>NW_020312203.1:0-303858 GCF_002999335.1 Cyclospora cayetanensis | reverse complement strand
GATTTACCTGTGTCGGCACATGCACGAACTTTTGTTGCTCTCATGTGCAGGTTTTGGCGTTTTTTCTTTCCTGAGGAGAGGAAATTATAGGGTGGCAAGTCTTCCACTGTTCTGCATGCAGTTGGCCGTGACAGACTGGTGTGGAAAGAAGGTCTGTGAGTGAGATAACGATAATAGGATGCATGAAGCTGGGCACCAATAGAACACTTTTTGCCACACTGTTTTTATCTCACTAGGAATTCGCGAAGAACTGACTTGTTCTTCCGTCTGTATAGTCTCTCGGTACGAAGCTACAGTACGCTCGCGACAACAAGGCGTATTGTTGTGTGTCTGTGCATTATATGCAATATGGGGCTAGCTGTAAATGGGCAGAGTGTTCAGCGGGTGCAGATACGCACACTTAGTATCCCAATCCCCGAACTGTCGAAACTTTGAAGGTCGGGGGCAGAAAAGGTGTAAGAAAGTTCTATTGAAAAATCCTGAGGGACTCTCAATTAGGCTTGTATACAGTCGTAAGCTATGTGTCTCTCTACCAATTAAACCAATGCAAAGAGCAGGGCTTTAGGCGTCTTTTTAAGGAGACCTTTGCTGGAGCGATACGGGCTGTACGCGGCCGGCATACATGCTTGCACACGGCGTCCATTTCTTTCTGAAGTTCCACGTGAGCCGAGTAAACATGTCGCATTTATGCCTCGCATGTCTAAGTGCTGCAATAAAATTGTCTTTACGTCGATTTACTAATAACGCGATTCCAGGATTGCATGCTGATGCGGGCTGCAATTGCGGGGAAAGGGGCCAGTGCGCAATGGGGCTGCAGCTCACAAAAGAAGCTTTGCAGGGGCGTCAAAAGGGGAGCTAATTCGAAGGCCTCGGGTGGGCAAAACGTTTTCCCAAGGGATATAAGCCTTGTCCCTGTACTTCTGGCTGTCCGGCTTTCTCCCCACAGTCAAGATGGTAAGGCGCTATATCCGCAGGCAACCTCCCCATGTGCAGCCAATTCGAGATTATATGCCACGTTATCTGGCAGTCTGAGTAAATCAATCGAATAAGGGATCTTTTGACTCGAATACAAGCCCAAAGCACGTTGTATTTAGTGGAATTGGATTGCTAGCCTCTCTATCAACCGAGTAATTGACGCCACATTCTCCGGCAGTACGATGAACAAAACTACAGTTTTCCCGGTACATGGAACTTATTGTTGGTTATATAGGCATCGACATGAACTATTTACTGTATTTTGAAGGAATAAGGAAGAGGAGGAGCCTGAAAGGGGAGCCTCTTTGTTGTTGTGGGGCGTCCAGGCATACCGCTTGGGCTTGGGACGCTGCGGTTGTATGGTGTTATTTATGCCAGATGATCTACACGCAGGTTACACGATTGTTACAGAAGCACGTCATGTGTGTCATTTCCATATGAACGCAGGTGGGCATCACTGCTTACGAGCTGCGGCAGAAGGCCCCCAAGGACCTGCAGAAGCAGTTGGAGGACCTCAAAAAGGAGCTTTCCCAACTCCGTGTATCAAAAGGAGCCGGTGGGGTGGCATCAAAGCTAGTCAAGATCACAAAGGTTCGCAAGGCTATCGCCCGCGTGCTGACAGTGTACAACCACAAGAGAAGGGACGAGGCCAAACAGTTTTTCAAGGGCAACAAGCATAAGCCGAAGGATCTCAGGCTTAAGAAAACAAGAGCGATTAGGCAGAGGCTTGATTTGTCCCAGCGTAGGAAGATGACTGTCCGGTAAGTCCAGCATCATGCGTGCACTGGACAAAGTAATCGCTTTCTTTGCGAGTTACATGCTCTTTCGCCACAGTGCCTCTAAGTTAGCTTGCTATGATGAACTGCGAGTGTTCATTTCAGGAGAACAAAGAAAGTACAGAATGTACCCAGGAGGAAATACGCTTTGCTAGCTTAGACTAGCAGTTGAATCACAGGAAGCTGCTCAAGTGCTTTGCAGAGGTTTTTGCCTAGGCTAAAAGTTATCTGCAATGGGAACAGGAGGCATCCCCGTTTTCAAGCGCATGTTTACCCCCGCGCGAGCAGCACGGTGCTGTCGCCTTGAACACTTGTAGAGGGCTTTCTGATCCTACAGACCAATCACAGCCTCAAGCCCTGAAACGATTGATTCTGACTGTTTCCATGTTGATACACTTGGAATTGGAGCTGGCCATCCTGCCCATTTCAGCCCTCAGCACATCTATGGGAACTCGAGTACCAGAGTCCATCTCTGCGCAGTATAAAACCGCACGTAGAAAATGCACTGAAATCTCTAGGCAACGCATTTGCTTCTCCAGTACATCGAGTCAGGCCCCACCAAGCACTACAAATTACATCAAACCAATAGTACGGCAGAATCGCAACAGTTTTTGCGCGATGCCCAGTGGTACATGAGCAAACTGTAGCGGCACGGACTATGCAGGCGTCCCAGGTGTTGACTCCTCTAGCAGGCCCAGGAGATTCGTTGAACTCTAAGTACAGCTTTAGAAAATAGGTAGCCCATGGCACAGTGAACGGAGTCGCAGGTGGCACTTCAACTGCACATGCGCTAGGTGCAGCATGCCTCCGACTGCCGGTCCCTCTGGCGTGTCACCTAGTCTACGGTAGGCATGAAATCTAATGTGCAGCCAAAAAAGTGCAAATGGTCTCCTGTAGCTGGCGCGATACTCTCTCAATATCGTCTATGCCGCTATATACTCTACTACACATTTATTTTTAAAAGACGGCGCAGCATGGGTGGTGTGGCGGCACTCCTGGCAGCAGGTGCCTTGACAGAGAACTTAATAGCGTGAGCGGACGGGCTACGTCCTAGTTGAGCAGTGCCTTTCGATGCTTCTCAACATGCAAACCACGTGGTCCCGCTCAAGACAATAGTATTTTCTACACCGAAGAACGCAGGATGCTCTTGAATGCACGTTATTTCCCGCGAGGCTCCAAAAAAGCCATCGCCATAAGAACGACACAACCTGTGCTGATAAAAACTGCCCACAGTTTAAGCTCAAACTGCGGGCACGTCGGGACCCTTCGCGCGATTGAAGGTCTCACCCAAAAGGAATTCTCTGTCAAAGTTGCTGTCCAGCAGGCGGCCCTTGTCTACCTGGCGACGCTCCTGCCGAAGCTGAAATCACAAGTAGATTCAGACCTCTAAAACAGGCTTCTGTCTTAGAATTTCACACATCCGTGCCACGAGCAAATAGATAAACACTGCGAGTGGCCTTCGAAAGGATAGCATGACTGTAGTATTAAAAGAGCCGTACCTGTTCCTGTTGCTTCATGAGCACCCTCTGCTGTTCCAGGGTGCTGGCATCTCCGGTGCCCCATATCTCAATTTCTTTCACATTAATAGAAACCAGAAAATCCGCTGTATGGCTCGCTTCGGGTTCAGGGGCAGCCACGGTGGGCCATGCTGATGCTGCGCCTGGTGGCCGGGAAGACGACGAGATGTTTGTGCCTCCAACCGCTGAATGCAGTGCAGTGACACTGTCCTGGGGATTGAAAGTTTGTGGAATCGGCTCATTCATCTTCTGCAACATCCGGCCTGGCGAATACGTGCAGTCACTCTTCGTGATATAACACCCCTTCATTTCTGCAGAAAGTAGCAAAACAAAAGTACTTGTCATATTCAAAACCACAATTTCTCAACCCCATGGCGAGAAATAATACGAAGAGCAACGTGTTATGGCTCCTCATATGTTCATTGTGCAGCACACACACACAAACACGACGTACCGTCACCAATCCACAAACGAAACGCCCCAACTTGGCCTCCAAAGCCAAGGCCGATAGGATAGAATTTATTCTTGGTGTTCAAATACACAAAGTTTCTCCCCAAACCGCTGGTCCTGCGTTAAAAACAACCACTAGCACAACCGCGCATTTAAGTCAGGATGGATTGCTCAGTTCACTACGATGGTGGTGCCGTCTTCCAGTACATCTGTAAAGCTGGTAGCCGAAAGGAAAGGCATTTAGCTACATGAACAAATAGAACGTACCTAAGAATGTTTAGCTGCGGTTCCAGTGAAAATAGACACGTGCCCGCATCACCGAAGAAGACATGCCCGCCTTCTTTCAGCTCACTGCGAAGAGCATTGCAGAGGTATATACGAAATCTGGCCCCAGCAACGAAATACAGCTACAGTAGCTCGAGGCGGATACTATTACACTCAAGCGCGTTGCACCGCAAGAAGTCCCTGGTCGGCCTACAGAGAGTCAAACCAATATCGTTACATCACCAAGAAGACCAATGCACGAACAAAGCATCACCTCGAAATGATGGCGCCAAGCACCTGACCCTCTTCCAGCTTAATGACGAGCACCATGGGAGCCGAATAGAAAAAGCAGTGCGCGGAAAGTCTGCTAAAGCTTGTTCCTGAACGAAAGCTACACTAAGCAGGAGTTTACTATACATGTGGATACGTGGAGGAGCGACATGCTCGCACGCTCGTGTATAGATGACAGCGTGTCTTTCGTCTGATACAAAGCGGCCAACAGGAAGCCTGTAATTCCGAGTTACCGTGCTTCCATGAGGCATATAGGCACGTCCATGGTGCCTTGGGAGGAAAGGGGAAAAGCGTCGTGGTTAGCCGCAGCTACACACAGAGCACAAAGCTTTGGCCTTCAGAACCATCAGTGAGAGGGCATTTAAAGATTAGGGGGGCAAGAACAAAGGAACCATCATAAAGGACCAAAAACCCCAAAACTTTCTACTGTTCAGATTTATCTGCTGGTGTTATTTGGTCACCTACCACGAAAGCGTGTTCGTCGGTAAAGCATTTGCTTCTAGCGTCCAGAGGCCCCTCACCATGCCAACCTTTTGACTCTACTGAAATGGCCTCGGCGCTGCTGCTTCGCTTACAAGTAGCGACCCTCGTAGGCATCAATCCATTGGCTTCTCGTCCTCTTAGGGTCGATGTCTCTCGCAGTGACGAGCGACTTCGTCTGCGCCGAGACGCATACACCTGAAACAGAAACAGAACAGCGCGACGAAGAACCTGTGAAGTGCGTGTATACACATCTCCATCCTTGAAAAGCCATTGAGTGCATGCACCCAAGTGTATACGCAATACCGATGGTGCCGAATCCCCCTACCGCCCAATACTAATTTCGTGGGGCCCGAAGGCAACCCCAAATATTTACACAAACGCGTCACCCTACACCAATCAGCCCGCCCCCCGCACACTGTGCGTCCTTATGTGTTGCACCCCTGGCGTCAACAGAGCAACTCGCTGGATCTGCTGCACTCCACTTCAACACCGTCCTAACAATCGCGCCGTTACGCAGCCAACCGCGTAGCGAGTACAGCCGGGGACCGCTGAGACACCACAAGGGACTCACTGAGTACTGCACGTTGGTTGTACTTGAATCGCGTCGCTCCTGCTGAGGCTGCCCGTCAAAGACCGCATCACCTAGCAGGTGTGCAGCAACTCCCAGGGTGCACAAGGCGGGGAGCGCAGGCAGTGCCGCCCTAATCCACGAGAGCACAGCGAACACTTCATGCCGCAGACCACCACTGCCAATGGTGCTAGAGCTTGCATGCAGAAGGGCTCCCGAGGCCTGAGCCGCCAGCTCCACGCTGGAGGTGCGTGCATGGGTACCGTCGGATAAGTGTGCAGCCAACTGCGTCACTGCTACTGCCGCGTTCGCGACTGCAGCTGCCGTGGGAGTGGAGGCGTGGATGGTTGTGGGGGCGGCTGCCTCAGCGAAGGCGGAGGCCATCGCTCTGATGGCGAACGTAAAGTTCAACTCCTTAGGAAACACCATTTTCAAGGCCGGTGCAGAGTCCCAGGCTGAAGTTGCATGTATGCCACGTGTGGGATGAGCCCTGATATGCAGCTCCTGCGCCTCGTTGCAGGTCAGTCCGCTGGTGGTGCGCGCCACTTGGTCTTGGAAAAGAAGGCTGCTTGAGTTGATCAGAAACATCATCTCCAAGTAGCCAAGATGCAGCAGCTGTATGAGGGATACACAGGCCCTCGTGGTACACCCCAACGAAATAAACGTAAGGCTGCGGCGACTGCATGCGCTGCTGATGCTGCCGCTGGCGCTGCGGTGTATCGAGCTCTTCCTGCAGACATGCCCATGGAAAAAAAACTCCCAAGCATATACATATATATATATATATATATATATGTATACTCCTTTGTACGGACAATATCATAAAATGAGGCCCAAAGCACGACTAGTAAGTAAGCTTCATGAGCGTTCGTCAGTGTTGCATGCACTGAGAATTCAAGCGCAAACTGAATCCTTTGGAATGGCAACTGTGTCGCGACGGGTGACTACTTGTAGACGCGCCCCAAGCTGCTGCAGGCTACCTTGGGGCGAGGCTAACACCTCCAATTGTCTCGAGTGCGTTCCTCAGGTGCTCATTTTCTTCAAGTTGAATCCACCGGGGCTGAAAGGCTCTGGCGATTCTACCGAGCATTCGTTCAGTCAGCAGCACTTCAGTTTCAGGGGCTTCTCCCGAACAACAGGAGGAGATGGAGTCAATGATCTCCTGAAGCGTAATGCTGTTTGCAATTTTCAGAGCCTCAACCTGCTTTTTGCTCGGCTTGCTGCAACGAGCACCCACGATATTGGTTGGCACACGGCCGTCCACATCGGCCACCAAGCTGCTACTGCTGAGGGTAGCAAACGACTGTCCATGCGGCTGTGCGGGCAGTTGCTGATGCCGCGCGATCTCTTTCAGTGTTGGCAGTAGCAAAGTAGCATGGCCTTGTAGCACTCCGGGGAAGGCGCGTACAAATGCAAGCAGTGAGATGCGGGCCTTCGAGGGGGACAGCTGCATTCACCCAGCACAGGCAAAGCCAGAGAATTTGCCGCTTTCTCTATGCATCAGGAAAGCGATGGAAGGTAGCTGGGGTACAAAATAGCAGACCCCCATCGTACCTCGTTAAGGCCAAAGTTATTCAGTAGTTGCTGTAGCTGCCTCGGCGTCAGCTTCTTCGGGTTCAAAGGCGCCGGGGCAGCCAGGCGACTGGCAGTTTCCCCCATTCTTCGTGAGGAATTGCTGCCTCCCGCTGCACCGTAGCTAGTTCTGAGGCTGAAATCAAATCACTTTGCTGAAGCACCACTCAGCACTCGCAGGTTCCCGTTGCTCATGCATGCTGTGGCCGTCCGGCGGAATACCTGCATCGGCTCTTTGAAACTTTACAAGAGCGGCCTCAACCGGACTCAAAATCGGCCCAACGCTGCAAAGGAGAGGGGGCGAAAGATGTATTCAAGCGACTGTGAACGTTCACACTTGGCCGCTGCTGCGAGGCAGATGAGATGACCGCCAGCGCAGTGCGTTCCAGCGGTGGCTCCTTGTGCAGCGAACGCATCTGCTGGTGCACAAGCGCCCCAACCGATACGGTGGCTGCAGTCCTAATATGAAGCAGCGCAATCTGACCAAAATGCGCCGTAATTATTGCAAGCAAGCGCCGCTGGATGCTGCGTGGCGGGCGACAACGGGATTAGGTGTGTTGCTGGGAAACAAACTAGAAAAAAAGCGTTGAATTTCCCAAGAGATACTCATAAAACAGCATGATATAGGATCTTGAGGCTGCGCATAAAAATCAGTAGATCCGCTGAGGCAAAACAGCGGCTTCCGCGTTTAGCAGATGGACGAGGCAGGGGAAAAGACAGCCTTGGTGACAGGAAGGTTCCAAAGCAGTCAGCTAACTTTGCTCAACAAGACACACACCTATCCTTAGAAAAATAGACACTGTTGGGTTTGGTGGATGAAGGTAGAAGACCAGTGCACAGAGCCGGTGAATCAACCATAACAGGGCAGGAGGCCGCCAGGCGACAGGGGCATCCAGTTAGTTAGTCAGCACGGCAATGCACAAATATTGCTCTTGATACGGCCTCAAAAGAACAAAATACAAGTGGAAAATGCATGATGAGAACGCTGTGGGACAAGATTCTTTATTAAGTATGCTTTCAGCGCGACTTTGCGGTTCTTCAGTTGCACATACAAGCATGCAGCGCTGCGGCCACTGTGGTCACGGGCACTAAGTACTGCAGGCTGCAAGTATTATTGCAGCGGTAGATGCCTAACAGGACACAGAGGTGCCTCCCTGCATGTCTTCCGGCGTTAATCGTTTGCCTCAACAGCAATACAGCCCACCCTCACCGCCATGGATGCGCACACAAGCGAAGACAGCGGGAGCGGGAGCGAGGGGGCGGGCACCATCAGCAACAGAGAAAGGAGGAAACAGCAAATGCAACGGAAACAGCAATGTCGGAGACGAGTCAACGCATCGAGTGCCGCAGTGCCGGTGGATGCCGCTACCACTTTAGCTGGTCCCACTGATGTGGGTGGTTTTTGCAGCTCCCCAGGTGATGGGTGGGCTCATGATCAACAGCCCCCTATGACATGCGCCTGCAGAGTGGAGTATTGCCCAAGTATGTTGACCCTGCGCCAATGAAACGCTCACACGAAGTGCATCTGTGGGGGCAGCACTGCCACTACTTGTGCTTTTATCACCTCCCTGGAAACGCGAGTTTGTGATGCGAGGACATCAGTCCTGCCAAGTGGAAGATGTGATGTGCATAAGATGACTAATGGAGACTCAGGTAGCCTGCTTTCTTTGTGTTCAGCATGCGGAATGCCGTTCGAGTACTGCGAGTTCTCTGGGGCCGCGTGTGCCAAACAGGAAGAGCAACAGGATGCTCCAAACGAAGGCATGGTGCAGCAACCGGCACATGAAAAGCAGCTGTCTGATGAATTCCAGGAAAAGGCAGCAATTAGCAATGCTAAGCGAGGAGCTGGGAAGACAGTCGGTGCAAAGCCCGTGAGCGCATTCCTGATACTTGAGTGCAACTTGATAAGCCAGCTAGCACCAAAGACTCGGCGAATACTCATGTTCTTAGAAATGCCACGGAGGGTTGCTAATAGGTGTTCTCGAATGTGTCTGCACGCATGTTGTATGCATCCAGCGGATAGTATGTCACCCATCCGTGTGGCCGCACTGTGCGCGTTGATGTGTATCCCGCATCAGAAGGTTGTAACAGTGCAGAAACAGGCCAAGCGAAGAGGAAAATACGTGACCAATATTTGGGGGCTTGAAAATTTCGGTGTGTTTCATGGATTCACCCCTGGTATAACAGCCTTGGTGCTAATCCCAATGTAGATGCTTTCGAGCCTCTAGTGTGCTACCCTCTGGGGGAAATCCAAGTGTGTGACTTGTTTTCCTCCTGCGTTTAGCATCCATTTGCATCAGTCCTCATGATGCGGCATTGCGGGATCAGCGACGTCCTGGTGCTGTGTCTCAGGCGTAAAGCAGGAAGTCGCAGCGAAGCTCGCGAGCAAGCACTTTGCATGCGGATCGTCATTTCAAAAGGGGCAGCCGGGCCAGGCGCCTAGTGTTGAGATTCAGGTGCTCTAGTCGGATCAAATGCATGCATATGACTGCGAATGAGGTTTTTTTTGCAGTGTGCAACTTTTTAACGTCGGTGTGGCTTCAAAGTTCTGCACCGGTGGACATGGTGTTTAATCACTTGCTCCCCCTGCATGCAATACTCCAACAGACAGGAGTTCTGAGCGCTGTCAGCGGAGCATTTCTTGTATGCGCCAAACTACAGGCATTTTTGGTGTATTCTTCAGGGCGAT
This sequence comes from Cyclospora cayetanensis, assembly GCF_002999335.1. Classification (NCBI taxonomy): domain Eukaryota; phylum Apicomplexa; class Conoidasida; order Eucoccidiorida; family Eimeriidae; genus Cyclospora; species Cyclospora cayetanensis. The sequence goes on along the minus strand of NW_020312203.1, from coordinate 294,273 downwards.
GTCGAGGAAACAGTAGCAGCCTTCCTTTTGAAGAACTTCGAAATTCCCGAAGACAAAGTTGTGTTTCTCCCGGAAAAGTGATCACCGTGTACTGGCGTCCTCGCAGAAGGGAGAAGTGGTGGGGGTGCATATATCACAACAGAACAGCTGCCCTCATACCACATTAGCACTCGCTCCAAAATGCCTTTCAATAGATTTTTCGGGTCTCCAAAGGGCGCTTTACGTATATAGCGCCATTGGCCTGCGAACATCGGCCTGGCATTCGTTCTTCTATTTATACCTAACGGACGTTTTATATTCGAGCTTTGAGCCATTTTGCTAGACCGGGCTACACCGAGAGATCAGCGGTGTACTTGCAACAAGCACAGCAAAGTGCACGAATCGCGTTATATGGAACCGAGACGCAGCTAGCCGATTGAAATTCGAGGATATGAAGAAAAGAATGCGGTTTCGCATAGGTTTTTGCGGGATTAAAGAGTGACCGATAACTGCACATCAGATCCCTTGGCAGCCAGAACAGCGAATCACTGGTTCATCGCCACAGCAAAAAGTACATCCTTGTAGGGGCGCAAAGTAAAGTTTTTGGTCTGGGAGAAGTCTTTCCCGCGGATCTTACTATATCTGGAAATACAGGGGCCCAGCCAGCCACAGGGTTGCAAGCTCACTTGCCGGTGCGTGCGGGTGCGACGTTGGTTAGACCTCCCCCTGAAGTGACGGTCACGAATGCTCTCTCCTTAAAAGATTGGAGGCGGTAAGGAAGACCCCGAACAAAAAGCAGTTTCCCATGCCCCAAATTAGCTGATTCCAAAGGAGAAACAGGTACCATGGTTTGTTGTCGCATATGCCAAGAAACGGTATGTGATGGGCCACGTCTGCCCAGCACCGCCAAGACACGTTTACGTTCAGCACGTCCATGCTGCCCTTTTCTTGTTTCTTACTTTTACGATTTTCGCCGCTTATTCCCCCTTGAGATCGTTGTAGATCCTTTGACCAGGTTTCGCTGGGACCTGGCAGTTCAGGGTGGCAAACCGCGTACGGTGTCACGCATCGCGAGCCGAGAACACATAGCAGGGAGAGCCCCATGGACACTGACAAGCAGCACGGACTGTGCCCTGCTGCGTACCTCAGGTTAATATAGGTCGTAAAAAGTATAAACCACAAGTGGTGTGTCGAAAACAGCTTCTTCATCCAAGGCTGCACCATAGGCAAAGATGCGCACAAACGAAGATACGAACTTTGGGAAAATATGGAATGCATTCAGCGTAAAGCATTAAAGACAACTCCTCTGCCTCTCTCCTTGCTCTGCGCTACCGCCAGTGAGCTCTGTGGTGCGTGACTGCCTGGAGAGCTAGGGTAAGAGCTGCCGAGCTGGCCTCTAATTGTCTCACGGTGTCCCTATTTGTAAGATACTTGGCAACACCGATGAGGAAGCGCCCACGGATCAACAAGTACAGCATGTCTACGTACCATAAGAGCTGATCTGCGCAGCAAACACAGCCTTCGTGAGTCGGAATTGTAACTTAAGTCCGCCTGAGGGAGGCTCAAAGTGTGCTACGCTGCCGAAGCAACGGAGGCACCAGGCTGCAGACTAAAGGTCAGGCGTTTCATTGATCAAAAATCCGGTGAAAAGGGAAAATACTCACCTATAGCGACCCAGCATGAACAAGCGCTAACCAGGAAGGGGATGTTAAGCCAAATCGCTGCAGAAGTAACGCCCGGACGAAAAAATCAAGTCATAGGAGGCCCATCACTTATGAATATGCGTCGACCCTCCAGAAAAAGAAAACAACTCCCTTTGCTCTGCGCAAGACAGGACTCACCTGCAGCAGTTACAATCATCGATGTGTTGCACGCCCAAGCTGCATCGTAAAGCATCATAGGTCCCTTCTCGTACAGCCGGCAGGTGACCATTAGGACCGCGTACAATAGGAGAAACAGTGCATACGCCTGGGGCTGCAGGGTGCCCTTTTCCCAGGAGTATAAAGAGAAAGCCTGCTTTTTATCTAGCAGCAATTCTTCAGGCAGCAACACCCTCCCTAGTGTGCTTCTTGCCCATGGCAAAAGCAGTGCAGGCTGAAGGCCCACAAAGCTTGCCACGGAGGCCAACCCATGTATGAAGCTGAGAAATTGTGGTGACTGGTGCTGCAACCACTCCTCATGAAACTGAGTTGGAGCAGCTAGGAAGGCAGCAGAGGCTAGCACAAAGGACAGCCCTAGGTTGAACCCCAGAGCGAGGGCCGGGTGCAGCCATCCGCGAAGCTTAGGGTCATTAGGGTCAGACACGCAGAATAACCACGACCAGGCGCTGTATAAAGGCCGCATTCTAATAAGGCGGTGGAGCTCTCTGCCTTAGCTCTCTATGCAGTGTACAAGTTATGTTTAGGCAGTTGTGGGAACTCGAAAGTGCGGTATTTCTGCCTTTCACAATCGCGAAATTCCCCTTCCCTCAACATACCGCTAGTTTCATACAAAGACCTCCCATTACAATAGCAGGTGCTGATGTTTATGGCTGCTCTGTTGTCCCCCCAACCCGCGGAGACCTCAAGGAGCGGCGCTTCTTGTGCTCGGCGTCTAGACTATCTTCTACAGGCGGGTTGATAGGAAATAGATTTCGCCACTGCCGAAAAACCATGAAATCAAAGGCTCGCAAAATCTCCAACAATGATGCAGCAGTGAATGCAGGGGCAGGGGCATGGGCGCCGCACTACCAGACACATATTCTCCCAGCTTCTCAGAGATCAGAAGGGGGGAAAACATGAAATTGGAAGCTTTTGGCAGGTCGAGATTAATCCAAATTGACTTGTGGCTAAAAACCATTACCGTGCATGTTCGGGGCCGCATACGCTGCATTCAAGGCCGCCGTCGACCGACTCAACTCCAAGGCCTCGCATGCAGTACGACACTGCGTATCAGCGGTATATATGTCCCCGAGAAGAACACAAGACAGCAGGCACTTCAGGTTTTGTGTAAAACTAGGAAAGGCAGCAATCAAAACATGTCAAAGCGCACGAAATGAAACATGATGTTCCTGTACAAAAAGTAGTGTACAAACAGGGTCACCATCTCTTTGTATTACAGAACCAGTTACACACGCCTTCAAAAAAGTCGAGTGAAACCGAAGCATGCCGCAGAATATGGGAGTCACACCCGGTCATACTTGTGCCAACGAGTCATTGGGATCGCTGTAAGTTAGTCTCAGGGCTTCCGGGACTGTTTTCTCCAAGGCTTTCCGAAGCCGCTACCCCTGCACTTTCCTGATGAAGTGCTTTTTATAATCGGGCAGGATGAGAGCTGCGTGGAACGGGAGTGTTCAATATGAAAACTATAACCCTCCAGAGGTACCCGTAGGGGAACACTTCACTCCAGGCGCGATATTGATGCAAACTGTTAATAGTGTAACGGAGTGCTCTATAAAAGGGCTTTCCCCTCTCCGTGCCTGAACTGATTCGGGCTCCGACATGAGGAAAGAGGGACAACCAGGGCTGGCGTAGCTGCCCCGTCTTAGCACTCTAAGTAATCACAACTATTTTCACTTAGCATTTAGCGTATGCACACATAATATTGCATCCTAGCGCAGTGAGCTAACGCCCTTCTACCGTAGGAATGAGATACAAACAGCCAAACTACATAGTCAATTATCCCCTTGTTGATTGAATATCACCGTGCACTACAAGGAGCATGGCTGCTGCGTGCATTGCTACAAAAGCAGAATCGATCCAAAGCCGTTGAACAAAATGGGGTTTCTCGTTAGATTTATGCCTTCGCTAGCTGCATGCATATTAGTGAGAAACGGGAGTGCAGGCAGTCACTCATTCACTGTTGTCCTAGAGACAAAAAGCTTCTCAGTGACCATTGCCAATCTTCAGTTCCGCAGCTGCGCAGGTATAATGAAACTGGACGTACACCTTTCTTGGTGTTGTGTAGGAATGCGTTTCCATGGGGCCACATACATATCCTAATGATTAAGTAGATAAGTCGACAAAACGCGGAAACGCACAAAAAGCTACTATCTGGAAGGGCATGTAAGTGAAATAATCTCAGGAAGTGGCACCTTGAAATACAGAATGGATGTAGGCGTTGCGGGAAAGGCTAGTGCTGCCTATGAAGAACAAGTGGATAAAGGCATGTGGTTGCTCCTGGGCATCTTTTTCGCCGATTTCTCAAGAAAAATATCAGCAACAGTACTGCTCACCCCTGCTCATCAAGCAAGATACGATCCCGTCTCACTCCCTATAGATAGTAAAGCGCTCTACCGTGCTTCGAAGATGCAGTGGAGCCCGTGACCACAGGCATGTCTGTTCTAAACCCCCAAGATGAAGAGGCCCATGAGTGACATTATTTTATTCGAATGCCAAACGCCCTAGTATTAGCCAGTAGAGTCTCTTAGAACAGTTACTACGAAAAAATGACCCTCTTCCTCGACACATGGTATTGGAGCAGGGGGAAAAAATGGATAGACCTTTGATGCACAGAAAGCCATGCACAAATACCCACGCCAAAGCCTGCGGGCCCAAATTTGGCAATTTCAGTCATTCTGCCTTTGCTCGCGGTTCCCTTGGTCCTCCGGGATGCGAAGACCCTCAATACCGAGAGGAACGGCAATAATTGTTACTAGCAAGTATCCATTGCATAGAAGAGAACTAACTAATCTAGACTGCGTTTAAGACTAAGAGAAGGTGAAATACATAGTAAGGTTTGAGGGTACCTAAACGACAACAAAGAAACACAATAGCCTACTAACTGAAACGAAATGCTTAGCAGCGTCCCAATGGCTCAATCAGTGGGAATTTCACTGCAGCCCTTCTGCAGTGAAATTCCCACTTCCTGTGTGTAAAATGGTGCCTTTGATTTAGGAGTTAGAAATGCCCCTCAACTATTTCGTCCGTACCAAATCGGGCGCGTAACGACCTAATGCGAGCCCTGTAATACGTACTGCAGGTGGCAGATTTTGCGTAAAGGGAAGTAGAAGCTTGCTAACATTTTGAGAAATAGTTTGATGCCGTTGTCCATACAGCTGTGGACGTTTCGGGGGGCCTTTGCAAGCTTGATGAATGACTCTAACGCCCATCTCGACGAACGGCAAAACGGTAATGCCAACACAGATTTCTGTTTAAACAAGGCTACACTGCACCACACATATAACTATCTGTGCAACTTGATGCGCTGCATTCACTCTACCTAGAAATTACTCCACAACAGGACCGCGGTGCCACGTTGCACCCAAAGGGACGATGGACATTTTGAATGGAAAGGCAGATCCACAAACGTAACCACGTCCCTGCGAGCAGATTAGCACATGCACAGAAACGAAACCTAGTGCATGTTCGGATTTTTCTACTCAGCGCTACATCGGAAAGCACGTATGATCCCCCTTCCCCTACGCCCCCCCTCCACACAAGCACTTGCTGCAGTGCTCTGTGTTCACGCTCTAGATGTACGAGACACACTTCCGAGCGCGGTTCAAGAAGAGTGGTATCGGGATGTAGATCTGATTCGCCTTCTTGAATTTGGAGCCTTCAGCTTTGTTGTACCAACGCATGACCATCGGCGGTAGGCTAGATGCCAGGACGTCGGTGACATCCAGACACTGCGCAAAAAAGACCAACACCAGGAAGAGGGGACAACAACATGTGAATTAGAAATCGTACAGGTTCCCGCTACGTCAGTAAATATCTGTGTCTATACCAATTGAAGGCCTTTTCCCTACAGTGGAGAAAGGAACAAACCTCTTCTTTTGGATTCCATGCTGCGCCCTCTACAGTGAGCCCAGTGATGATGAATGACTGATCATCTTTCGCTTCGACATCCCCCACAATAACTTCCGCTACCAAGTCATCAAGAGACCACCCCTTGGCCTGAGCAACAGCTTGGCGGGTCGCGGTCAGGTAAGCGGAGGGAAAGAACATCCCTCCCAGCCATATTCTCGACTGCGTTAGTTCCCCGTTGTCACGCTGCCTCGAGAGCAGATGCATCGCCGCTTCCATCTGTATGTCTTGATCTTGAGTGCCAAATTCGCGAGCTACTAGGGACAACTGCATCAGCCGCCGACAGAAATCTTCGATCCACTCTGTTACAGTTAGCTCTTGAGAGGATACGTACACCTGACTCCACTCCGCAGGAACTTTCGAAGAAGATATCAAAGTGGCCAAGTCACGCAGAGAATTCGTTATTTTCTTCTCGCCCTTGCAAACCAACATAAGCTCGCCCAGAGACTCGCGGATCAGCGCACAAAGCCTGCGCATGCAAAAGAGATATGAAATGCCAACAAGTCAAAGGAAATCCATGCCCATACGAAGCCGAAGCCTTACGCGCATGTCGAGCTCAGAGGGTCGTGTTCTACTTGCATGCATGGCAAGGGCAGCTCGCGTACCTCACACCGACTGTGATTTCACGCTCGAAGCAGCGGAACATGGGGTTTTGTAGCAGATCGTCTGTGCGTTTCAGGGAAGGAAGTTTTTCTGGCAAAGTTGTTAGGCAAGTCTGAATAACGGGGATGAGCAACGCCAGCCAGGAGGTCGCTAAGGAATCAGCGTCCCGTGAACTTCCCTCTTCGGTAGGCGTACTAACACTCTTCTGACTCGTCAGCCCTCCCTTTTTCATCATGCTCGCATATAGAGAATGAAAATCGAGCGTCTCTTCCTTTCCCCGCAGCAGCAGAGCCGACCAGTTCGTGATGCACGTGTATGCTTGCCGTGCGGCCAGCAGCCACTCGGCGCGAGAATTGAACCCGATCCATGCTGGCATGTCGCGCGAGGGAAGCGAGTCTACCCATTCCAAATACTGTTCGTGGGTTCTGTAGAGCTCCGTAGGAGCCACCAAGAACTCGCCCTCCGACTCCTTTGTTTCCGTGATCATGGTCGGCATGTTAAGGCAGAAGTCAGCTTCGAAAGCTTCCGGACGAAACAGGTAATCCACGAAAGATCTCAGCACCCTGAGGGAATTCGGCGCACAGAAACAGATGCAAATGCAGAACTACGAGTATTTTTCTGAGGTCGTGTGGCGTGGCGCACTGGCATCTGCCACTCTGCGCAGCACAACGAAAAGGTTGCTTCTTCACGAGGAGGTGCACCGAATAGAAGAGGATTTGTACGCGCACCTTTCGTCCACAGGGTTGTCCAGCCTCCCTCCGTAACACACTTGCGCTATGAGCATTCGCATTGCAGGCCACGGAAGTCTCTCAGGCGCCACATGGTCTGAAACCGAGTCGCCTCTCTGGGCAACGGAGGCGAGCCAAGAGTCTATGATGCTCAGTGCGCACTTCTGATCGGCCTCTGAGAACTCGTAGAGCTTGCACCACCCCACAGGCGCATATCTGCGCCTTTCCAAGATGACTGCGTGGAGGAAAGCCAGCAGAAATTGCAGCCGACAGCGCGCAGCAGAGGGGGGCTGGACAGGCTGGGGGCTGGCATTGCTCCGGCTTGGCACGCCGCGTCCACCACTTGTCCCGAAGAGCATGGCGTAGGATCTGTAGAGGGAAGCCTTGATCCCGAGAGGCGGCTCAAACATGAAGGTGCAAGAAACCCTCACCAGCGTGGCGGGAACTTTGGGGTTATACTCCATAGTGAGGAAGAGACGGAAGTTCGTGTGCGCTTGGCCGCGGTGCAGATTCTTCTCCAAGTCTTGAAGCCATTTAAGGGAGAGATGGACGTTCTTACAGAGCACCCACGTGCCCTGCCGAGCGGCCTTGGCGATGGCCTTTTCGGCCAGCTCGAAGCCTTCCTTGCTGCCCATCGCTACAGAGCTGAGGGGCTGCTGGACGGCAGCTGCGAGATGCGTGATCAGGCCGCTGGAGTCGGAGCCTGGCGACAAGACAAAGAGCACTGGTGACGTGCTGCTTGCCTGCTTCTCCACGACTTCTTTCAAGATTTCGTGGGAAAGCTCTGGGATGGCCAGGAAATCGCGGCCTAACACGCTTTCACACAGTTCCGTCAAAACGACAGTCACGCGATCCGGCCTAAGGGCCCTAAGAACGAGAAGCTCGCGGAGACGATTCACCCAATCCCCCAGTTCGGTGATTCCCTCAGAGCCAATCTTTTTGTTGGCCTCTGGCAGATGTTGATCCTTGACGAAGGCGCCTTGCGGGAAGCAGTTTTCGGGAGCGGTAGACTGGAGGAACGCTATCCACTGAGACGCGTTCGCAGCCATGTGCTCCTGGAAAGAAGCAAAGCAAGGAAGCGCCAGCAGCTTCTGCAGTGCCCTCATCTGTTCGGCTGTCAACTCATCATTCAACGTGAATGTCCAAGGTGCCGCCTGCGCGGCCCCATGGTCTTCCACAAAGCCTTGAAGGAGCAGCTGCAATTCCGCGATGTCCAGGGATACACCTGCGTCCAGCTCCGTCCGGATGAAACTCAACTGCAACGCGAACACTAATCTGTCATAGTACCCCAGCCCGTAAGCAATTCGACGAAACGTTGTCGAGAAAAGCGCGGACAGAAGGATGGAAAGCCTCTCCGCGTAGTCTGTCTTCTTCAAGTCACTCAGACCGGATGCACCCGTCAAGGTCTCATGAAGAATTCCTGCAAAAAAACAAGCACAGATTGAGCCGAAACGCTGCAGAATGCAATGCTAGAGCGCAGCTGCTACTGACGTGACAGCGACCACGCAGGACAGCGGGCGCCTAAAGATTGAACGCAAGGGGCACCCAAGTAGGCGATCCTGCTCGTGAAGTCGGTCCGTTCAACTCCATGATTGTGAGTGCGAAACAGCAGCGGATGCCTTTTGTATATTCCCAGAATCACGCGGCGGCACCATACCTAAGAAGAAGCGGAGGTCGTACTGGTAGACGGGGGAAACACACGACAAGTTGAGTAAGGTGAAGTAGATACGTCCTGCCGCTAGAGCCCAGGGTAGATACATGTTGCTAGTCTGGTCTACTTCTGTCATGACTTCCTCGGTTCGCGCTGCTTCTGTTGCGATTTCAGCGGCCTGCCGCTTCAGCATTTCCATGGAAGACATCACGGAGTCATCGTCTAGGATGCTGCCCTTCACGTTGGACAGCGCAAGCAGCAGCGAATCCTCCAGTTCGCGTATCTTGACCTTGAACTCGCCCTGCAGCTTCAGCATGTCCGACCGTTTCTTGTCGATGTCTGGCCTTTCGCTCTTGAGAATCATGTTCAAGCACTGGTTGACCAGCGAGGCGGGTGTAAGGGTGAAATTGATCATGGTGACACGGCTGCACAAGTCGGGAGTGAATTGCGCTGTGGGGTCTCGCGTTGCGAGGTACATGGAAAAGGCTGGCGACAAGTCGATTTCGGAGTCCCCTACAGTAATTAGCACCCTGCCTCCGAGTTTGTGAGTTTCTCTGTTGAGAACGGGGTTCAGAATGGGGTCTACCTTCTCCACATCTTGAATGACGAGGGTCGATCCGAAACGCAAACTGCTTTCCAGGTTTTTGAGGAAATTTATGTCCAGGAATGACGTTTTTGAGAGTTTGTTGGAGGACAGGAAGGAGGTCAGGAAGTTGATGGCCTGCCCCGCGGGGTCAATGATGAGAGGGTAGCGAAGGAAACGCTTCAGGATGATGGCATTCTGAATGGAGAGGTCGTCTGGAGGAAGCGCATGAGCCGCCCACTGGAGACGCTCTGAGGGCGTCGAGAGGAAGTCAACAAGCGAAAGATCGAGCCGACAACGGATGCATTCTCGCTGGAGCACAGCCCTCCATTCTTCCAGCAGCCGGTGCCGCTCCGCATACTCGAAAAAGCCGAGGTACGCACAGAAAGCGGCGGCAAGCAAACTGTCACCAATAAACGTCTGAGAGGCCAGCTTCAACTGCTCGAGCTGTTCGAACCAGCGGCTCTTTTCAGAGCCAAGGTTTTCCAGCAAGGACATGGAACGGGCGCACTTCTTCTGCACCTCTTCCATCTCGTGTTTTATGCTCTGCACCTGACTGATCAACTGAGCATAGTCTTGCTTGTACTGCTGCAGCTTGCCTTCCAGCTGCGTGATAAGCGATTGCTGCTCCTGCAGATTCGCCTCATTCTCTTGCGCCTCCGTCTCCAGCTGCGCAATTTCAGTTTGTAAGGGCTCAACCTGCTCGCTAATCAACACGAACTTCACACTGCTCTCTACCCACTGTGCCAAGGGGCCGGCCGCGCGAGACGCTTTGTTGATGCGATCTATATCCCAGTCGCCCGTCAAATACTTGGACTGAATTCTTCGACGTGTTGCTGAGCTGACAGACGCGCAGTCGAAATTCAAAATCTGAAAGCACAACACAGCGCACAGCATCCACAGCAATCATTTCGGAAAAAAGTACATCTTCTGCGCATAATGAAGAGCTTTTCCCTTCTAAATACAACTGCAAAAACTGCAGACAGATAGCAGTTACTAGCTAAAAACCACCAACCCCAAATGTGCACAGACAAGCAGGGCATTTTTTCCCCATGAAACCATGAAAAAAATTTCTTCAAAGGCATCCAAAACTGTGCGGCACCCGTTTATGTGTGCCTGCCGCGTGCAATAACTTTGGTAACTTTACACTTTACGAGCGCAACACTGCTTGGGGAGAAATTCTTCTAGTACTAGGAGCACATGCTGGCAACAGCTGAACTGGCTTTACAGTCCATGGATCTACGCTTCCTGACCTTCGGAATGAAGTCGGTGGCCTTGAGTATCTTTCTCGCATCTTCCCAGGAGACTGCCTTCTCTCCAGCATCGGTGATAAGCACAGCGACAGCCTCCACTGCGAGCTTTGCCATGGCTGGCGGGTTGCTCATGCTTTTAAGCTCGTCAAGACTCTTCTTGGGGATGTTAGTAACCGCTTCTGCTGCTTCTTTCAACAACGGCTCCACTTCGCTCAGCTGTGCCTCTACGGCTTCTCTGCGTTCTTTGATTATTCCGGTCTGCTCGTCGAGCTTGCGTGCAAGGACTTCGGCCACCTTCTTCTTCTGTTCAGCTTCTGCCTGCTGATCAATCATCTGTTGCATTTTCCGTTCGGCTTCTTCGTTCTTCTCGGAGAGGACAGTGCCCTTTTCGGTGAGGTCCGTCCGCATTTCCCCCACTTGCCGCTCCACTTGGGCAAGAGTTTGAAGACCTGCCTGAAGGTGATGTTGCTGCTCGCCGCTTGCATCGCTTTTTTCGGCGACAATTTTCCTGAAGTGGTGCAGGAAATCCAGGAAATCTCGCGGCGTCATGTAGTTCGACTTGCGTCCGCTCCTTGCTAGAGCAGCATTGCTCTTGGACACTGCGTAATAGAACGCTACAATCGCAGTGGCCAGTCGGCTGCGGCGAGCGAGGTCTTCTGCATCGCTGCCTGCCTCTTCATCCGACTGCTCCTCGAGTGTTTCTCGCTGAATGCTGCTGATGGGCTTCGCGCCAACAGTTGCTTCTGGAGAAAAGCTGTCCGCGGCAAGGACAACAGACTCCGTAAAGGCGTACGCTACTTGCTCCATGGCCGGCTGAGTCCAGTCGCCAAACCAGTCGATGACGCATCTGTTGAACAACGCCGGAGAAGTGGCTTGCCGGTTGTAAAAATCAGGATTTGCAGGATTCATCGTAAATATGATGTGCAAATTTCTCTGAACGTGGCGCGTAAAACGCGAAAACAGCTCCGAAGACTCGCCACTCCCTAAAAACTCGCTGCCATACGCCGCCTTGCACTCGTTGATGAGGGCTGTGTACTCGTCGCCCTCAAACAGTCCAGGGACCTCTCCTGAAACGTGCCATTGCAAAGCACATAAATACATATGCGGCATGCACGGTTAAGGTATACCTTTTTGAGAAAGGATGAGCACCGGAGCACCGAACCCCCCCCACACATCTCTTCGAAGAAAAACGAACATACATACATGCATACACATATGAATAGATACATACCTGCATACACATATGCATAGATACATATATATGTACATACATACATACATAGGTGCATATATTACATGCATACATACATACGCAAGGCATCAGCCCCCCTCGAAACGCGCGTTTCGCAACACTACGGCGACGAATTTCCGACTGCCATCCCACCTGAAGCAAGAAGCGCATTCATTCTTTCCAGAAAGGCCGGCCCCAAGGCGTTTGATTCATCAATAACAAAAGCAATCTTTTCGTCTTTCAGGGCTGCACGTTTCATCACCACGCGGAGGTCTTGCTCGAAGGACGCCGTGCTGTAGTTCCGGCCAGCTTTAATCTGGAAGATGCTGAGTCCATTCATCCACGCGACAAACTTTGTGAGAATTGTTTTTCCAGCTCCTGAGGCTCCTACCAGCAATAAGTGGCCAAGCGGCTGCCTGAGCACTCGGTCAATGCGCGCCACGTGGTGAAGGACTTCGTCAAAGAAGACCAACTCCACCTGAAATACTTCCTCGTTAAAGACACGCAGCTTCCCTTGCAGCAAAGAACGCAGAGCTGGCACTGATACTTCACAGTAGTGGCGACTCGCGAGACTGGTGAAGAGAATTGGACGCTCGAGCGCTGCGTTATCAACACCTGGGAATTGCCTAAACAGACATGCAACACAAGAAATGCGCTGAAGTTTTACGCCGCGTAAGACTGCACGCGCTCTCCAACGTGTATGCAGAAAATGGACAGCAAAAAAATAAAAGAGGCTTCGAAAGTTCCCACCGCCACTCTCTACCACCCACTGCCATGCGGGGAGGGAGGAATGCAGCAGCACGCTGTGCGCATCAGTAGATAGAGAGGCCTTTGCAGCAATAGTTTAGACTGGATGGCCCCCGCCTCAAGAACGCGCGAAAAAATTCCCACGCAGAAGGGATTCGGCAAAAAAGACAAGAAAAACCTAGGACGCGCTATAAAAGGGATAGACCATCTCAAGTTGATCGCAGGGTACTTCCAGAAAAGCTAGAACGTGTGCAGAGAAGAGCTACGCAGCCAGCGTGCAAAGTGTCGCACCCTGAGTAGCTCTCTGCGCCCTCTACCCGGTTGCGCTAGAAATTCAAGAGTAGGGGCAGCCAAACGCGGGCACATATATATTTTTAAAAAAAGAGGCTGCTGACGAGGTGCATACATACCTCCGTACTATTTCATCGAGCATTTCGTCTGTTTTTTGTCGCTCTGCCACCGTCACCAGTCTGTCACTGAAGATGCGAAGACCCTCGTGCGCGTACATCCGCACCAGCTGCGTGATGGTGATGTTGAGTTTGTCCAGTGCATCTACCGAGCGTTCTTGGCTTGCCAGATGCCCCTCTCCTCCGCTGTTCTCATAAGAATCCTTCACGGTAGTGTTACCGGCCTTCACGTTTGCCCCGCTTTCTAAGGCCTCTGCCAACGCAAGCTTCCAGCGCGTCAGTTCTCTTGGAGAGTAAATGTAGTGCGGCTGCTGATCCACTGTAAAGGCCGCTGAGAAGGCCAAGTAGAAATCCACCATCGCCAAAGTCAGCGAATCTGCACTTCCAGAAAGCTCGGGATACGGACGCAGAAGGGCCCTGTTGAACGTACTGTAAATCTGCGAACACCATCCAATCCACTCACGCATCTACGTACAGACGTGCAGATACCAACATACACACAAACAAAGACATGCACACTCACAAATACAAACATACACGCACAAATACGCATACCAATACAAACAAACAAACAAACAAACACGCACTGATAAAGATATACACACAAATAGAAACATGCAAACACACATAAAAACATACACATCCGTACACACAAATACACACACACACACACTCACATTAGAATATAAACATACACACATGCTAACCTATACACACAAGTACAAAAACACACATATTAAAGAAAAAACAAACAAAAGTATACACGCAGGTAAAAAAACACACATATACACAAATACAAACCTACACATAAACACAAAAATACAAACACATACAAACCTATGCGCATACACAAATACGAATACAAACAAACACAAACCTATACACATACACAAATACAAACAAATAGAAACCTATACACATACACACATACAAATGCAAACCTATACACATACACAAACACAAATACAAACAAATAGAAACCTATACACACACAAACACAAATGCAAACAAATAGAAACCTATACACATACATACAAGAGCGAATGTGGGGTTTTGGCCCGCATATTTGGGAAGCAGTTTTCAGAAACGTTGAGAAATGCAAGCGCGCCTCTTGTTCCTTGATTACCTGAACAAGAGAGTCTCTGCCGGGGAAATCGACGAATATAATAGGCGCATGGCGGAGGAAGCGGTTGCTCATGGGGTGGCGGCCAGCATCCGTTGGAGGGTTGCATGCCCCTGCGAACTGCACTCCTTCAACGCGGATCCATACCCAAGGAGAGGCCTGTTGCAGCTGCGGCATAGACCGCCAGAAGCCCCCCGACTCTGCGATTTGGCGAATAAGCATGATAACATGCTGCGTGCCGTACTTGTCAGCCGACGGTAAGTTGCATTCGTCACAGAAAATGATAAGTGTCCGGCCTGGAATCACGGGACGCATGACCATGCCTCCTGCGACTGTCTTTGTGAGCTCGCAGTAATGATCAAAGGTCTTGAGCAGCAGATCGGGTGTCGAACCAGAGGAAAAGTTGAGAAAGGCAACATCGAAATCTGTCCGCTCTTTTAAAACTGCCGTTAGAGTCATGGTTTTCCCCGATCCGGGAGGACCGCACAAAATGAAAGGCCTTTTTTCCTCCAACCAGGCCTCCACTACATCGCGATGACGCAGGGTATCGACCGTCTGAATCACGAGAGACGCGTCCTTCACCTGAAAAGGAGAATTTCCATTCAGAATACACGCACATGAAGAACAAATGCCCTTGCTGCTGATATACGTAGTGCGGCAGTGTGTCGGTGTGTATGACGCAAGACATGAACGTGAACCCTTCACACATCCGTGTGCACCTGTGTAGAAAGCATGAGAGAACGAGAATGGAAGCGAGAGAGAAAAAGGGAGGAGAATGAGAGAAAGAGGGAGGAGAATGGGAGAAAGAGGGAGGAGAATGAGAATAAAGATGGACAATGAGAGAAAATGATGAACAATGAGAGAAAGAGAGAGGAGAATGAGAGAAAGAGGGAGGAGAATGAGAATAAAGATGGACGATGAGAGAAAAAGATAGACAATGAAAGAAAAAGCTAGACAATGAAAGAAAAAGATGGACAATGAAAGAAAAGCAAGACAACGAGAGAAAAAGCTAGACAACGAGAGAAAAAGCTAGACAATGAGAGAGAAGGCTAGCCAATGAGAGAAAGAAAAAGAGAAAAATGATAGGCTTCTTTCTTCCCATTTGAAGAAGGCTCGCAGACACACGTACGTGAACACAGTAGGACCCACACAAACAAACATTTACAGACACACATAAAACACATGTAAACACACTCAGAGTCTCGGTAGCAAAAACCGTTCAGCCTGAAGCGACGCGGCATTCATTCCGGTGTAAACCTGTAGGCGGTGCATCTGCAGCACTTTGTGCGCACCTGTTTTGTATCGATGTCCACCTGCTTGACGCGGTCTTTCCAGTGATGCCACTGGCCGTCTTCGAGTGAGGGTTCAAAGTCAAGAAGCGTCTGCGCTTCCCCGTTGTTGGCGGAGAGGGCAGGAGGCAGCGGCACGTCACAAATGCGGGCTACATCCTCGCTGAATGCAGATCTTCCGGCCAGACTTAGAGACCCCCCGAATCCCCAGAGAATGGAGAGAACCACCCACTGCAGCAGGCAGCAGCAGCAAGAGCAAGAGCAAGAAAATGAGCAAGAACAGTAGCAGTAGCGCCATCCTACACGGAAGCATGGTCTCATGAAGCGTGTGAGGGAGGACTCGCTGCTCGACAGCCCGCACGCAGCTGCTACGCAGCGAGAGATCCTAGGTAGGTCACCCGACAGCCATCAAAAAGTGCTGCTAGACAAGGCAACAGGGAGGAGAGTTGTATGTACTAGGGAGAGGAGAGGAATGCCTGACGTGCCTTGGTTATGAAGAGCTCGATGAGTTCCTCGTCTAAGGTTTCACCCGTGGCCCTCATTTCTTCGTTCTTTTCGACTACCCGACGAATGCCCTTCTTGAGGAGGGAGAACATGCTTTCGACGCATCTGATTTTGGTGAATTCCATGATGTGTTGGTGGTGCGCTGCGCGTTCTAGACACTGGCTAGCAAATCTACCGGCCTCGAAGAATGGGTGAAGGGTTTCAACGCAATGTTTCTTTATGCTCTGAGCGACATTTTCAGCGGTGCTTCTAGACCCTGCTGCTGCAGCACTCGTCAGGCCCGCCCTAGATCCGGATCGCGTTGGAGGAGCACCCCTCAGCGCGTCGCTTCCCGTGCCTGAGAAACTGCTGGAGTCTGCTCTGAAGGATTCGCGTGAGAGAATGCGGGAGGGAGCACCGCGTTCGAGGGGCTTTGCTTGTTGCCCCCCCCCCGCGACACCTTGGCGAAGGCCTTCGGAGGTGCTTCCCACGGCTGCGAGCTCCTCTAGGTGATGCATAAATATCACTTCATCGGGCAACACACTGCTCGCAAACCAGACAATGCCGCACCGACTAACCGTGGCGAGGGTGGCATACTTGAGCGTCTCGACTTCGAAGAGGAGCCGCACGGAACTGGGAATTTCGAGACGCTCGCCATTTGGAAGCGTCAGCAATTTGTTGTCATCGAGCGCAGAATTCAAATTTTCTGCCCAATCCGGATCAACGTCTCCATCAAACACTACCCAGTGTCTTTTCTGTTGCGCAGAAGGGCCTGCCTCTTGCGCAGTGGAGATGATCTTTCGCAGCACAGCCGTAAAAACGCCATCTTCCCACTCAAGAGTAGTGGAATCGAGACGGCCGTACAGCTGCTCCTTCGCCACAACTTTGGGGTCTAACACGTACGCCACGCCCTTCACCCCATCAACTTTCTCCATGGCCTCAAGCAGCACACGCCAAGCAGCAGACTTGCCTGTTCCCGTCTCCCCAACCAACATAACGCCATGCTGCAGCCTCTGAATTTGGTAAAGCTGCAACACCTTGCTGATCCACTCGCCCTTCGCCTCCAAAAAGCGCAGCTCGCACAAACGCTCAATCTCCTCCAGCAAGATTTTCTCATCAAGCGACGGAATATCTGCTCCCGGAAACACCCCGACCAGCAGACTGCGCAACAGCGGCACGTCCTGAGCCACCAACTTGGGTACCACCGTGTCTGTAAACGAGCGCAACAGCAGCTGCTGCTCAACTGCCTCTACCTGCGCTACGTCCTCGACGGCCGCCTTCGCAGACTGAGCCTGCTCCTGCAGCAGCTGCCGCTTCAATCTCCCCGCAGAGCTCAAAGCGCTCTTCAAAGAACGCAGTCCAAAGTCGTAATGCGGCTGCTTCGACAGCTGTCTGTCACACAAATCATACAGCGAAATAATTTTACCAGACAACCGCTCCGCAGAACGGAATCCCTGCGCGTACAACGTCACTTGCGCTATCAGCTGCTTGTCCGGCTTAATCATCGACACCTCCCTAAAGAGCTGCTTCAAATTGTCAGGCAAATTCGAACGGCCCGCATAACCCGGATTCATCGTGACAAAGATTCCCACGTCGGTATTCAGCTTTGTAGCCTTGCCAAGCAACTCAATCTCCTTGCGACCCTCGCGCAGGCCCACCTAATATATATACACACATAAATATACATTTACATGCATGAAGGTGCACATAAATACATGATCATGCACATATATATACACATACATAAATATACGTGTACATGCACAAAGATGCACATAAACACATGATCATACACACATATATATACACATATGTACATTTACATGCATGAAGGTGCACATAAACGCATGATCATACACACATATATATACACATATATACATTTACATGCATGAAGATGCACATAAACACATGATCATGCACATATATATATACATACATAAATATACGTTTACATGCACAAAGATGCACATAAACACATGATCATACCAACACACATTCACATGCGCATAGGCATCTATACATGTGCACATATACATATGCGTGCACACACAGGCACATCCACATATATATACATATATATGCACATGCGACCGGAGGGAGACCACAAACACAGCGCGGAGGACAGCCCCTAGGAGTGAGAGCTACCCACGAAGAGAGGAAAAGTGCCTCTCGTCATTCTCACTGCTTCCCCCGGGTGCAATTGAGCTCAAGGCGAAGTGCGTCTGTGTGTGTTCGCCGGGAAAAGCCCCAGAAGAAAAAGTACAAGAGTGCGGGAGTCGGGGGGAGGGGGAAATGCACGAAAGAGACGGACACGGAGCTCCTTTAACAACAGAGCACAGCGCCTACCTGAATGGTGAGGATTTGCTCAGACACGGCGGATAAGATTCTTTCGTCCAGACGATTGAACTCGTCAAAACAGCCCCAAGCCCCCACTTGACACAACCCCGAGAAGAGACGCCCCATTGCGTTGAAGTCAAAAGTTTCATCACAATTGAACACCAAGGTATACCTTCCTAGTGCGCTGCCCAACGCTTTGACAGACTCCGTTTTTCCGGTACCTGAGAGCACACAGAGGCAGAATCAGAGGCACACCACAGGCCTGTCTCTCTAAAACACCTCCATCGTATAGGTGCACCTCCTGACAAGGTACCCCCCATCACCCCTCGAACAGACACCTGTCCGTCCACAGCCTGAGAACAAACGCGCCTTTGAGCAGCAGGCAGCCCCGCACCGCTTTTTCAAGCGGCTGCCTTGCTTTCCCCCCTTCCTCTAAGACACAAAGGACCTCCCCCAATGTTTCTGCAAGCGAAATATTTGTTTGCTCTGCGCTTTTAGAAGCGTAGTGCAAAGAAGACAAAGCTCTCAGGAAGACACCTCTGTATGCTGCTCCAAAGCAGCTCCGCTGCAGAAGAGGAGCCCAGGCAGAGCATCCAAAAGACGGGGGGTGCCCGCTGAGAGGCCGCTGGAGAGAGAAAAAAGTCCTCTACTAGGGGCCGTACACGCGAAAGAATACGCAACCATGTATCGAACTGCCAAAAGCAAGTAGGATCAGAGGGGAAAAGCTGGTTAGGCACCTGCAGGACCGAAGGGATTTCCCCCCAGTTTCATCTTTAGCGCTTGCGTAAGGGTCAGGAAACACTTGTCCGTCAGCGGCGTCTGTACAAGCCGCTCTGCCAAGCCTGCGAGAAGCAGAGGATTATCAGAGTAGAAAGGCAGCATGCATTATGTACTGCAGGCTGGCTGCCTGGCACAATACGCGCGCGCTTTCTCCATGTGCATGCAAAAATGTTCGCCGAAGGCCCCTAGCCGTTTGTCCAGTCAAGAGGTTTCCCCACAAACATGTCTGTGGCGAGCTTTCACACAAAAAGAGATGCCTGCATGGGGCCTATCGAGGAGCAGTTCAAGGCCAGGGTGCAACGTAAGCGCTCGCGTCTACAGGGCTTATGAAGAGGAAAGGGATAGAGGGTTGGTGGCGAGCTTTGTTCCGTCTATCTATAGGAAACCGATATGTGCATGCCTGACGCGGGGTGGGGGGCAGCTGTAACCCGTGGTTCGTGAGAACATGAGGAAAACAAGGCCCCTGCTAGCTATCTCTACTGATCTCCCCATGTGCGCCTCTCCCGCTTTGCGAAAGTATGAATGCTGACAAGAGGCGTGAACGAGGCAGCAGCACGCAGGCACTGCAGCACACCGTACCAAGATATTCGAAACCATAGTCGAATGAGGCGTCCGCCATGCACACCTTGAGAAGGCCCTTGGGAATTAGGGGGCCCCCAGACGGCGGATGTGTGAAGTAAAAGCGCATGCACTGCAGCCATCCGAAGTCCTTCCTAGAGGTGACGTTGTCTTTTATGAGAGATCTGAGATAAACATGCTCAGCAGAAAGAGGCTTGCCACACTGGATAACGCTTCGGCAGAGCAGCGCAAGGGCGCTGCAGGCTGTCCATTTCTCTAAGGGACCCTGCACTCCGTCACAACGTTCCTCTGCCATGTGTGTGTGTACATATGTGTATGTATGTGTGTATAAATATGTGTGCATGTATGTGGGTATATATATGTGTGTATGTCTATATATATGCATTTGTATGTATGTATGTATGTGTGTATGTGTATGTGTATGTGTATGTGCATGGGTGTGTATGTGTGAACGTATGTACACGAATGTGTATGTGTATGTGTATGTCTGCGTGCATATATATACATACATGTCTATATATTATATGCATGTGTGTATGTATGGATGCACATATGTGTGTATGTATGTATGTATGTGTGTATGTGTATGTGCATGGGAAGGACCACGACGGGGGCATGTTGTTACTGCTCTGCCTCGGGAAGAAAAATGGCGTTGCTTGCGCCCGTGTGTGCGCGATCCCCTGACGGCAAGTATGTATGTATGTATATATATATGTATGTATATATATATGTATGTGTGCATATATGTATGTGTGTATATATATGTATGTATGTATATATATATATATATGTATATGTATATGCAGTAAAATGGGCCGCGCATTTTCGCTGATTTGGAATCTGTTAGTAGAAGTGCATTTGGCTTGCCTGCAGACGTCTCGCTGATGCACTACTTCTGTAATTAGGTGTACGATGCGATTGCGTACGAGCACCCCCACATCCTGTACCACGTTGTCTGCCAAGAATGCGAGAAGCGTCAAGCAATCCTTCAAGGCAGGAGCCTCCAGAGGATGGCCAGTGGGGCCTCCCGACTCGTTTTCCTGGCTTGTCGCCGCTTGCTCTTGTTGAGAAGCTTCGCCAGCAGTTAAGGCTGCTTCGCATTTCTTCGTCCAGTGTACGTTTAATGCAAGCAGCAAGGCCTGCAGCGGGAAACTTCCCACCCAGTTGATAAAAGGGTTCTGCAAGGGGCTATCCGAGGGGCCCCCCGATGCGCCCTTCGTGGTGATCTCTGCCAAGTTAAGCTGCTCCAAAGTGCGAAGTGCTCGAGAGACGCTGTCTGCCAACGTAACAGTCATTTGCATCTCAACTGCACTCATCCAATCCTTCAGAGATGGGTACTGCAATATCGAAACCTCACTAACAAACGGTACAACTTCGCCCTCCCGCGAACTGACAAACAAACACACAAACACACATACACATACACACACATATACACACATACACACACATATACACAGACGAAAATTACCACATATATATATATATATAGACATATATATACATCTAGGGATATGAACACATTTTCCTCTACATACATAAACATGTATACCCATATCCATATACATACACATACGAATACATGCATCAACGTATACATGTACCTAGAAGTGTGCATGTATACATACATAGACACCACGGGAGAATGCATATAGGTGAGCTCAAGCATACCCCTTCTACAGTACAAGCCCTTCTACAGACAAACACCCACCCATGTGCAGTTCTCAACTGCTTGAAGGGCCACATATATATATACATACATACACACATATATGCATACACATATACATACACATATACATACAAACATACACATATACACAGATTCTATCTCTTAAAAAAAGAGTCGTCAAGAGGGCTCACACCCAAGGCATCGATTCTCTGCCGCAGCGGGAGCTTGCGCGAAAGACACCCTATGTACTTACCTCATGGCGATGATGGTAGATGGCTCCTCCGGATCTGTCTCGAGCGCTGCAATTCCTGCAAAGAGTTTGCTGACATGTCTTTGCACGAGTTTCACGTCTTTGGAGTTGCCAATCATTTCTAGGAGGTCCTCATCTCCGACAAAGTAGAAGCGTGAGAACTGCTCTCTCTGCTTCTCGAGATACTCTCCAAGCGCTTTTTGAATGCGTGACAGCAAATCCGAAAGGCGTTCCAGCTGGCGGCCAAGCCCCTCGGTGGACGCCATCTAAAACATGCAGAGCAGAACAAAGCACATGCAAGATGCCACCGCACACAGGGGCACATGGGGCTGACAGAAATGGATAAAGGGAAGCAGCAGAGGCCAGCTTTCCACGACAGTGTAGCAAGCGCTTATATCACAATGCCCATTGCGCCTCCCCCAAACATGGTCGATAGGGTGGGGGGTGACAGGCGCTCTACATTCAACTGCAGGGAAGTCTGAAAGACAGTGCTTTTTTGGTATGTTCCTGAAACAGCGTGCTGACGTATTGGGCAAAAAGGCGTTCGCTAGCTATC
This sequence comes from Cyclospora cayetanensis, assembly GCF_002999335.1. NCBI lineage: Eukaryota > Apicomplexa > Conoidasida > Eucoccidiorida > Eimeriidae > Cyclospora > Cyclospora cayetanensis. The sequence goes on along the minus strand of NW_020312203.1, from coordinate 272,233 downwards.
AATCACGGCGCAACTTTCTCTTCAAGAGGGGAGAGACACGCATTTCATCGCCGCCACCCTTCGCCTTCGACCACGCACCTCGAGGACAATCTTGGTGGTGTCTGCTTTCTTCATTATATTCTTGAACTCCGTGTCGATGCCTTTAAAACGCTGATGCTCGGTCGGGAGGAGCATTTGAATATCTTGAGAACCCGAAAAAACGCCCTCTAAGTAGAGCCACTTGCGCTGTACTTCTACCCAGCTATCCAACAACGTGCGCAGCCGATTCAACTTATCGTCCCATGCCAAAGCCTCTTCTTCAAATATCTGCACGAAACATCAAATCAAGGCAGGGCAAAGCGCCACGGATGCAAAAGTAAAAAGCAGTATCTAGACAGGAACTCCTTCAAGCAGACATCGGAAAAAGCACAAATACATAGATAGATGCATACATAAATTGATACATACATACGTACATACATACATCAAGGGACGGATAGAGACATACATACATACATATACACTTTAATGCGTAGATAGATACACAAATACATGAATACAAACAAATACAGGCAGGCAGACAGCAAACGCATGTCCAACACGCCTTCACACTGCTCATGATTTCCTGATATGGATGAAGGCGCGACGCCACACTCCGAAACCCCACGTGAACACAGCCACCGTGAGGCGAAGGCGCAGTATGCATGAGGAAGTGGCATCAATGTAAAGAGATTTCAAGGAGGAGCCTGATGGCAAACCTCTTGCAGGCCAATGTAATCGCAAGGCAGCACCCAGAGAAAGACACACGCGCATCGAAATACCAAGAGTCTATGTTTTAGAAGGGTATCATAGCATGGAGGGTGCAGCATGGCATGCTGACATTCCTCCTACAGCAAGCAAAGAAAGCCTGCCCCGTTACGCTGCAAGTTCTCTCGTGGCGCCCCCTGACGCTTCTACTCTACTCCCTCAAGTGCTTGGCCTCTCCAGTAGGCCGTTTGAAGCGCAGAGAACAAGGTTGTGCATACACACGAGACAGGCTACATCGCAGCATGTGCTACAACTGAGTTGTTCGCTCGGCAGAACGAAGCCAGCCAGTCTTAGAAGAGCACAAAATGGAAAGCGCTGCTAGTGCAAAGAAAGCGCTGACTTTCCTTCACTCCGTACCTTAAAGAAGGGCGACATCTTCATGGATTGGATAGATGCGAGCTGGTCGTCAATGACTTGAAAGAGGTCTTCCCATCCCTTGATGACCTTACATTTTGCACCGCATGCCACCAACACAAACTCCCTCTCCCGCCACGCGTCCTTCACTTGTCGGAGAAACTCCTCCAAGGCCGACTCGCCTTGCGCTTGCACTAAAATCTCGCGAATTGCTGCCTCATTCGCCTCCAAATCAGCATCTGAGGAAGCGAAAAACAGCCAAAAATAAGCACCAGCCGCACGTCGCTCGGGGTGGCATGCTTCCCGACACGAAGCTAACAAATCCAGCGATAGTAACAGGGGGCGATTTATCGACAATTAGCCATCCACGAGGAAAGAGATATGTCCTAATCATGCATACATAGCAGCGAAGCCCCCACTACAATCATGTGCCCCCAAAATGCCGCTCGCTCTCCACACGCATGCAGTTTTTGCACACGGCACAGGTACTCAGTGACTCTCTATTCCCCTCTCTCCTCCCCCTTTTTTCTCCCCCTTCTTGATGAACCCTTCGCGCTAAGAGGGCACGTCCAAGGGAAAGTAGACGCACACAGACACAAAGCAGCAGCAGGCACACTCCTACATGGAAATACCAACGTCTCAGCAAGCCTAGCAGCAGCATGCACCCTTTGAGAGAGTCAACGCTGACCGCACCCCATATGTTTCCCAGTGTCATATCCACGAGTGACTTCCTGAGCTTCAGCTTGGTGAGGATGGCCTTCCAATGTCTCTCCTTCAGTGCATCGGTCTTCATGTCTGTAATGAGCAGGTTCAGCGATAGAAACTTGTTTATCTTCTGTTTAAGCTCTTCAAAAGCCTCGTACTGCCTGAATCTCGCAGGAATTTGCTTGATTTTTTCCAGCACTGTCTCGAGAGACGCGCGCGTTTGCTTTGGCACGGCTGCTGCCCACAACGTATCCCTTAACGCAGCCACTTCTGCATGCAACCCCCCCAGAGCCTGCCAGACACCCTTCATGTCCGCAATCTCCTCCGCTAGCGCTGAAGGAGAGAAAGCTTCTGCTGGCATCCCAAAGGCGGCGTCTCCCTCGACTTCCAAGACTGCCTTCGCCTTCTCCCCGCACTCGTAATCCTCCGTAAGCTTCTTGAGCTGCTGCTCGTACTTCTTCAGGATGCTCATCGCGTGACCTGGCGCGATGTCATCGCGAACCGGCCTTTGCAGCATCCAGTCCGCATACAGCTGCTGCAGCTTCCCCTGTAGAGAAGCAGTGAACTGCGTGACGAGGGATACGAGCTGCTGCTTGCTCTTCTCGACTAGCTCCGCCTGGTGCCTCAGCAGTTGCACGAACACCTCCATCTCCCCCTCAATGCGATCCATCCACAGCCAGTCGCTGGGAAACGTGTATCGTTGCCTCTCCAAGAGACGCTCGCTCGCTCTAAGCGTGTCCAGCGTTTCCGACCATCGAGGCTCAAGTCTGTGCGCCTCCTGCAGCTTCCCGAGAAACCTCGTCAGATTTCCGACGAGGTTGGAGAGCAAGTCATCGCTCACAAGGCACTGACTGCTGATAAAGGTATTCATTTGCGCGTCAGACATGGAGAGAAAGGTAGCTGCACCCATGGATGTCTCGGTGGGATCTGCGGCCTGGATCTGCTCCTGCAGATCCGCCACCATCGCATGCAGCGCTGAGAAGACAGAAGAGGCGTTCAGAGACACCTTGTGCCCAAAGGCCTGCAAAATATCGCGATGCCACGCATCGTACTTGGTGTTTAACTTGGCTTGTACTTGGTGGTGATCAACTATGGTCGGTCCGAACATCACACGCGTCTCGCTGCTGTCGAAAGGACTCCTCGCCTGCTTTATCTCGTTAAGCAGCTGCTGCCACGTCTCAATATCATCCCCCAACTGCCCAAGAACCTCGCTCACATCGACATCCCACAACACCTGGTAATGCAGCCAATTCGACACGTATGTTTCCACCTTCTCCATTACAGCTGAGCAGGCCGCAAAAGGACGCATGCCATGCGACACCCCCAAATAAACAGACACACACACATATACATATATACATGTATACATATATATATGCATACATATGTATGCATAGGCACGCTACATATATTGGCATCCCCCCCACACCCTCTGCATGAAAGAACCTGTCAGTGTAACGTTCAGGGGGAACCCCGTAAGGAGATGGCAAACACCCAGTGGCAAACCAACAGCACACACGATACAGAAATGCACACATATTTGCACGTCTTGCACCAAAAAATATCTCGGAGCATTCATTTGGACGGTTAAGCAAAGACATCAGAAAGCGCAGGACCACCATCTCGTTTGAGTTTCCCAACTGCACTCAAAACAGCAAAGTGTTCACCTAGAGGGTTGGCAGCCTCTTGTCCTTACAACGAGGCAGCGGCAGGCAGCAACCCCCGCAGCAATGCACCCAAGAGCCGACGCTTATATCGCTGGCATGCGAAAACGGAGAAACGAGATACTCGAAACTTCCTAACTGGCTTACCGTCAATCGCTGCATGCGCTTTGTCGATGACTTCCTGAGGTATACGCGATGCAATAATTCTGTACGTGCTGCCAGCTTTAGGCTTCAATGGATCCGCTGTCGCAAGTTCTTCATCTTCGCTGTCTTCAAACTCCCACGCGGAAGGCTCTCCTCCAAATTTCAAAGGCCGCGAAGTGTTGGTGGTGTTGAAGCGCGGAAGCAAACAGACAGATGCAATAATCCGATGCAGGTTACCCATCCACAACTGCCGAGCCGCCTCCACTGCAGGATGTACTTGCAACACTTGATTTCTCACCTAAAACAATAAGCACGCGGAGAGCAGGCAGTGCAATGAACCAATGCACACAACGCGATCCTCAGGTGCACGAAACAAGGTTTCCCTCTTTTAATCGCCAGATCCTGCGAAATCAATTTCTCTGCCCGACACTACCTCCGCTTTTGCCCGTTCCACGCGCGCATCTCAACAGACCCCTTCATCAGCCGCCTCGTTGATTCGTCGCTAAGCAATTAACGATTCCTCTACGGCTAGTTGATGCAGGGCAGGATGCCATTTTATGACTGCGTAAGCGTGGACGTGAATCAGTGTAGTTGTATGGATATGTATAAGTATATGTATGTGCAAGTATATGTATACGCTTTGCAAATGTATCTGTATTTGCCTATGTATATGCATATGTATGTGTAAGTCTATGTATACGTTTTGCAAATGTATCTGTGTTTGCATAGGTATATGCATATGCATGTGTATGTGTGTGTATATGAATATGTATGAACATGTGTATGGATATATATGCATATGCATGCATATGTATATGTAAATAAATGCATTTTCGCATGTACATGTATGTATATTTGTGTGTATATGTATGTGTATGTGGCGCTCCACTTCGTTCCCTCAACAGCATCTTATGATTGTGACCCTCGCCCTTTGTGAACTGAGACATCTGCGCTTACTTGAATTTCCAAGACAATTCCATTTTGAATGAGCGCCGTGCTCTTGTTTGGCCAATCTTGAAACTGCAGTGTCCACTCCTCAACGACCTTCACGAGGCGCTGTGCAAGGATGCCCTCCACACGGCTTTCGAGCACCTTTCCCCAGCCGCGGATGTTGGAGTAATTCTGCAGCTGCTGCTCTTCTATCAACTTCTGCACGTTTTGCAAGACCTGAGACAGCCACCACGCAAGCGACGCGCCAGAGGGACAGACAGACAGAGTCGTAAAGCTGCTTTTCTATGGAGTGTGCGCTGGTCCTCCAAAGACACCCCAGTATTGCGCACAGAGAATGCATGTCTGTATTTATGTGTGCATGTATGCATAGATAGGAATACATACGTATATTTATGTACTTAATTACATGTACAAATACCCCCTGTCGACGTGTATGCGGAACAATTAAGACAACAAGCAACAGTGACGGATGCCGATGCATTGGCACGTGTGCATAACGGCGTTCGCGTGGGTCTGGATGTGGCTATGGAGGCTGTAGAGATGAGGATTCTGTGTGTATATCTGTGTGTATGTGAGCTTGTGTCTGTGCAGAGCTTTGACATAATACGAAACGTGCTGCCAAGGCGACTTGCAAGAGCTCAATGCACTTTTTCTCGCAAACGACGAGGCGCGTTTATGATGCCCTAAGCTGCATAGAGGTGTGCTTTTGCTCGTGAGAATTAGTAACACATGCGGGTACCCAGAAAGTACCCCTCCCAATTTTGCCCCTCCCAATTTTGCCCCATGCTCAAAAGATTGCATTTAGCCATGCATTTCGACTGACGGCGAGGATTTCTTGGTAGTCTGCATCGATGGGCTTGTCCTTCAGCGTGTCGATTTCCTTCAAGGCCTTGTTGTGCTGCTGCAAAGCAAACTCTGCCTTGGCTTCGAAAATATATGCGATATCGGCAAGGCGTTTCACGTACGTTTCCAGCCTGTCACAATCCCAGCGAAGGCCTATGCCTTCTGCCAGCTTCCCTTGAATTTCTCTCTGGTAGGTTGCCACCAACAAACCAACTACAGCGTCCTCCGAGCTCCCTGCCTCGCTCCCCGAAGGCAAGGCCACTGCAGTTGGCACTACATCTCCTATCCGCGCACACGACTCGATGTAAGTCCGCAGAACCTCCTGAAGCGTCACTGCGAATGGATACAGAACCTTGGCCTCATCCGCCATCACCTTCACGGAGTAAGGGATGCGGAACTGGAGCGTGGACAGCAGTCGGACCTGTATACATACGTATACATATAAATATATATACACCCATACACGCTTCGGCATATACCGCAAAGCAGCACGCATCACCTGGTCGCAAGCTAAGCTGCCTGCAGCCTAAAAGGCAACAACAGCACCCGCTACAGAGTCGTCGCGTTCACGACAACCTCCTCCCCCTTTTCTCCCTCCTCCCGAATGGAGGCAGATGTCCGCCTCGGCGGCTTGCATGCATGCATGCATGCATACACGCATGCATGTATGCGCTGTAGCTAGCTCGCCGCGAAGGCAGCGGCAAACCGGAGAACAACCTCCTGCCCTCGTGTTTCTCCCGCCTCGAGTACCTGCGTGCCCACTCACACACCTCCTTAAATAGCGTCAAGATGTCTTGATCGAAGTTTACCGCGAGCTCGAGCCGTCCGCCTCCCCAGTCTCTCAAGATGAAGATTCTGTCACTCGTGTCCAAGCGCTTCTGGTCACGCACGACATTGAGCCAGCCGTCGAAGTGCTCCTGAGGATTCAACTTGGCGCGAAACGCTTCAATGTCGTGTTTCAGCTTCTGACCCTCCACGTGTTGCTCCCATCCTTTCCCGAGAACATCCTGGATTCGATGAATGAGACCATCAAGGCGTCTTTCGACTTGACGCATCCACACGATGGTGCCGGCGGTCCGTGGCATGTCTCGGAGGGCAGCCATCGTTGCCGACTCAATTTTTTGGTGACCCTCCAGGAACGTTCCTTGCAGCCTCTTCAAGTCTTCCTTCACGACTTGAATTAACTTGGTCTGGTACTCTTGGATGGCACCTCTGATGCGGGGGCGAAAGAAGAGCGCGTTGAACTGGGAGAACACACGAAACATCTCTGCCGACGTCTTCGAAGCTCCCAGCCGATCACGCAACTTGGCTGTTATCTGAGACTCGACGCGGTCGATACGCATGTCATACGCTTTCTGCCCCGCCTCCCAAGCCTCCTCCCCAGTCCGACTCGTGTCAAGCACGTCTAAGGCTTCAATGACTTGGTAGGCAGCGGTGACATCCTTCTGCGCAGCAACCTCGCTGCCGCTTCCGTCCGCGAGAACACGACTGAGAACCTCCTTCAAGCGGTGATGCTGCCGTCTGAACTGACGCACCTCCACAATCCTTTCCTGGAGCACCACGTGCTCACAGACGAGCTTGGAGGGGGGACGCTCATTGAGGCCTCTCTTCTTCGACAGCTCCCTCACGGCCTCCTTGAAGTGGCGCACTTCCTCTTCCCACGTGTGAAAGAGCTCAGTGCAGCCAGCCGTCGTGTGCTCGAACTCTTCGTACGCCATACCCAGCAGATTTTGACGCGAAGTCACGCTCAGCAGCTGAGACGAGAGATCCCGGCTTAGAGCTTCCACCAAGAAATACGCGCGGCTCAAAGGATACAGTGTGGCATTTTTCAACTTCCGCAGGTGGACAAAGATCGTGCGAACGGCTTGTGTGAGCTGCTCTACCGTTGAAGCGCTGCACAGGTCGTTGAGGGGAAAATCCCGCATCAGAATGTTCGTGTTCTGCACCACCTCGCTGGCTTGTTTCAGCCCCGAATCTTGCTCAAAAGACATTGTAGCAAAGACTTTGCGCGTGTGCTTCAAGACCGTCAGCGTAAACTCGGCTTCGGGAGTCTTCAACTGATCTTCGACGTGTTTCAGTGCCCTCTCAAATCCCAGCCAAAAGTTCACCTCCTCTGCGGCAGTTCCAATGCTGGGATCCCTGAAGAAACGAAACGATATGCAGCGCGTTGGCAGGTGTGCAGATATATACGCAGCGATCACAAACACACGCAACACAAATCACGAAAATCCAGAAACAGGAGGGCGCACAGACACACAGACAGACCGCCAAACAAAGGCCCCTCTCTATCTACCCACAGAGACAGAAAGATATGCTCCCTGTGTGCTCCCGCAGTCTACCGCATTGCGGGGGAGGCAGCCCTTGAAACGAACAGACACGCAAAAGCAGTCAAAGCTAAGAGCTTAATAGGAAGAAGGAAGGAGAGGAAAGGATGGAAAAAAGCCGCAAAAACGAAGAAGAGAGCAAGCAGGCAAAAGCGAGCAAACGAGCGAACCAGCGCAACTGAGTCCTTCTCCCGTCCCCCTTCTCCCCCTCCTCTTCAGCACTTACCGTTGCATTCTACAAACCTTCTGGATGTCTTTAATCCATCGGTTCACGTGACTTTGCAGAGCAATCAAATAGGTGCTGTCTTGTAACTGATCCCCCATATCCTCCACCACGGGTTTGCGTTTCTCCGCAGCTGCCTTGAGCACTGCGGCCTTTATGGCCAAGTCTACAGGCAGCTCGATCAAAGGAATGTCTACATTTTGTTGCGCCTGCTTCACAGCTAGCAGCAGCTCCCTCAGCTTCTTGCTGACCGTTTGAATACCGTGAGAGGCCCTTGCAGCCGCCTCCTCCGCAAGGGCCCCCCCGTCCCCCCCCGCCCCCCCCTCTGCCGCAGCGGCAGCGACTTCCTCGCCAGATGCAGTCTTGAGCAAGGGACCGAATCCACACTGTATGTACATTTGCGTCACATCCAGCAAGCTCTCCTCCTCTCCGAAGCCGCAACGCATGAGTGCAAGCTGGGGACCAATAGGCTTGGTGACAACATGAACGGCCCGCCCTACCGCGCTGCCATCGTTTTCCCCCTCGGTGGGAGCAGCTTCATCTGGCTTCTCATCCTCTAATCTGAATCCGGGACGCTTGAGGAAGGCGACACTGCAAGATCTGCCTCCCCCGCGGGGAACGAATCCCAGATCCACGTACAGGCTGTAATTCTCATCGTCTTCAGCGTCGAAAGCCGGTGACGTGTCACCCGCAGTGACTGTCGCCTTCTCGCCGATCGACTCCCGAGAGACCTCCTTTCCAATTACCAAAACGCCAGGCTGTGAATCGACAAGAAACGGTTTCAAGACCGACTCGGATTGCGTCGAAAGCAGCTTCTGCAGCTGCTGACGGCTGCATTCCAAAAGAGGAGGGGTCACCTCCAGAAGAAAATTGATGAGCGAGACTTTCGCTCGCTCGATCGTCCGATCCATCGTGCTCTGCTACCCCTGGGGCCCCTAAGGGCCCTCGGGCGTGCTGGAAGGCGTGCAAGAAAGTAGATGCTGCGAAAGCGGTTGTTCGGCTCTTTCTCTAGAAGGCCGCAATGAAGGGACATGACAGGGGAAGAGAGGGTTGCATTACGGATCGTGGGTTTCTGCTGCTTTTCGCGCGCAGTCTTCAGCTCTGTGCGCTGGGAGAGCGCTACAGCTGGAGGCTTGTTTGTCGGTGTCAAGCAAGCAGCTGTGAAAAGACCTCGGGGCGGACGGCGGTGTGGCACTGCCTGATATGCGTTCTACAGGCGTCCACGTGGACATCCGCTGCTACAGCACGAAGAGCTTCTCGAAGCTCAGCAGATGCCAAGCTGACTCAATGGTCCAGGAGAGGCAGCCGGTAGGCAACAGCAAGCGCTGTCGCAGCTCCTGCACTACTTTGACCTAGCCGGCTTTGAATCTCCCCAAAAATGTGTTTCTAGAGGAGAAGTGGGCAGAAAGTGTCTCTGGAATACACGAGGCGCTGCCCTGAGCCACACGAGAACGCAGCAGACCACATGCAGTAGCAGAGTACAGCAACGAGCAGCGCCGTTCATGTGCTTACAATGCTCATTCCAACGGAAAGAAAACAAGAAGTAGAGGGGCAGAGTTATTCTTACTTCAGAAATGTGCTAAACTAAATATTATCAAGATGTGTGCAATGTCGAGAGCCGGCGGCCCTTCCAGCCCTCTCTCTGTGAAATGCTGCCAACCTGTGGCTATGTGGCACGAGGCAGTTTTTGAATTGAGCTGCAAAGCGCAGGAATAGTATTATCAAACACAGCCATCTACCAATGGAATTCTGTTGCATGCTCGAAAATTCCTTGTTGTTAACTGCCAAATAAGGATCATTGGTGCTCTCATCTAACTATTTAGTTCATCTCGACGCACGAAACCCCAAGAGACAAGACCACCTGGCGCTGGGGCCGCATGAGTGACACTCCGAAAGGCCATAGAGATGCACGGATCAGCACGTTATTTCCACCAGAAAAGCGCTGATCTGAGAATAAAAAGTGTTCGCTACTACAGTGCCACTATACTTCTGTAAGGAAAAGCAAGGGCAGGATACGTAGGAGAGTGTGTGGCTGCTGCTCTCCAAAACAAGTCCCGCACTACATTTAAAGGTTCACCATCCCCCTCATCGACTAGCCGCGTATTTTCTTCTGTGTAACGCCTAGAGGAGTTTCCTGGTGACCCCGCAAACTTGCTCAACTAGCCCGTCCACTCCGTCCTTTTGCTGGCGTAAACGCGTTCCCGCCTTCAGGACCGCTTGCAAGCCAGGCTTCCAGCAAGAAGAATGGCAATCTGCTGTACATGTTGTCTGCGCACGCTGAAATAGCACCCTCCGTCCTGCGACTCTGTAGCGCCCTCATCAGCAGCCACCCAATTTGTATCATTCAGGTCCCCTCTTAATCTATTACCTTCCCATCCCATTTCCTCAGTTTCCGCGCTCCGTCAGCCTTCGTTTCCAAAGCCTATTTGTGCTGGTGTGCGCATGCACGCCTGTTAATCCAATGGCGCCTCGGGGCTCATTACCCGTTGCGTCCTCCGCGACGTTTTCGTGACCGCAAATGCGGCTTGTCTCGCGAGTCTTCGCGCTGCCGGCCCTCTTTCTCTCCCTATCCCTTCTTCAAAGGGTTGTGGAATGTGGCATCCCAGGACTGCATAAATGGTTTAGGGCCACATTCCCCGCCGCTGTGCAGGAGATTCATAAGAAAGATGTTGTCGAGACAGACCACCTGCTCTTCGACCTGAACCAGCTCCTGCACCAGGTGCAAATCCAATGTGCATTGAGCTGCTGCCACCACGTGCAGCGTGATTCGTCCACATAAGTCTGCTTTTTTCCTAGTGCCTCCCCTGGAGAGCCCTCGGCTTCCAGGCCTGTGCAAACACCTAGGGGCGCCAGTCCCTGCACACCGCAAGTCCTCCCCGATCTGATTTGCCTGCAGCTCGTGTCTTCCTGTCTGTTTCTCAGGCCGCTCTGAAATCTGCCACAGCGCACTGCAGGCACAAATGTGGCACCGATCAGAACGCCGATAGCAGCAGCACAGGCCATACACCTTCTGATACAGGAGATCGGCAGGTGCTGCGGGCGCTGTGGAGCATCATAAACAACACCTTCAAGCGCTTCAGGGTAAGAAAGAGCATTGTTTTTGCTATTGACGGAGTGCCTCCGATTGCAAAGCTCGCGATATCCCAACAGAGAAGGCTGCGAGCTGCACGGGCCGGGGTGCTATCGGCTCGCATCGAGGAGTCCTTCCGAGCAAGGCGAGCCAAAGAAGGGATCGCGTCAGGTCTAAATCGCTCCTCAGAGGAGTATAACAGATGCTACACCGATGGGGAAGACTGCGATACAAGCGAAGCAGCAGACGCCCTTGCAACAGAAGGAGCCCCCACCGGAAAATCGGGATACAGAATCCGTAAGCGTTGTAGCACAAACCATTTGCTCGTCTCTCTCCACCTTCCTGGCGCGATGCCGCAGCACGCATCCTTTGTTTCTCCATTTAGGTTGGCTCTCTGCATCTTTCGAGCGCGGTTCTACCCTTTGCGCTGTGCATGCGTTGGCCACCCTTGCAGCTTCCTACTTGCTCTCTCCGGGGACTTACTTCATGCGGCAGGTGGAGGGTCACTGCAGAAAGTTCGCAAAGCAGCTTCTTCTCTCGGGGCTTGTAGAGGCGTCGAAGTAAGCTAGCTACTAAGAACGTCTCTCAATGCTTTGCAGCTAGCCTGTGGCCTTGTCGTATTCGCTGGGGTTTGCCGACACTGCGCAGTAAAAAAGACTCCACTGCCGTCGGTCTCAGGAAAGTGTGTGGCACTAGGGGCACCAGCGCACCGGTCATTGTTGCCCCTCTATCCCATTCAACTCTTTGGCTGAACGCAGACCATCATCCTCTGCGGAGGTTTTAATCCATTTATTGCATGCCTATTCCTACAAGTTGTTCTTATACTTGGAGAATCATCATCTTCCTCCTCTGATGCGTTTTGTCGCTTGCACCCGTTAGCTCCCTCTCCGAGCCGCTTTCCGAAGAGGATCGGAAAAGGCGCCAGGAGAGGGAATCGCAGCCAGGGACCCTCTCTTATGTCCCCTTTCTTGCCCACCTACCGCTATATATTCTCTGACCTCTCTCCGAGCCACTAGGCACCTGTGTGTGGATTCTGGAGCTGCCTCATAAGACACTGTTCCCTCTCCCAATGGCGTCCAAGACGCCACCTCTGTACAACTCCGGCTCAGAGCGCCCTTTTGAACACTTCTGTTTCCCTCTTTTTATGGTCTAGGGTCTTCCTCTCCGGCCCCTCCTCTTACGGGGAGGGAGAGCTGAAGCTCGCGGATTGGATAAATTTTTCTTGCGACGCTGGTCGCTCTCAGACGCAGGAGGCTTCCTCAGAATCCCAGGGGGCCTCAGAAAGGCGCAGCGGACGGAGTGCATACAGCAGGGGACGACCCTGCCCTGGTTTAGGTCTTTTAAAAGTGAAGCCAACGGACAGCATTGTGGTGATTGGAGGAGATGCGGACTTGGTGGTGCAGAGTCTTGCTCTGCCTTTCGCATCGAACCTGTTTGTCTATAATCCGCAGTCGATCGCGAGCTCCAAGACCAAGAGGGGTAAGGGCGCTACTGGGAAGCTGTGGTGTATTCTCCTCTTCGTTTGGCGCATATTGCATGTGGAGTCTGGCTCTTGTTCGCTTCTTTCGTCTATTGGAAAAGCAGAGAGAGAAAGAGAGGAAGGACAGGCGCTGGAATGGCGAGAGCTCCAAAGCCCTGCACCACAATCCTTGAGTGCTGAGCGATTTCACGCCGTGGAAATTACTGATATCTTGGAAGGGGCTGCCAGGGCTTTATTGGATATATTGGCAGCTTATTCGAAAACGTTTGCTTGCGTGTGCCCCCTTTCCCTCGGGTTGCTTCCTTTGCTCTGCAGTCATCTACTCTCTCCGATCCTTACTCGGGGAGCTTGAGAGGCTTTTCCCAGGTAGGAGGGCGTGTGTGTCACGCAGCACGCAGGACTTGCCCCTCTTTCGCTTTCGCTTGCGGCTGCCTTGCCGGAAGGCGCTTTTTGAATGGACGGCTCCTTGTTTGCGACAGTAGGAGGGCTAGGACGGGGGAGGATGTGTGTGTGTGTGTGTGTGAATGTATGTGTATGTAAACTTGCCACCAAATGAGGGTGGAGGTTCCCACGGCAGGACGCCTACTTGCCCCTCCTCATTTCTCCCGCCTTATCAGCCCTTCCCTTAGGCTGCGGGGCTCTCCGAATTCGCCAGTTTATGCTTGTCTTCGCGATTGCAGCAGACACCTCGCCATTCGCCGTTCACAATGGTGGCCTCACTTTCATGCTCGTTCCTGCTCCCGCTGCTGTCTGTGCTGCCTCAGGGCGGTCGCATCTCGCGCGGAATGACTTCGCACTGTTGTGCATTTTAAATGGCAACGATTATTTGCCAAAAATACCGGGCTTCTCCTTTGCGCGTTTCGCCGCCGCTTATGAGGCAACTCGCCGCAGGTGCGTCCCTCCCCGTCCGTGGGGCTCGCAGTGTATGGCCATCTTTCACGGGCATTTTTGCAGCCCCTCCTGCACATTTTTTGTGCTAATAACCCCTCAAGCGAGACGGCTGTGTATAGCAGGCGTCTGTGCGGCCTTCCTCCCCAATTTCCGCCCTACGTTACTCCTGAGCAGTCCACAAATGAAAAACCCTTCGTGAATCTCGCAGCCGCTCCAGTTTTGGTGAAGCCGCTCGGGCTGCAAGGCCTTCACTTTCCCACCGTAAGCGCAGCCCCCCAGATGCTTTATTGGCGCGCTCGCGTTCTCCCTCTGCTTCTCCGGCCTGTGAGCTGCAGGCCAGAATGCGCAGACGGGGCGTGGGTAGACGCCAACAGTCGTTCTTTCGACTGGGGGTTCTTCAAAGTCTTCCTAGAAGAGCTCAACAAGATCCACAGCTTGGAGACCGCGGCACGACAGAGGGAGGAGACTCTGAGGCTCAACGGCTCTAAACCAGCACGTGGCGTTTTTAAGGCATCGCCGCTTCAAATTGTCCACCAGCTTTTTGCCCAAAAGCGCCTTGTGGGGGCAGAGGCCAAAGATAAGCTGCCGGTGAGGAGCCACCCCCTTGCATGAGCGAAGCGAGCGCACAGTTCGCTCCTGCTTTTTCAGCTGTGAGGGGGAAAAGAATTGAATAGGGCACTGCTCGTGGCGCTATAGCACGTGTAGTAGCAGGCGGAACGAGGAGCCTGAGGGCCAAATGAGTTTGTATCTCTGTCTGTGTAGCGTTGTGTATGTGTGTATGTATGTTTGTTTGCTCGTATGTGTATATGCCTATGTCTCTCTGCGTATCTGTGTATGTGTGCGTACGCGCTTGTCTTGTGCTTTGTCATTTGCATCGCTTTCAGTGGCACTTCCAAGAAGAGGCAAACGTGTTCACCTGCGACCTCACCTTCCCGGAGGTTTTCTTACCCTCTGTCTCGGGTTCCCTACAGCAAGGGGCCCCCGAGGCTTCCCCAGAGAAGACTTGCGTTAGCGTTGCTAGCAGCGCTGGCGATAAGAAGACAGCCCAACAGCGAGCGGCGCTGAAGCTGTTACAACTCTACTATCCAGAGTTACTGCACCTTGTAGAGGAAGGCCCTTGGAATGCAGTTGCCGCGGGAGGAGTAGGGAGCTCTGCTGACGCAGAGGAGAGTGCGATACCCCAGCATTTGTCTCCTGCTACATTTTGCAAGGCAGCTGCTGCTCTCCGCGCTACAACCCCTTCCAACACGCTCAATAATCTATGCTTGGTGCGATCTCTGCTTCCTTCTGTATTCATCTGCGGCGTTCTTCAAAGTGGTTGCCGCTCCATTGCCTTTGTACAGCCCCGTTGCAGCTGTTTGTACCGGCCTTTCTTCACACACATGCACCGAAGCAATAAGGTCCTTGTTTGTTCGGCCTCCAATACTCAGGCGGCACTTCACGTGGCCCCCACCTTCGCCTTCACCTCCGAAGCCTGCGCAGCCTCCGTCGACACTGCAGATTTAGACAGCGCAAGCAGCAAGATAACGCCTCAGCGGACGGACGAGGCAACAGCTCTCAGACTTCCCAAGTGTCCAGAAACGTCGGAATTCCCAAAAGAGAAGTGCAGTGGCGGGAGCCGCAGCAGCTCCATGCGCGTGGATGTGTTGGTAGGCGACCGCGTTTTGTTCTCAAGTCGAATCGAAAAGGCGGAGTCTCAAGCCAAGGCCAGACTGAAGCACGCTGCTAGCATGCAGGTACTCAAGGAGCATATAGGGGGAGGAGATTGGGGGATTGGGCAGTCGGTTAAAGCGAAAAGGGGGAGTAGGACGGGGTAAAGGGGATAGAGGGGGTAAAGCGAATCGAGGCGGAAGGCGGAAAGGGCGCGAAGGGCAAGAAACAGCATCCACGCAAGGGATTTCCGGGAAGTATAAGAGGGAAGAACGGCGTGATTCCTTGCCCACTTTGTCGTATTTAATCCGCTGTGCACGCGCGACATACACATTTACACACTTACACTTACATACATACACACACACACAATGAGAAGTCCCTGAGCTTTTTTTTGCACGACGCGCCGGTGCATTTGTATGGGTCTCTCCCCACAGCCCTCTCTGGGTGCGTCCGTTGTACGTTGTGTCTTATCACCAGCGTGTTTTCGCCTAATGAATTTTGCGGCTGTCCAATCTGTTGAAGACAAGCACGTGGCTGGCTAAGACTGCTGATGTGCCCACAGGCTCTCCAGGCACTGGCGCCGGACTTGTATGCCGGCCTAAGAGCCCAGGCCTGGACAAATGACGGCCTCCAGTCCAGTGAAAGTGTTGCTTTCGCGGAAGCGGAAGGACAGGACTCAGCGGCAGCAGGGGAAAGCGCAGTCGGAGAGAGTCCAGAGAGGGCACAAGCCGCCGTTGGAGGGCATGGGATGCACGGAAACGGAGAAGAGGGAGAGGCGTTCACTGTAGAGGCGCACGTGGCTCATGAAGCGGAGAAAACCGCGGCGTATCTTAAAGGTATGCAACTTGATAGAGCACCTTTTTTCGGATGTGTTGAACTTTGCAGCAGCCACCACTTGGGGTGTAAATAACGACATCTTCTCTAGCGCGTGTGTCGGTCCGTTGTCCTCGTGTCTCTTAGTCGCCTGTTGCTCGCTGTACATTTGTCGCGGGTGCCTTTCCCGTGGCCCCCTTACTCTGCCCCTTCTTGTGCCCTGCATGGTGGCATCAGGAGGCTGCCATGCAGACACTCGGTGCAAATTCGTTGTGGCTCCTGTCGCTGAAGCGTTCAACCTACACATCGCGAAATCTCATTGTTCTTGTCTTGGGACCCTGTGCTTCTTGCCTGTTGCGGACAGGGCTTCTTTGGAATCTGCAAATGTACATTGACGGCATCTGCCCGAACAATTTCTGGCATTTCCCCTTTGACTCCGCTCCCTCGCTGCTTGCCATTCAGGCAGAGGTGCAGCGCCAACTTAGAGGAAATACCGCAGAAGGCCGATTTTCGAACTGTGGCAGCAACAACACGGGGCTCGGAGTGGCCACCCCACGAACAGCAGCAGCACCTGCGCCAGAAGCAGCTGCAGAGGACAGTGCATCACTCGAGCAGCAAGCCGCCCCCAAGCCGGTCCCGCAAAGTCTGTACACTGCAGCGCTGCTTTCCCAAGAGGCCTTACATGCCCTGGAATCTCGGGAACGGTGCTCGAAGGAGCTCTTAGGGGGGCCCCCAGGGGGCACGCGGGCCGCCCCTTTGGCTCGGAGGCTCTTGATGGCGAGGGCCTTGCTTGAGACAGTGGCGTCTCCGCAGGAGGACAGCAGCCCGCAGACTCAGACGGAGTCGCAGGGAGTCGGCGGGCCTGAGGGCTCTGCACACCGTGCAGACTCTCAAAAGGCCCTCATCACCGCAAGTGAGAAATGCGAGCAGTGGTACTGCGTGCAGAGGGAGCTGTTTGTGCCGGTTTGTGGCACTGCGTTTGTTACAGCCCTGCTGCCTGCCCCTTTTGCTTTTGGGAACACCCCCCGCAAACATCCTTTGTCGGCTGGACGCGCGAGAGCTTTCTAACGCGGGTTTGAATAGCGCCCTCTTTAGTGCCTTTCTGTGGACCAGTGGAGATAAGGCACCTCGAGTTTGCTGCTGCTTTGCTACGCTTAGGTACTGTGCTAATAGCGTCGAAGCTCCTTGCGCAGCAGGCTAAAGACCGGACGCCTCCTGGAGAGGGGCTTCCCTCCAACGCTTTTGATCCTTCGTATTGCGCCTTATTCGAGGATCAACCCAGCAGTTACTGGACAGTTTTCAGGAAAGTCCCACGGGACAGGCCCTCAGGAGGGGCCTCCTCCGCTTCGGTTGAGGCGGCCTTAGGGGGCCCCCTGGCCATGACGGCTATAAGGGAGCGGAGAGCCCCCATCTTCTGCCCCTCAGGAGCCAACCGCCCCTGGACCAAACCCCCCACAGATCCTGAGCTCTGCAGTTTTTCTCTGAATATATTGCGCAGGCCCCGCAGGGCAACAGCAGGGGGCCTCACAGAAGGAGTAACACACAAGGGGGCCACTGCAAGAGCAACGGAGCTTCCCCAGCTTTGCAGCACGCCGAGGGGGCCCCTTGATACAAGGCCTTCACCCCCACAGTCCTCCACAGGACTGGATGCCCTTCCTACTCGCTCGAGGCCGGCACCTGTACGCCGCTTTACAGTTCCAAGAAAGGCCTTAAAGGACCTTCCCTGGTCAAGCAGAAGCTCCCCTCTGTCGCTTGTTATGTCTGAAGGGCACCTTAGGCCCCCGTCTCCCCCTCGCCCTCGCTGCTTGGCTTCTCCTGATGGCCTCTTCCATACGACAGTTCAGGCAACCCGCCAGCTAGCAGGAGGGGCTCTTGGGGCCCCCTGGAAAAACATTCGGACGGCAGCTCCTACAAGAGCTTTCGGCCTAACCAGGGGCTGCTCGAAACTCCGGGCCGGGCAGCGCTGGTGTGGCAGGCACAGAGTGTAGTAGTAAGAAGCTTGGCGACATTCCTGTATTGTCTTATGGAAAAACGAAGTTCAGGAGGGAAGTCACGACCTCACGAGAAAGCCGTTTTTCTGTAGCTGCAAATATTGTATGTATTGCTGCCCTTGTGCACCTCGATGAATATGCTGTCTAACTGATAGGGGCTTCTGTGCTGCTGATCCTCACGCGCTCACGCTGCCCCCTGTCTCCTTGTTGCAGTCTCTGCTGCCCTCCCCCTCCCTCAGCTTACGGATCTCAAAGGGTGCGAGCTTACAGTCATCACGCTTTACGGTGACAAAGAAGCGTATGCGCTTAATGATGGTGCTCCCCCATCAAAGGGCAGCCCCTCAAGGTCGGCCCCCGCCTTCAGATGCTGTTTAAACGTGCTACGCCAGAGGGCAGAGGCCGAATTGGTCAAACGCCACCATCCAAAACCAACGGCTTAGACCCGTTTGAAAGGCCCCTTAAGAATAGGCTACAGCTACCTCTATTTTGGGGCAAGCCGGACAGTGCATGGAAGCCTCTAATAAAGCCCCATTTTATAAGTCTAAGGGACCCACTGATCCTCAAGGTTCCCTTAAACGTCTCTTGCTAGAATTTTCGCAATCCATATATGGCTTGTCGAGAAGCCCACATTGCTACCCCCAAATTTCGCCGTTTTATCTGCACGTTTCCCTCTTTCTGTAGACCTCTATAGGGCTATGTGTGGGGGAGACCCTGGCCACTGTATGGCCACGGCTCCCTTTTAACGCCCTTAAAAGATTTTCCCTCAGAACTCTTAAAATCCCCCCCCCCCAAAAGGCCCTTTAGGCTCCACTTGCTCGGCCTTTTAAGAGTCTGTCTGACGGGGCGTTTCTGGAGATGCGAGCTGACCGAGTTGATGTCTCGCTTGTTCTTCTGTTGTCTCATCCGGTGTTCCAGTAATGGGTGGATGGGGCGGCTCTGAGCTAAAAAGCGCTTCTCTAGCGCAGGAAAAGAAATCCTCATCGTCTGAATACGCGCCGTACAAATGTGCAGCGAGGATTGCAGCACAGGGATCAAGGATCTGCCTCCGCCTTCTGCAAGATGATCAACACATCACCAATTTAACAGAGGCTGGGCTGAAGATATATTAAGGGGAAGAACACAAACAAAGTACGCATAAAAGCAATTACACATACCGCATGATTTAACAAACAGTGTACAGTACGGCTGCAGTGTATGGAGGCACGTGTTGCACGTTGCGGCAACTGCCCTCTGCGGTCGGCCCGCCGTTTCTGGTGTATGCACTCGAGCACACAATGCAGAATCCAGCAAGATTTTTAGATACTCTTCACATGCAGGGGCACTTGTGATCCTTTTTTGTTGAGCGGAGGCCGAAACTCTGCAGCCAAGGCAAGTGCGAGAGAGCTGTATACAGGTGCCGCGGCAGCGTGTGCATGGCGTGGCCTGTCTGTCTCACCTTTTCTTCCTTCGGGGAATGAACGGAGACGCCCTCCTCGATTCTGCCGGATTTAAATTGGCAGAAACTAATCGCTGGTCGTTCGCGGGGTTATCGGCCTCCTGGGTGGCTGCAGGTAAGGAGGGGGACTCCTGAGGGTCGCCTTTCCGTTTTCTCTTTGGCAGCTCCGCTGGGGGAGTTTCAAATGAATCTGCTGAAGAGGATCTACACTCCAGCCGTTTCGCTGCAGAAGTGCCGTCAGTGTGCACGTTCAGTTTTGTCGAAGCGGTCATGAGGCCATGGACCCCCAACCCTGAAGACCGCTTGCTGCTTTCCTCCATGCCGTACTGTGTAGCCCTCCTTGACTAGCAGAAAAGGGCCTCTTGCGCTCCCGATTCATGGGTGAAGAGAGTGACCCGGGCATATGCGGCAAGAACAACAGGAGAAAAACAGTGCGACTTCTAAGTCGCTTTCTGCTGACTGGCAAGTAACTAGGAATGTTTCATTTTCCAGAAAAAAAAACCTGCGATGACCACTCCGTGAGCATAGGATAACTCAAATATGAGGCAAAAATAAGAGATTTCGAAGCCATGGGAATGCTGTGGAAGGGCTGCTAGCATGTTTTGCAACTCCAGCCCGAGGGGCCCCCCGTCAGTTCAGCGGGCCAGGTACCATGGGCGTGCGTTTTGTTCCCCCTTGACTGTCTTTTCACGCTGGTTCTTTCTTCTCTATTCTCAGGTCTCTTTCTTTTCTTGTTTCGAGGTGTTAGTGACGCTTCTCGTTGCTCAAGTTTCTTTTTTCCCCCTATCCGGGGCCCCCTCTCACGGCGCCACATTGCCGCAGGGCAGACTGCCGCCATCCATAGAGCTGCAGGAGCAGGATCCTAGCAGCTCCTTTTCCCATCCTCCTAGCAAAAGGAGAATGAACTGAGGATGCTATAGGGCCCCCAGACACAGGGAAAATGGAGTACGGAGACAAATTCCTGCAAGACCCTCTTACCGCGAGAACAGCGGGGCCTTCCCCTTTAGACCAATCTGCTTCATCGCCCTCTTCTTCAGCCTACTCTTCATCCTCTTCTTCTTCTGCTTCATCGAGGAGGAATTTTTTTCGGGATGGCTCAGCAACGACCGATAGGCTCCACCCATCGACGAGTGCCGATGGTGAAGGGGCGGCGCCGCACGGAAACCTCCTAAGTCAAGGTCGTGGCAGTCCGAAGGATGCCTCATGCGGACCCCATCTTGAGTCTCCCCTCCTTTCGGATGGCGGTGGTCACATCAGGAGTTGTTTCATATGCCTCGAGGGGCCCCGGAAGGGCCGTCGGGGGGCCCCTCCGAAGCTCTTGCACCCATGTTGTTCGCAGTGTTACGCGGTGGTTCATGAGAAGTGCTGGTAAGGCTTTCCCCGTTTTCCCCGCGTCTGAACGCCGTTTCTGGCTCTGCCAACAGCCCCTAGAGAAAGCGCGTGCCACCCTTCAGCTGGTGAGGCACAACAAGCCCCAGCGGCCTCGCCAAATGTGCATAAAAATCAAAGACTCTCTCTTACGACGCAGGACGGCGTACAGGAGACGCCAGCGTCTCGCTGCCTTCAGAGCTCGGCTGCTTGGGCATAGAGCACCTGATACCACCAGATGCTCCATCTGCCGCACAGGTAAGGGGCCTTTTCCGTTTGTCCTCCTGAGCCTCTGCGGAAGCCTCAGACAGTGCCTCCGATACGCAGGGAAAGGGTGTGTTTGAAACACTGTCGTCTACTCTCAGGAAGAGGAGGCCTCCCTTCAGACGTATCTCCTCATGGCCACGCACCGCCAGTCGGGGAAGGGGCCTCCGCCCTCCAAGAGCAGCTGCTTGCGTCGCTGGGGCGTCTCCTCATTGATGACGAAGGAGTTCCTACGCATCCCTTTTGCTCTGTCTTGTAAGCCGCGGCACACCCTTGCCCCCGCGAAACGAAAGCCTTCTTGCTTCGCGACAGGAGGGCTCCTTGGCCCTTCCTTCTCCCCGCACAGCGTCGTCTTTAAGTGCCTGACAACACCCATGGGACGGGAGAATCCGTTGCGGTGTGAACGGGGATTCGTGGCTGCTTGAAGTGTCTGCACTGCGTACTGTGCAAGAAGCGAGCACTGCAGCGCTCTTGGCTCCCCCTCCGTACAACGCTTGCAAGTGCTGTTCGAAGGGAGGTTCCTCCAACTTCGTTGGGGCGGGGAGGGGCCTTCTTGGCGATTCGAGGAAGCAGAGGGGGGAGAGGGAGAGGTCGTCTTGGGTGTGGGTGTGTGTGTGCTGTGTTGCTGTGTGTTGCTGCAGCTGCATATGCCTAAACATATCTGCATTGCTGTGCTTCATTGTTGGCGGGTGCCTCGTTGCGGCCTTCACGGAGCTTCAAGGTGTCGTGATCTTCCTGTTTTCGCTGTTTTTGTACTACCACTTTGTCCTCTTCGAGGTCGTGTACATCGCCATCACGCACCGCCAGTAAGGAGGGATGCTGAGGGTCAGAGAGGGGCAGCGGATTCTTCATGGGGGGAGGGAGGGAGGACGAAGAAATGCCATAGCCTTACGGCTTTCTCTCTCCTGCAATGCAGGAAGGAAATCGCGGGAAGCACACTTCGTGCTGCCTCTGCTTGTGCAGAGTGATAAGTCGACCTCATCAGGGCAGGGGCCCCCTGGCTGCTGCTGCAGCGACTTTAGGGTGTATGTCGCGTTTGTTGTGTTTGCTGCAGCGAAGCCATGGCCACGTTACCTCCTCCTCCCCCCCAGGCAACACCGAACGAACCAGAGGACGAAGGAGATCGGGAGGGTGGAAGTGCACCGTCCTCTAGGGTTAGCCAAGAGATGACAGAGAATGGAGGCTTTCCTGCGAGTGGCGGGGCCGGAGAGCCTCCTCAAGGCTCTGCAGGGGGCCCCTATCGTTCAAATGAAACGCGTGCAGAGTTGCAGCTAGGCAGTGGCCACTTTGGGAACTTTGCCGGGTGGCTAGCTTCCATATGGCATCGAGACACTGAGGGAGGCAGTGTCTTGCCAATTTCTGCAGTGTCGTCGCCCTTCCTCCCGAGCTCTTCGCTAGCTGTTGAAATGCAGATGTTGCATTCGCGCTCAGTGCCTAGCTAGCGCTCTGGCAGGGGTGTTCACGCTTCGCCCCGCTGCTGCTGCTGCAACTCAGAAGAGCTCTCCTGCCTTGCTCATTGTGCAGGGGAGCACGCTGCTGCCTGCATCTCAAAAGGTCATTGCCTGAGCCGCTTCCTACCTGCGGTACATGTTGGCTTGCCTTATGCAGCCGCTTGGCGGCCACTCTCTCTCTTGTTCGTATTACTCCGATTTCTGCGTCTCCTAGAGGCATACAACAACGCGTAGGCGGCTGCAGGGAAACCCGTATAGCCTCCAAAAGCTGCTACTGCAGTCGCGTGGGGAAAGGGCTTCATGGAAGCTCGGGAGTGCCTGACCGAATATTCCGACAGGGGCACTAGTAGTGCTGCATCTGACGTCTTGGGGTGCATGTTCGACGCATTGTGCTGCTAGCTACAGCTCTCTCCTTTTCTTTCTGCGATGAGTACGCCTTCTAATGGCGATTCGCGATCTCACAAATAGGTGTTGGCACCATCCCCGTAAGCCAACTCCTGGCGCCGAGCGCAGCCGACGTATGCACATGGCGAGAAAAACGCGCGGGAAGTCGTCTAGAATACCTGCACATGCAGGCAGCTACGAGTTAGGCTACAATGGTTCGCTTGCTGCAGTTGCTGGGTTCTGCACACCCGTTTAGTACTCTCACGTCGGTTAGGTGTAGGAACACAGAATTTTTTCAGAGAGCACTCGGATTGGTGAAAATTTTTCGAACTTGATACAGCGAGAAGGCTGCTGCATAGTTACCTCTTGCATCATATTTTTAACGTAGCCTTCCCACGATGTGGCGGGCTACGCTATACTTCGGCACTCCTTAGTACACCCGATATATTCAAGGCGTTCGAATGCGCAGTTATGGTAGTCAATTCCTTACGAATTGCTAACTATCTGCTGCCGATTGCTGTCAGCTCGATACAACAAGATTCGGCGCTCTGTGCGTGTGTGCTGGATGCTATGTGCCACGAGTTGTGCATGCCGCACGTATTAAGAGAGGGTGCAGCTCCACACATCCTCGCAGATCCGCCCCCCTCGTTCCGGCAGAGTGGCGTGGGAGAGGGAAGAAGCGAGCTGTGCCATCTTAATAGCATTCGAGAACTTCCTCTCAAGCTTGTAAGGGGTCTGAAGTGAACCGTCTCTCTCCGGAAACCTCAAAACAAGAGTTACACAAGGGGGCTGTGTCTCACCAGGTGGTTGCTACTGTAGATAAGTCGGCAGTTCCCTCCGCTGCGCATACCTGTGAGTGGCAGACATGGGAAAGTTCTGAAGTCACAGGGGATTGTTCAATCCTCAGCAGATTGCCACTGACTCGTGCCTCCTGCCTCAACAGAAGTTCGACCTAGAAGGTGGTCTAATATCCATCCACCACGTTGTCAGGGGAGGCAGAAGACGGACTTTTGAGTATATTCCCGAAAGGCACTTGCTTGCACTGCCGCAGACAGACACCGCCCCTGCGGAAGTGTCGGCAGTGTGTCGGTAGGGGAGCAGCATGCAGCCCTGGACGATGGACTTCGAGGTGTCCTTCGTGGACCCCCCGGGGAAAATTCAAGAAGGCGAATACCGAATTTTACAATAAAAATAATGCTTTAATTGGCTTTTTCTATACGTTATCCTTTTTTCTCGTTGTCTTTGCCTCTAGGAACCTGGAAGCCACCCGCCGCCGACTTCCGGCCCCACGGGAGGAGAAGAAGGCCTCGGTGTGATCATCGACACCCCTGCATCAAGCCCTCTGTGTAACAAGAGGCCCCTCATCCTTTTTCTACGATTACTGCGAGCTTCGTAGTCCCGCAGCAAAAACGCCTATTTAAGGCCTTGCGCTATCAAACAACTGAGTGTTCTTTGCCCCCATTAGTTCGGCCCCTTGGGGCGTTTTCCCACTGTACGTCCTCTTGCCTTTTCCCCCTCTCTTTGGGGAGAGGCCTTCATAAGTAGGTCTGTGTCAAGCAAGTCAAGAGCTAACAATGCGGGCCTCTAACGCATTGGCTCGCGTGGGTGTGCTGCTCGTGTTGGCCGTTTTTTCGCGCCGTGTCACAGCGGTGAGGGTACACCCGTAGACTGTCTCTACAACACGTCCTTCTTCAAGTCCTTCCACAGCCTCTGTCTGTGCGCCTGTCCTCCCATCAAAGCCATGGTCTCGATCTCCGTGTCTTATCCACGCAGTCCCATGGGGCTGGAGTGCCTTTCCTCCTGCCCTTTCGTGTGCATCAGGTCAACTTGGACTTCCAGAGCGAGGCAGAAGCGCTCTCTGTCCCCCGAAATAGCGCCTATTCGGCGTGGCGGGGGGCAGAGGGGCCCCTCTTAGGGACCAGTGTCGAGAGACATCTGGCGGCAATAGTTGCCCATTCGCCCCCCACCGCAGTGACGAATGCCCCCGCGACTGCTGATCCGCATGTTCCTCAACGCACTAGAGCCCGCCGAAGATTCCGGTTCGTCCTCGACCGCCCGCTAGGCGCGTGGCAGCATCTGAGTGCTTAGAAGCGTGCGCGGGCAGCAACAGGAATGTGGGGCTGTAGGCTGGCTGTAGCGTTTCCCTTATTGAGCGAAATGCCCCTGTCTCTGCCTTTCCTCTGGCTGCAGGGAGGGTGAACGCGCAGGTCCTGTAGCCTTTGCTTCGCGCGTTGGGAGCAGCGAGCTAAATAACGATGACTTCGACGTCGAAGTGACCCGGGTGCGAGATACGCACTTCCCCCTTGTCTCCTGTGGCGCAGCAAAGGCCCTCATCTGCATCGGCGGCATGGCAGCCCTCGGTACGACTGAGCCCCTTAATCAATCGGAAGGCCACATCGCGCCTCGAGCCGTCCCCCTAATGCCTTTTTAAACCCTACTTTAAAACCCGGAAGACAGCGCCTCCAAACGCGCGTTTTCGACCACCCTTTGTGCTGGACAGAAGAAAGACTTCTTCAAGAAAATGCTGCCTTGCGTGGCAGCGTTTTCATTTTCAAACTGGCACTTGCTCATGGTCCGCCTCCTATGCAGGCGCTGTAGGGGTGCGCTTAACGCGTGACTTTCTGAAGAAACGGCGGAGGGCACGTCTGGGAATGCCAGGACCGTCGTCCCCCTTTACCCGGCTGCTTGGCCACGTGCTGCTCTCGAACAAACAAAAAGATCCAAAGCCCGAGGGTTTCATTGCCAAGCTGACTGGCGGGGGGGGCCCCGAGGAGACGACTACGGCGGAAGCGCTGGGAGAGCCAGGCAGCGTCACTGCGCTGTACTTCACAGGGAAGGGCGTTGAACAGATTCTTGAGGTGAGCCTCTAGCTAGGGAAAAAAGGCCCTCGTGTATATATATATATATCGGGTTCTAAGCGTGTACACGTCACCAAGTCGCCTTCTAACCCGCCCGTGCTAGGTGTCGCTCTCGCAAGCATCTAGTACACTAGTGTGCCCTCTCTCCTGAAGCACACGTTTTCGGAGGCTTGTCGAGCTTTCGAGAGCCTTCCGTTCTCTTGCGGTTCAAACGCCTTTGACGCAGAGCAAAGGTTACGTGCCCTTCACTCCCCGGCTCAAGTCAATCGTTGATGCCGCAGCACACAAGGGCCAGAAACTTAACGTCGTCTTCATCTCAGCAGACAATACCGCCGCTGACGCTGCTGCACTCTTCCAAACAATGCCATGGTAAAAGCCTAATCCCGCTCCCATCCCCCGTAAAAACCTTCCGAGGTGCCCTTCAGTATATCGGCGTGTCCGCAATCTTGCCGTTGCAACGCTTACTCAGAGATCAACGGTTTTGCGCAACAGGACGGCAAGGGTCACCTCTCTCCCCTTGTCGTTTCCCGTAGGTCATTGGAGTACCTTCTGCATGTCTGCGTCTGTAAAATTATGTATATGTGTATGTTTATGTATATATAGATATGTATATAGATGTATATTGCTATGCATATAGATATGCATTGTATACACACACACACACACACATATACCAAGATCCAACGCGTGTCCGCTGGGGTGTCTGAACAGGCATGCGGTGCCATATGACGACTCTGAGGGGCGCGATCGCATCCGCTCTCTCTACAAGAAGTTTCGAGTTACCTCTTTACCTCATATTGTGCTCCTGGACGAGCATGGAAGGGTGTCCAACCCACAGGCGTACACTGCCATGCTTGCAAACCCTCTGGACTTCCCCTGGAAACGAAAGAACCCTATCCAGTTGCTTGGAAACAAGCTCGTAAATAATAAGGGAGAAACTCTAGACCCTGTGAGGCACGGACAACACTTCAGCAAACATCCAATGTCTCCGCGCGTGCACCGACCCGTTAAAACAAATGCAGCGTTGGGCTTTGTGGGTGCATAGATGGCCACGCAGAAGTACCACTCATGTGTGCGGAGGTGGAGGCGGATTGCATGCATCCAAAGGGCCCTTGAGGCATGCAGCTATGAATGTTTTAATAAATGTTCTAAGGGCATGTATATATAGAGAGAGACCTTTATCGCCTCTTGTAGCTGCGTATCTCCCATCATGGCATTCAGCTATCTATCAAGGATTCTGCGTGCATATATATTGATGTAGATGTAAATACGCACTCGTACATTTATTTATATGCATATACACGCAAGTAATTCCATGTGTATATGGCAACCCACATGCATATCGAGCAAAAGAAGGCATCGAAATTGCCATCTCCGCAGCGCCAGTGCGTTCCAAAGCAATGCACCATGGAACTTAGTCCAGCCGCTAAGGCGTTTATAGCGAATCTTTAGCTTGCATCTTATTCTTTGGAGCATGGGAAACTGTGTGTTTGATGCGGGCGCAGGCTGAGCTTTCCGGAAAGACCGTCGGAATTTACTTCAGTGCCTCCTGGTGTCCGCCTTGCCAGAGGTTTACACCTAAACTGGTCGAGACTGTGAAGCGGCTCAAGGAGAGGGGAGAACAGGTAGAAATTGTCTTTGTTTCAAATGACAGAGATGAGGAAAGCTTCAACAAATATTTTGCAAAGATGGACTGGCTCGCGGTGCCATTCAAGGAGGTCTCGACGCGAGCTGTTGCACAAGTCCGTATTTCGTCATGCTCTCCCTCAACCGCCTGTTGCTCTCGTTGTGTTCGTTCCTGTGTCTGAGTGCTTGATCTTTCTGTTTGACTGCACGATACGCTAGATGCGGGCGCGCATGCGTTTGCAGAATTCGCAGGACTTATCTACGTGTGTGGATATATTTCTTTTTACCGTACCGTTTTGCATCTGTGTGATCGCAAAAACTTTAATCGTAACCCTTGCGTCTGTGCTTTTGTGTGTGGTTGCCTGCAGGATGCGTTGAATGTGCGCTCCTTGCCCACATTGCTTTGGGTGTCCCCCTCTGGGGAGGTTCTGACTCGGCGTGGCGTTGCTGCACTCCTCAAGGACGAGGAGGGCTCCCTCTTTCCCTGGAAGGAGAAGGCCGTCAAGGACCTTGACGAGGCCCTCGATGCTGTGTCTGAGCAGCCTGTGCTGCTCGCATTCCTCGATGCTGCAGACGAACAAACGCACCAGAAAGTCAAGGAGGCAAGTTGCAAGAGCCTTTAGAGGCTAGCCCTGAGGGTCTCGGATGTTGAGGCCGCCCAGTTGCTAGGGCAGTGGTCGAAGCCTTGTGCGGCGAAGTGCGAAAGGGGTCCGGCCCTTCGAGGGCAGAGATGCAGGTTCCCGATGTGTAGTGGAGGGTGCGTTTTGTCGCATCAGGTTCTGGAGGAAACGGCAGCAGCTTTGGAAGAAACCGAGGGTGGAGAGGCCCTTGGCCCCGTTCCTCATTTCCTAACGGCACGAAAGGGTTCCCCGAGTACTACGGCGCTGAGACAGATATGCAAAGAAGGTTTGCCGGCCGAAGGTACAGGCCAGCAGGTCTCTCTGGTGAGATACTCGTGTATAACTTAACGGGCGGCATGCTCAGCGCTAAGAAATGGGCAGCCAAACCTCACACGGAGCGGCCGGTAAACTTTGCACTTAGCGGGTATACACTATGGAAGCTACGGATAGCGCTAGGGCTGTTGAGCGTGTCTTGCGCAGTTGATTTTGGACGCGTTTAGCCAAAAGGTGTATGGGTACCCCAAGGCCGCCGAGGCGGTCACCAAGGAGGACCTGTTGGCCTTTATCCGTCAATTTCGTGAAGACGCGCTTGAGGGCAAGCCTATCGCCCTCCCAGAGTAGAAAGCTTTTTACGCTTTCCTGAGGACCCTCTGGGGAGTCCCCGGAGGAGGGTGCCTCTGCAGAACAGCCTCCGTGGGGTGTTTCGAAGAAAGCGGTGCTTGTGCGTATGCCCCCTAAGAAGCCTCCAGAGGGAGGTACAGTAGGCAAAGAGGACGCGGACAGCGGGCGTGCAAATCGGAGAGAAAATGTGCGGAGTGTCAGACACAGGTTCTCTTTGGTAGATTGTGTTTGGTGCCTGCCCCGTTTGTCGTCTCTATGGGCTTTGCCAGCGCTCTGGACTCGGGCTTTAAAGCCACGAACACCTACAATCTGGCCGCAAAGATCGGAGATTCGTGTGCGCTTACTGAGCAGCACGTAGCCGTAGCACCTTTTGCGGTGACCACTGGAAGGTCCCCCTAGTACCAACTGCTAGAGCAGCAGGAGCACCCTCCCAGAAACCAGTGCAGCGCAGGTATATAGCCGTAATGCGTGGACTGCTAGAGCGTATTTTTGGCGGAAGAAGTGCTTTACGTGCCAAACTAGACTTAACACCACCACTGGTGTCCTCGTAAGAGGCGACGCTGCGTGTGCAGACACCACCTGAGCAGACCACAGGCGGGGCGTGCGCGTTTTTAGGAGGCGCATGTGTGCGCATAGTGTCTGTGTTCCCCGCGAGCTCCTAGAGAGCCCCCTGTCTAGCGTAAAAATTAAAAAGGGAGGTCGGAACCACACAGACCGCACGGGGAGGGCAGATCGCTGCGAGGTAAGAGAGGGAGCCTTCCGGAAGGCCCTGCACACGCAACGAGTAAGGCGGCTAATTCTTCTTAACAGAAAAAGCCATGCGACCTAAGACGCATGCAGCCCAGAGAGCAAACGCAGTGGGGTAGCGAAAAGAGGGGGACTCAGCTACACCTCCTCCAATCGGGGTCCCCTTGTTTCCCTAGGGATGCTTCTCTCCTGTTGGGCTCCCCGCTGGGCAGCTCCAGCTTGCAAGGCTCTCTTACTGCTCCTAGGGGGAGACGTTTTGGGGGGTTCCGCCGTGAAGGAGGTGCCTTGCGAGCGCAGAGACTTCCCCCTTAGCCATTCCCCAGCCCCCAAGGCAGATGCCATTTTGCTGAAGACTGGCAGCCCCATGAACTCCGACAGGCGGGACTGCAAAGCATGGAAGGGTTGACTCCCCCTGCTGCTGCTGCTGCTGCTGCTTGTGCTACAGCGGAAAGGAAGGCCGCGATCGCAGGGGGCCCCTCGAGGGGAACGCCCTTCCGCGAGCAACGACCCCGCAAAAGGCCTTCCAGAGGGGCCCTCAGGGGGCTCCCGCAATCCCTCGTGTAGCTGCGGGAGGTGTGCAGCTCTCTGGTCATCGCAGTTGCTGCCGCCAGCGTTGTCTGCTGCAGCGGAAAGCGGCCAGCCATGTCTGTTCCTCGAAGGGCCCCAACAGGGGCCCCCCAATGTGGCGGTCGTTTCTGAAGACCCCAAGGCGTGCCCTCCTTCCTCAAACGCGCGAACATCGTTACTTTCTTCTAGAACACCCTCAAACGCCCCCACATTATGCCTTGAATGGCCTCGTCTCAGTTCTTGAGCCCCGGAAACGAGGTACTTGTGTGAGTGCAGCCGTCTGGAAGACTGCAGTCGCACCGTCCTCGGGAGGGAGCCCTGAGACGTAGGGGCCTTCCCGCGTTCTGAGCTTCCTCCCCGCATCGCCTTGTGCTGCCTCGTGTTGGACGGAATCCCCCCGGATGGCGGGAAGTCAGAGGCCTCCCTAATGCTCCGACGATGGTCCCGCCAAGTTTGGAAATACCCCTCGAGGGGGCCCCCGCAGAGCTGCCCCCCCCCAACTCTATAGTCTCCAAACTGGTCTCTGCAGGCGCAAGCACCCGATGCGTCCCCTGCCGCGTGCCCCCGCAATGTGTCAGTGGCAAGAGGACCCTCTGCGGCAGCCTTTTGGCTCCTGGGGGAGGGGAGGGAGACTCGCGGCGAGGCTTGCTGCAGCAGGGGCCTTGCACAGGCGGGGAGACTGCGCTCTGCAGGCAGGACGCCTCCCATCTCGGCGCGACGTGGAGTGGTGAGTTCAGAAAAATCCTTCTCAACGGCGTCTCCAGAAGAGGCACTCAAGGTCACTCCCCCCACGCGATCTTCTCTTGAGAGAGACACGCTTCCTGCGGTGCCGTTTGTCCTTGCGGGTAGTACGCACTGGGGGATAACAGGGGGGGCCTCTTCCGTACAATCCTCGCTTGCGTGAAGGGAGTATGATACGTGCAGCCCTCCAACGGGATTTCGATCGAGAGAAGAGACTCCTTGAGAATCTTCCATGCCCCCTGCCCCTCCTCTCAGGGGCCCCCCTCCCGCGGCATCCCGTGCGACAGCCCCGTACCCGTAGTAGGGCCCCTCATGCAAACCCCCACAGAGGCCCTCAGAGGGGCCCCTGCACGGCGACTGCAGGGGCCCCTTCCAAGAGCTCTCACAGGGGGCCTCAGCGTGGAAAGGCGTGCGACTCCCCGTTGATTCGAGTGCGCAGACTTCGGGGGGCACTGAAGGCTCGCCGCCAAGAATGAGAGACAGTTTGGGAAGCTTTCCAGGCTGGAAGGGTGCAGCTGCCGGGGATGCCAAAGTTGAGACGCTGGAAGCGGGGTAGGCTGGCTCCAATCCTGCAGCGGGTAAGGGGGGGGGTGTTGCAGTGCTTCCTGCTGCCGCTGCTCCCGTTCTCGGGGACCCCCCCCCCCCCTCACGTGTGCCTTGTTCTCTTGCATGCGCTCCTTCCTGTGGGGTCGGGGGGAACCTCGTAGGGGCAAGGCGGCATGCTTCGAAGAAAGACCTTCTCTCGCATCGGGTGACTCCGCCGGATCGAAAACCTCACTGACCATCTCGGGCCGGGGGGCCCTTGAGGCCCTCAGGACGACGGGGGCCCCTCCCTCTCCGGAGGCTGCAGCAGACAGCACCTCTGCTCCACAGAAAGACACAGCGCTGCTCTGCTGCTGCTGCTGCAGAGCCCACTGCGCAGCAGCCGCCAAGACATCCGCTGTAGCTCTTGCTGCAGCCACTGCGACGACTGCGGCATCTGCGCATGCGTCGGAGGAGACTGCCAAGGCTCTCGCAGTCATGAGGTCCTCGCTGTTTTCTTCTTCCGCATGTTCTTGTGCGGTCCAGAGCGGCTGGCCAGTTGGTGGGGTGCTCTGCTTCGTCGTGGCGTCTTCTTCACCCCCAGCCCTTAGCGCTGCAGGAACGCTCGCAGCTGCCGCCGTTTGTATGGCCCCCCCCATCGCAGCCGCCTTAGCGGCAGGGGAGTTCGTGGTATGGCCAGCCTGCAGAGCAAGCGCACAAACTCAACACCAGCTCCCCTGTGACCCCTCTCCACTACCCCGAGCCTTCCCACACAGGCTGCTGCGCGAACGTCTAAGGAGCTGCTCTGAATGAGAAACGGAGGCGTCGATAACAGGATGCTTTGCACTGCTCCCTCCCTGCTTCTTAAGAGAACCACCAGGCCTTCGAACGGCAAAAACAACAACGGCTCCCGCTGCTGCCCCCGTTTTTCACAGGAATCAAACTACGATGCTACACAAGGCTGCTAGAGGAGCCTCTCCCGCATCTTCGCCTTGTTGGGGTGTGCGTGTCCTCCCTGTCGGCTTACGGTGTGGTTTGGCGGTGTCTCTTCACGACGGCATGCATGCGGCGGCTCTCCGAATCCTAAAGCAAAGTCGGCCTGGCCCTTATTGTGCCCCTCTGAGGATACCAACGCGCCTCCAGGGGCACCTGGTGGAGCGCTACTGAAGTAAGAATCGTTGGTGTTGTCGGCTTGCGAATTGCCGCCTCTCAGAGGCTCGAGGCGAAGGCCTCTCAGGGCCTCATCAAGCCTCTGGATGTCTCTTTTCGGCAAAGGGGAGTCTCTCGCGGCGCAAACGGAGAGCAGCTCCCTCTCTGCGCACTGCTGCAGCAAGCTCTCTGTCCTGGACTGCACCTCTAGCCGATCTGAGGATCCTTCTGCCAGGTTAGCACCGCCATCTCCGGTTGGCAAGGCAGCATTCGCTGTTCTCGGCTGAGTCTCTTTCTGTGCTAAAGGCCTGCTGATCCTGTAGAACCACGGGTGTGTCAGCGCCTGCACGGCAGCGCACCGCTTGGTGGGCTGCTTGCAGCACATCCAACCGATCAGGTCCTTAGCAGAGTGCCCTATGCCTGCCCACCGCTGGTGAGCGAAGTTCAGCTGACATCTGAGGCCAAAAATACACCGCAGAGCAACTGCGTTTTGGGGAGACGCCGCCAAGAACGTACCACTGCCTTGGAGGAGAGAGGGAGGAGGGAATAGGGGGGGAGATAATGAGGGGGGAAAAGGCAAATGTTATCAGGCATCCAAGGAAATGCAGTAAGCAACATTGGTGTAAGCGACATTGGTGTAAGCAGCATTGGTGTAAGCTGCATTGGTGTAAGCTGCATTGGTGTAAGCAGCATTGGTGTAAGCTGCATTGGTGTAAGCAGCATTGGGGTAAGCAGCATTGGTGTAAGCAGCATTGGGGTAAGCAGCATTGGTGTAAGCAACGGATCACGCCAAGAGGGAGAGGCCTCACTTTGACAAGGAAGCCCTCCCCTCTTGCAAACAGACACATGGGATACCCGCCAAAAGCCCTCTCTCTTAAGACACCACTCGCATGGATCCTCGAGACAAACCCCCTTTTGGCTGTACGCACACAGGCAGCAGGTGTATACATACCTGAGGTTTTTTTTGAGTATGTCCTTGACGTTCTGGCCCCTGAAGGGAGGGAAGCCAGCGAGGAGGGTATACAAAATGACGCCTGAGCTGAAGACGTCCACCTTAGGACCATAGGGTAAGTCTTGCAGGATCTCGGGAGCTGCATGCACACACATGGAAATGCGAAGTTCTCATCTTGCTGCGATATTTCAGCAAAAACAAAATGTATCCGAGCTGCAGACTCCTCCACCGACCCTCCAGAGTGCCTCTTCAAAGCAGCTTACGCAAGCCGAGCATCACCTTACCAACATATCCAGGAGAGCCGCATCTCATTTTCATGGCAGGACTGCCCATAGTCGCAGCAAGGCCAAAATCTATAAGCTTTATTGACGCCGGATTACTCGAGTCTTCAATGATAAGATTTTCTGTCTGAGGAACAAACACAAGAACAAACGTTCCACAGATCTCCAGCAGGGGAACGCAGTACACCCAACACCATCAAGCGCAAGCGCCCTCTGCCTTCCATATTTTTCGGCGTGACTGATTAACGTATATATATGTATCTATATGTATATATGTATGTATAGATGTGCATATATGTATGTATATATGTATATATAGGTGTACATGTATATATAGATGTATATTTTACGTATATACATATATATGTATGTATCTCTGTATGCATACAGGACTGAACTCATATCAAGCAATCTTTAATTCTCTATGTAGTGTAGTGGTTTAGATCATGGGCTTCCCTAAGCCCCTAGCACATCGCCTCCGCCACCAATTACCCCCTCGCTTCTCCGAAAAACCAATATGTGTATCGCTATCTCTGACTTTATATCTCTGCAGCTATAATGATTTGGCGATGCAAATACCGCCGCTCTCCCCCCCTTTCCAGCACTGCTACGCGTGTTGGCGTTGCATGCGAAAGTTGGCTTGCCTTGAGGTCTCTATGAACTATTCCTTTTGCATGCATCGCTTGGAGGGCCAAGAGAATCCGCCGCATGGCATACCGCGCCTGATCCTCCGAGAAAGGGCCGTTAGTGCTCAAGTAATCAAACAACTCACCGCCACGAAGATACTCTAGTACCAAACAAACAAAGTCCTCTGCGCCATACACATTACACGTATCGACTTTCTCGATAATTTGCCCAGTGCAAAGCACTAGAAAGACCACGATCCTGTACACGTGTGTCTGTATCTGTATCTGTGTGTGTACTTGTTGTCGTCTATGCCTTAGCGCCTCGGCTCCTAGCTGGTGGGTGGCTCTATGGGTGTCCTACGTGTGCTGTCTCTGTCTGTCTGTCTGTCTATATATATATATATATATATATATATATATATATATATATATATATATATATATATATATATATCCCTATGTCTCTGTCTCTGTCTCTCTCTCTGTCTCTGTCTCTCTCTCTTGCTCTTTTGCTCTATCTCTGTCTCGCGTTCCCATTCTATACGCCTGCTGTCTAGCCTTCCGTTTTAGCAGCGGCCTTTGTCCATCCGCCCTCTCTTGGGTTGCGTGTTCTAAAGGACGCGAGGGCTATTTCTGCAGCGATGACACCCGTGTACAGCCTGCCGCTTTCTCCGTTAGCCTTACCCTGTTCGTATGCGGCATAAAGCCGCATAATATAGGGGTGAGAGACATTCCGCAAGACTTCGATCTCCGTGTAGACGTTGGACTCCACGACCTTCTTCTTGTCAACTGCCTTGATTACAACATCTTCGCCAGTCAACATGTGACGTCCAATGTACACTTTTGCAAAGCTGCCCTCTCCTGAAGCGCAGGACAGTCACGCAGGCGCACCGAAAAAAAACCCCCAGCCTTGTAGAGGGCCCCTAACAACGAAAAGGCAGACACACAGGGAGGCTATCCCTCCCCCCCGGCAGGGAACCTCCGCCTTTCCAAATCTTCGGCGAACAACACGGCTTTCGGAAATGACGCGAGACGCACACCACACACGCCACGAGGGAGACATTCCAAAGCGTGCTTCGACAGACACACTTTGCCGCTCCAATGCAGGAGGCAGTCTTAAAAAGTGCACACCCCAGCATGCGTTGCTAAAAATGCCTACAGCATCCGCTAACGCTGCGCTGATTTTCACGAGTTTCGGGGAAATACCGCAAGCCACACGCACTGCATCGCCATCGGGTTCTGCCTCCATAAGGGGGACTGTGGGGGAAAAAATCGTGCGCCAGCAGCGCTCTCTCTAGAATTGTATCGACCCTCAGAGCACCCGAAAAAAATCCCTCCATCTTCCTGCATCCGCTTTTGCAAGCTCACCAATAAAACCAGTCAACCTGTAAAGATCCGTGAATCGCAGGAGCGAAGCGCCATGACCCTTGAGAATGTTTATCCACTCCGAGCAAACTTGCGAGTTCGGGCATTGAAATTCGAACTCTCCTGTCGCAGAGATGATGTACAGGCAAGGCCTGAAGCGCATAGCACATCCATGTGTAGTAGACGCAAGCGCACCAGGGATCAACAAGTGCAGCAAGTGTCTGTGCTTCGCCCCTTCCAACTAGCATGCACATCCCTAACCCCCATAGAGGCGCCAAGACGGAGCGCAGCAGCAGAGGGACAGCGAGTTTTACGCATGCATGCATGCGTGCGTAAAACTCAGGAAGCGTCAGGGGAGAAAGAATGCAGGAGAGACAGGGGGGAGAGACAGGGGAGGGGGGGAGCAAGAGCGAGAGACGCTAGCACAATGCGCTAAATATAAATACACAGACACCCGAAGAAAGAGGAAGCAAGGCCACTTGCTCCCCTTTCTCTCTCTTCCCTATCTCCTCTCCCCTGTCGGCAGATCCTATGAAGCCTGGAGATCTGATTGCTATCTGATTTGGAAGGAGGCACAACTGACGCTAGCCAGGACCAGGAATTACAGCGCCTGCCGTATAGTCAAGGGTGCATGCAGCCCGACCGCAACACGCAAGAATCTCCTTAGGGCGTAAGAGAGGCACAGATTGAGAGAGAGAGAGAGAGAGAGAGAGAGAGAGAGAGAGACACATGTATTCCCAGAGCCTCACATTCCGCCGCACAGAAACTCGCAAACGCTCAGTCGCTGCCCTTTCCCTCCTACCCTTAAGGCGTCTGTGTTGCGTAGGATCAAGGGAAGGAGAGGAGAGGAGAGGAGTGGGGGGGAGCGGCTCGGGAGCGCACATACCCCGCAGTGAAGCGGCCATCTATATACACCTATATGTATGTATATCTGTATATGTATATCTCTACATGTATGCATACAGACGACTGGGTAGCGCAGCGCATGCCTTCTCGAGACACACGTGTGTTTGTGAC
Organism: Cyclospora cayetanensis; assembly: GCF_002999335.1. NCBI lineage: Eukaryota > Apicomplexa > Conoidasida > Eucoccidiorida > Eimeriidae > Cyclospora > Cyclospora cayetanensis. Next base: position 235,747 of record NW_020312203.1, on the reverse strand, counting down.
AGAAGACGCAGCACTTTTCACACGCGCTCGTAGAGCCCTCTGCCCCACCCTTGCCCCCCATCCCTGCCGAAAGATCAGAGGCAAAGCAGGCAGAAGGCTGCAGGAGAGAAGATCAGCCCAGTGTCAGTGGAGTAGCAGCCTCCAACAGGAGGCTCCTGTAGGAAGAGGACTGGCCAGATCGCCCTTTGGCTTCTAAGAGCGCACGAACGACTGCCGCTCACCCAAGTTCGGTGATGTTGTTGACGACTCTGCAACCCTTCAGGGGAATGTAAAACTTTGGCAAGACGGAATCCACCTCCTCCCAGCAGCACAGATACGGCGGACTGATGGGGCCCTCGGGGCCCTCGGGTGGGGGCCCCCTGGGGGCCCTTAGCTCAACGGACACGAGACGCGCTGCTCCAGTGGCCAAAGGCAGCGCAACTCTCACCCCCGCCTGACAGCTCAGCTGCTCCATATGGCTTCCCTCTGCAGGCTGCTCTCAGAGGATAGCCCTCCAGCCGAAGGGGGAGCGGGGGGTTGAGACGCACGCGAGCGACCCTCTGCGAAGCACTGAGCCACCAGAGAGGACGGGCGGGGGAGAGGGCTAACACGCGAGATGAAGACAGGGATGCCATCACATTCCACAGCGGTTCGCTACACACACACACACCAAATGGGGGCCCCTCCGTGGTGTCTTTGGTGAGGCGCGGAGAAATCCGAGAGGAGGCACTACCACGGTCATGAGGTAGGTTCTGCTGCTGGGGGTGGGAAGAGGGAAGAGAGCAACTGTTAGCGCTGCTGCTGCTGTTGCTGTTGCTGTTGCTGCTGCTGCTGTTGCGTGCAAGGCTCTTATTCTCCTTCCTGAAGAGCTCGTGGGGCCTTTGCGTTCCTCCTTCCCGTGTGCATCTATGCACTTGTACAGAGGCAAGGTACTAGTCACACAGACCGACGCGATACGGGAGGAAGGAGAGGGAGGGAGAGAGGGGTTTGCTTGCTTGCTGCTTCAGGTGCTGCTACAGATGCTGCTACAGATGCTGATACAGGTGCTGATACTGCCTTGAGGATGCTGCTGCCGACAGCTCCGCTGTTGCACGCAGGTGTACAGCAACTTATACGCCTTTGCGCTCGCTTGTGCTGCTGGGGTGTAATCGCTTGACACCACCGTATCCTTCACGTTCGCAGGCAGCCCAGAAACGTGTAAAAAGCGCTTGAGGCTAGCACATACCAGCTCGCATTTTGGTGCAAAGTGGAGGGCAGGTGCAGATTCAAAGGGGTAAGAGCCAAGGATCCACGATTTCACACGGCGTCGGCTGCGGTGCGCGAGCGACAAAGCCAAGTGCCGCCTTCTGCTAAGAGAAGAAGGCTAGCGCACCAAAGCTGCAGCAGGAGAGCAATAACCTTGCCAAACAACAGCCAAGCCCCTCTTGCTCGGCTAATTTGTGCTGCGGATGCTGCTGCCGCCGTTGCTGTCGGCTGCGGCTGCTGTGCGCTACTTGCTTGCCAGGACTGCGGGAGACAAGCAGCTGTGTTTCTGGTGCTGATGCCACCCTAGGATGCCCACAGGAGGCGCTGAGATAGGTGCAGATATGGTTAAGGGCTGGAATATAGCGTGGAATCCAGCGCAGCAGCACCAGCGGCAGCGGCAGCAGCAGCAGTAGAATGCGCTGCTGCAGCCGTAACGGCGGATGCGAGCAGCAATACTGCAAAGCCACGGGCAGCAAACTCAGCGGCTTTAGGCCTGCGAGTAAAAATGAAAATCCCAGAGACTTGTTGTACAATGTAACAGCGCCACTATTTGCAGCAACAGACCGGCTGTTTGCTGCTGCTCCGAGGGAGCAGCAGCAGCGCCAGCGCAGCCATCAGCACTGCGGCCGCTGCGTAGTTCTGTGCGCTTCGTCTGTATTTATAGCAACTGAATACATATCTATTCTGCGTATCTGCATATATACATACTCGGAGGTCAACGACGCGCCGAAGTTTGGTGTGTTGGGGGCTTCGATTTAGGGGTCTCGATTTCCGGGAGTGTATGTAGCCAGAAGAGAGGGTTGTATTTAGTGCGGCATGCACGCACTGCTATCTCAGGAACAGACGAACACACTTTTCTAAAGGCAGCTGCTTATGTGGGGTTACAATTCTTGTGCCGTTGGTTTTGTCCGGAGCTCCTTTCTGTGGAGTGCGCCCTGGGAGACGGAGTTGAGGCTGGACTCCATATCACCAGATCATACACAAATACCTCTATGAGGTCATAGCTCACTCTTGCTACAGCTATTAGGTCCGAGTTGCCTCCTAGATCTGCTTCTTTGGCTTCTTGGTCGCGCTGACGAATCTTGTGTGTCCTCTTTGTTCAACCCCGGACCTGGTTTACCTGAAACACCGCTCTTCTGTGCGCCCCCTTGCACCTCCCAAGTCTTTAATATGAGACATCACATGGTCCTTTGATTGACTTGATATGCACCCTAAGCGGCTTTAGAGCCTCAAATATTGCTGTTTATTAAGCGCTGACAGCAAGTTTACAGCTGCTTTTCGAATAGCTGAATGTCCTCGAGCGGCTCAGGTCAACCTCCCCTCCTGAAACTGCACTTTCTGCATCTAGCTGCAGTTTTGATATAGCATCCTGTCAGATCGCCATTGTTGGGATATTTACAGCCAGTCAGCATAACAGGGAATCGTTGTTGCGCGGGCTGTTGTGGCTCGCATAGCCGGTTCCGCATTCGGGTTAATGAAGAAAAGTCTTGAACCTGACAGCGCACTCTAATGTGATGTGTCTCGATATGTAAGTAACTCTCTTTTTTAATTGGATCTCAAGCTAGCTCCCAACACGGCGCTATCACTTAGAGCAAACAAGTGCCCTGAGGGTCAAGTTTTGAAAGAAAGGAGAAGCTGTTTGAGAGCTGGAGCGCTAGCTGTTATAAGTGTGGACCGCACATGCTAGTGAAGGCCTAGGAAAGGGGCCTGAATAATTCAACTTAACGGAGCGATGTTCAGCGTTGCAAAGGTCCTCCCAGGTCTACAGTGTACTGCCCTCTTGAAAGGGAGATGCAGGTGGGGTGGCGCAACTCGTCCCATTTAAACATTGAAAACATCTGCCACAAAAGAGCAGCCATGCATTTGTATGAGAAAGAAGGAATCTTGCCTTGAAACCACTTTGGCTGCGTGAGGAGAAGGGCAAAGCCCGCCGAGTGACTCCTATGCGTGGGCAAGGCTGAATAGCCTATTCGGAATCAGCACGCTCAAATGCCTAAGCTGTAAACACAGAATAAGGTAATGCTAGTCTTAAGAATGCCTAAGTGGAGGAGTTAGAAGCTTTTAGGCAGAAATAAGGCTCGACGTCAGTAGAGTACGAGGGTCCCGTAGGGGCCCTTATCACCTATTGCAGTTCTTTTCAAAAACGTCGCAGCCTCCAGCACAAGCAGCACTCGTAATTTTCCCCTAGGGGAATAAAGCTGATTGTCGGCTTCATGCTAACAATGGAGCAGTGTAGGCGTCTATGTTACACTTCTGACCTTTTTACTGATCCTATGCACTCAAGAATTAGCGAGGTGTGACGGCAGGTATGCTTGGAAGAGACCTGCTGTAGCACATAGGAGATGCCACTCATTATCGGTCATTGAATTGAATTTATCGGGAGTGATCTGCACTGGAACTGCTCTCTCGAGGTCTCCTAGTTGGCAACGCACTTGTCAAAACGAGAGTGATACTGTCAAAGGCCCTGCTCGTGTTGCTATAGTGTAGTTTGCCTCTCGCAAGCCTCATCATATGCCGTATTATCTACACCTCCATGCGTTTGCACTACAAAACCATCCATGCCGACTTCCACTGCATGAGGGGTCACAACCTACGTTTGATTTGCGAGCACCCTCGTTGCTTTTGCACTGCACTCGTGCCCAAAAAGGCAGGCACCGCTTGGTAACGGCTTGCCTGCTCCCCAGGCTTCCGAACGACTACGGGTCTAGGTCAATGCTCTCTTTCTGCATTGTAGAGGACCCTTCCACGCGCGCTGGTTCTCGACACATGTGGGCAGTGGGAGTTGTCGCATTCCTGCATCAAAGCTTCAAGCACCGTGTGCCAATACAAAGTGTGGCCCCTTCATAGTCTCCTTCTGGAAAGTGGGAAGCGGTCTCTCATTGCAAGAGAGGTTCCCTTTTGCTATGGTGTTGCTGCTGGCTATGCAGACTCACCCTACGCGCGATTAAGCTAGGCCGAGAGGACACATGGCTTCGGGTTACTGCACAACTGGTGGTACCGAGCAGAGCGAGCGTGACTCTATCCGTGCGGAAAGTACAACTGCTAAGGTGTAAATTTTGCTTTGCGTTGAAAGTGGGTTGCCATGTAATGGTGTTTCAGCTGTCGTCAGCTCCCGTGGCTCAGCTGGTTAGAGCGTTGGTCTTATGAACCGAAGGTCAGGGGTTCGAGCCCCCTCGGGAGCACTTGCTGTCTCTGCACGTCCAAGTATATGCTTTGAATACAGCTGTGGCCTTCTGCTTGAAAATAAGATTTTTGCATTTTCTTAGGGTGCATACGCCTGTGTGCAAGAGCCGCTTCGCCTGTATGGCTGCCCCCCGAGGGAGTACGTGGGGGGGCCTCCAACCCGCTACCCTGGCCCCTCCATGTGCGAACAGCAAGCAAGCGGTCCATACACGCCGTAGACATTGGCACTATGTCCGTATTTCTGTTTAGCACTCTTGAGCATGTAGCGTGTGCCTTTGTATTGTCTGCATTCTAACTCCAGCACCCTTTCTGTTGCAGCCGCGCGCACAAGCACCGACTTCGAGACCGCAAGGGCCCTAATCCCTTCCTTTGGAGTTCGTACCACGCCGAAACAACCGAATTCTCGCTCTTTTTCTGAGCTTTCTCCTTTGAATGCGATCTCCTTGACCTCACGTCCTGCATCCTGGGGGCCCCTAGGGGCCCTTCGCCGCGATACTCGACCGGTTCCCTTCAACGCGTAGCGCCTGGGCGCCCCCGCTTCCCCCAAGAGGGGCCCCTGCTGTGCGACATGACCACTTTTGGGCTTCTTCTGCTGCTAGGACTGGCAGGGGTCGCAACGGCGGGTAGCCTCGTGGGGCCCCTAAGGGCCCCTCCACCGTCCCTGCCCCCCGAGTTTCAAGGACTGGACGCAGGCGTCCTCTCGAGAAATCACCCTCCCCGACATGCCCGTATTCGCTCGCGCTCTTGCGACTTATCGACACATCGGGCATCAGCAGTGCCACAGTACACGTCGTTCCTTTGCGCTTTACAGCTTCCCCACGGCAACAACAGGAGCACCCGCGCCTCTGCAGCAGGGAGAACGGGAGTGGCTGTTCCCGAAGACATTCGGGGTTTTGGCCGCCTGAGGATATACCACTGGCTCAAGCCAACGGTTTCGCAGCAGCAGCTGCAGCAGCAACAACAAGAACGGCAACAACAACAAGAACAGCAACACCAACAGGCACAGGAGCAGCAGCTTGGAGGGCTACTTGGTCCTCTCAGTTATTTCTACGACTTTGATGTGCACCTGCAGCGCGTTGGCGCCGAAGTGTACTATGAAGCAGCAGCGTCTGCAGTGGTTGCACAAGCGGAAGCCGCAGCGGAGGCAGCACGTGAGGCAGCAACAACTGCATCTGCAAGGCCCGTGCAGCAACCACCGCCATTCTGCATGCAGCTGCAGGGAGCCTCAGAGGGCTCAGCGACTCCAGATGGCTGCTCAGAGCAGCGCGAGCAGCAGCAAGCGGACATAGAGGAACCCCGAGGAGGGGGCGTGTTACTGGAGGTGTGGCTGCCAGGAGTCTCCCCTCGAGATATTGCGGTGCAACTCTCCCTCGTAGGGAGGCACCGAGAGGCAGAGATCATACCGGGTGTGCGAGAACGGCGTATTTCCTGCTGAGATTCTGCTTCCTCCTCTGCTGCGCTGTCAACGTTTGTGCTGTTGCTCATGCTCTTGCCGCTTGCTTGTGATGTTGTGGGGGTGGAGAGAAGGCTCCCTGCACTCAGAGAAGGCTCTTCCTGCCGCGTTGTCGGGGTTGCGCATCGACAGAGAGATCTTTGTTTTGTCGACCTGCCTTGCATTCAGAGGCGCGCCCTCCTTGCGGTTCGGTGGCTTCGACACCCTCTGTCGACGAGCTGGCATCAAACTACGTTTTGAATGAGGATTTCCTATGGGAAGAGACCGTAGAGGCTGCAGAGGAACGCATCGCTAACCGCAGGAAGCCCCCCTATCTCCCTCCGCCTTTGCCTTGTCTGATTATCAACGCCCCCAAAAGCACTCGTGCCCTTAAGTGGGAAACCGAGACGTTTGTACGCAGATTGAAAAGCTCCATGGTTCTCTCTTAGGAAACTTTTCTCAAGAGGCCGCCTCCCCCGATGGAACCTTACTGCCTCGCGCTTCGCTTGGTCGTGTGCATCTTCATGCCAGCACTGTTGCACCACATTTCGCTTTCTCTTCTTTCTCTGTCCTTCTCTGCTGTCTTGTCTGCAAACAAACTCCAATGCGCACCTCTCCCCCTGGCCACTCCAGAAAATACCGTGACCTAGTCCATAAACCCCCCCCTCTCCCATCGCTCTCCCTCCTCTTTTGCCCCTATTCGTTCTTATGCGGCGCTCTGCTGCGGCTCGCTGTATACCTCCTTCCGCATGTATGCGTGCATGTAAATATATATACATGTATATATGTATCGATACAGTTGTGCCCATGCATGTGTGTGTATTCGGAGCCCATCACTGCGCCTTGCCTCTCACTTGGCCTGCTGCACACGCCCTGCCTTCCGTCTGTCTTTACCATGCTCTGCACTTTCGCTTATCTGACTTCATCGTGCGTGTCGAAGTCTCCCAAGCAGACGAGGGAGGGACTCTGAGGGAGGTCGATGTTAGAAGGGCATGTGGTAGGAGGCAGGCGGAAAATCTGCCCTTTGCAAAAGGGGGTAGTGTTTATATCTAGGCTTCGTGATACGGCTCGGTTTGCGCTCTGCAGAAAACACGATTCCGCGATGGCCGATCGTTGGATTACCAGAGGTATCAAAGGGCTCTCAGACTCGCCTGGTGTGTGTCAACCCCACAACCAGCCATCCCTCTATACCCTCTCTTGTAGCCAGGCACGGCCCCTTCAATCCAGAAAAGGCCACAGCTGACTAAACATTCACTGTTTCCCTGTCTTCCAGGGAACGACCTCTAGATAAACATTCATCGAGAGGTCTTCTAAAGCCCACTCTTCTTACATATCTGCACGGCTTCCATCTCATTCCTTCGTGATGTGTATGGACATTACTCCCCACGTCTATATATATATATATATATATATATATATATATATATATATATATATATACATGTACATGTATGTACTATACGCGTATGATCTGACGACTTCCCACACCTTCTTTTAACCTATATATCCCTATATACATGTAGAAACATAAGTATATTTCTACACCTCAACAGCTCTACGGATATGTGTATGAATGTAAGTATTTTCTTGTAGTATTTGCGTGGAGGGTCGGAGGTCGACTCTAAGCACAACCTGTATTCACAGCCACTTGCGGTCCGTGCTCGGGTATGTCTCAGGCCTGCAGACTGGAGCCGAGCGGAGGCGCGGTTCGATTCTGGCCGTCTGTTGGTAGTGATTCCCCCGCTGCCTATCGATGCTCCTCCCCCGAACTTGCTGCAACAGCAAGACCTCTTTCCGCTCGCCATACCCGTACAAGGTAGCCAAATGGTCCGGTTCTGGGCCTTTCCACAGAGCGCAAACAAGCTGCTGTGTTGCCTTGCAGAATTCCCTATCTCCTTACCCACTGCTGTTGAATTGTAGGAGATACCTGGCCCGCTGCGCGCTGCTAACACGGGAGTGCGTCCTCTTCGGCTACTTGCTTCTTTGCGTCCGTACTGTGTGTGTGCTCTCTTCTTCAGAGCTGCCCACCCCACTGCCACCTTTCCCAGGGTTCACAGTCACCAACACGCGAGCTGATTGGCTCTTCAACTTCGCTCGCTTTCCACAGCTGTACGATGTATCTGCGGACTTTGAAGCGGCGAAAAAGACCCTTAAGCTACCACATACATCACAGGCAGCAGCAAACCCAATCAAGCCCAAAGTCCGAGTCCCCAACAAAAAGAATTGGAAGGAAGCGTGAACGCACGAGACCGCTCCCACACATACATACTGCTGCATTGCTGCCGTCGACCCTCTCGGTGATGCAACTAGTAGGGGTGTGCGCCACAGGGGCCCCTACTGCTACTGTGACGCCGCTACTTGTACTGTGTCGAATTCGCTGCTCGACAACAGCCTGTCACATTTTTCAATTTTACGGTATTCAGAGCACGAGGGCCCTTACGTCCGATGGCCTCGATTTTAGAGCAAGCCGTCTCGGTGTCTAGCCAGATGCGGAGGATCGCTAAGATTCCCCTAGTCGCACGGTGTCCGTATACATTCACTCTACGTAGCGGTAGGAATAGGCAGATCAGAGGGCGACGTAGAATTTGTGCTATTTATTTGATCGGATAGCGGCACAAACTTACGTACGCGTGCACACACACACCCACGAGCCGGATGATACGGAGAGCGAGGCAGGCAGGAAGGCGAAAAGCAAGCCAAAGAGAGAGAGAATAAAAATGGAAAACAGATGTAACGAGCTACAGATGGCATCACTGCCTGCGCAGTCAGTCATCCACCTAATAGGGGGCAGGGGCCTTTTTTTTGCGATACAGCTTGCCCAGCAACCTGCTAGCCGCGAGCCAACGAGCTAAGCAGCTAGCTACCAGCTCACTGCGCAACAAAACTGCAATCGAAATTCGCAGAGGCAGCAGGCTCGTCAAGCCTCCCGCGAAGCTGCAAATGCAGCAGTTAGTGCTGCCGCTCACAGCCATAGTACTGGCCTTGCTGCTGCAGCCGCCATCTACCAAGCCGCGTTTGCGTCTTAGACAAGGTTTGCTTCACCCTATAGGAGTGGCAGCTGCAACCGCAGCGGTGGCACCCGCAGACGCAGGGGAGAAACACGTTCTACGGTGTCACTCCTGCAGCTCGTCTTCTAGGTAGATGTACTCAAAGGTAAAATCGTGCTTCACCCGCGAACACCAGCCTGCAGAACCAACAGCAGCAGCGCGTCGTGCAAGCGCTTCAAGAAGAAGAGCTAAATAGCAGCAATCCACGCACCAGCGACAAGCAGAACGGAACCAGCAACAGCAGCAGCATTGGCAACAGCGAAAAACAGCAGACCGTTGTCGTAGTCGAAGTAAATGTAGGTGCCCTGCTCGTATTTGTCTGTAGAGACACGGGGTTCCTCAAGCCTCTGAAACCACGTGAGAAACTTCTTGTGAAAGCGCCAGGACTGCGCCTTCAGTTCCTGAGCCGCGTGCAGCTGCTGCACTGTCCCCTGCAACAAAAAGACACTACCCAAGAGGCATCGCACTGCACGATTGAAATATATACACCCACCCCAAGAAATCGCGACTGCGACTCTTCGAGAGGAGCAAGGCACAAACTGAAAGAGAAAGCTGGAGGAAAAAGCACAGAGAAGCACAGAGAAGCACACACTGCTGGCAGTGCGAGACGCTCCCAAAGTCCGAGGTCTCCCACACGAAAAGTATTTACACATACATACATATACATATATACATACATATATATATATATATATACAAATATGTACATACATATATATACATACATATATATATGCACATCTATGTAAATAGAGAAGGCAGCAGGGAAAGCAAGTTGGGAAGAACCTCGGATGAGGCACCTCCATGGAAGAATCTGAAGGTAATGAGAGGCAAAGAGGGAGAAGCGTCGGAAAAGAGAACCGGGAGGAAGTTGAGCGGATTTATGAAATGGCAAAGCGGAACACAAATCGAGAGGTTTTGTTCTCCCTTCATTGGCCTTTCCTATTCGGCGAGCAACTGGCCACCAGACATTTAACCTTACCCTCTGGAAGTAGAAAGCAAAGAAAAGAGCATCTGTCTGCAGGCGCTTGAAAAAGTCTCGACTGTCTGCGGCAGCAAAGCGACCCTTCGGGAAGCAGTCCGGAGGGCCAAGCGGCGCACCAGAGCCGCTCGCTCCTTGGAGGCTTCCCCCTCCAGAACCCGTGGAGGGGGCCCCCTGGGGGCCCCCAGAGGGCCCCCAGGGGGCCCTTAGGTGGAGGCAAGGCGGGAGCGTATCTCCCCTGGGAACCCACGGTGGCCAGAAGAACGGCGACGAGGGGGAGGCAGATGAAGAAAAGTCGGCATCGCATGGCAGCGGACGGTCACTGCATGAAGCAGCGACGAGTGAAGCCACGAGAGAGACTGCATGCAAAACAGTGCACCATTCGGATCCAGAGGCGCAGGTTAAAAAAGGCGCTGAGAAGGGTCTTCGAAGGGAGGGAAGGCGGAAGCGTTGACTAGGTTGCATCGGCATGCAAAGTGGCCGCTAAACGAGGCACATATATATATATATATATATATGAATAGCCATATATAGATGTATGATAGACATGTAGACCTTTCCAGATGTAGATAAATAGATATGTCAGATACCTAGATATACATATCTATATAGATAGATGGTCAGCGGGAGGAAGAAAGAAAAAAGTGATGGAAAAGGATAGCGATTAAGACAAGGCGGCAAAAATAAGCGCGATAGACACCCCCTCGCCCCTCCGGCCTCAGCGGCGGATCGAAAGCTGCAAAACAGCCGTCTCCATGCAGCCGCACAACTCTCTCTCTCTCCCCATATATAAACATTTTCCTCTCTCCCTATATATATATATATATCTCCCTCTCTCTCCCTATATATATATATATCTCCCTCTCTCCCTATATATATATATATATATGTATCTCCCTCTCTCTCCCTATATATATATATGTATATATATATATATATATACATTTCCCTCTCTCTCTCGCTCTCTCTCTCTCTCTCGACAAATTTCCTTACGGTCTTCAGTTGCGGCCTCCGTAGGAAGCTGGTAAGATCCTGGAAATCCGTAGGTTGAGGGAGAGCCGCCTGCTCCTTCAAGTGCTGCTGCTGTGTTGCTTGCTTGGCTGCTGCCGCTGCTCGTGCTTTCAGCAAGCGGCCGTTGCTCTAGTTCCTGTTGCTGTTGCTGTTGTTGTTGTTGTTGCTTGCCTTGAGCCTTTGCAATACCCCCTCCCCCTGCATCAACTGCCGTAGCCGGCGAGGCAGTAACAGCAGCTGCTGACGCTGCCTTCGCCTTCCAAGGCGCAACGCTTGCTGCTGCCAACCCACCGCCACTCCGCTGCTGCTGCTGCTGCTGTTGCTGCTGCTGCCGATCTACCGCGGGAGGCGTCCCTACATTTCTCTGTTGCTCTGCAGTCACATGCAGCCTGCCAGTCTTCCATACGTTGCCCACTTCGGAAGCTCTGCGACTGTTGCTGCTGCTACCGCTGCTTTGAGTTGCTGCTGCAGGAGATGCGGCCGATTGCTCGCCGCGCCAAGAAGCAGTAGCAGCAGCAGCGCCCAGGGTGGGATTTTGTTGCTGCAGAACTGACGACCAACATGCAGGGGAGGCTGCTGCGCTTCCTTCCATCCCCTTCACCTGCTGCTGCTGCTGCTGCTGCTGCTGCTGCTGCTGCCTGCTCTTCGTGGCAGTGCTGCTGGCAGCGTTGCTTGGACTGCTGCTCCGCCTGCTGCAGTTGTTTTTTGAAGCGATGTCAGGCTCCTCAGAGGCACTCACTGCCCGCCGACTGCTGCTGCCGTCACAACTGGCACTTCCGCAACTGCTGCTACTGCTCTCTGCTGCCGTTGCTTTACTGCCATTCATACTGCGTGCCCCTCCGGATGCAGGACTGGCCCCCTCCACAGCGCCACTCGCAAGGGTATCCACCGCTGCGTCGCCACACGAGACGCACAATGAGCGCTCCAAATAAAAGCGATCGCAACCTCAGGGGGATGCAACAGACAGCGCACGCCCTTCAAAAATGACCGCTGCACCCGCAGGGTGTACATCCACTGTACCCCCGTCCTCCAGCAAAAAAAACCATGCAGCCCCTCTCCGCTTCCACTACCACCATTCCCCTTATCCTCATTCCCCTTCCCATTGCCAAGCCCCCACACACACACACATACACGTACACAAAGAGCAAAACCACCAACACCCATCACCTCCCACCTCCAGAATCCCCCCTCTCCTCCTTGCTCCTCTCTCTATCGTCTACCCCCCCTCCCCGCCTTCCCGCCGGCCTCTTCGTTATCAGCCCAGAAGCAGCAACAACAGCAAACACCGCAGAGCAAAGACAGCAAAATTCAGACGGCAAGGAGCGCTCTACAAGCCAGCAAGCACTCAAAGCTTTCTGATGGAGGAATGAGGGTAGGAGGACGATGTTTATCTCACAGTGCGCAGTATCGGAATTGCTGTCTTTGATATCGGCTTCAGTATCTGGCGCTTCGCTGGTGATGCATTCATACACACTTGCATCAAAGACATAGTCTGGATCTGCGCTGTTCAGAAGGTATTCCTTCAAAGCGCTGCTGATGGCTTCTATAGACTCCGGTTGGAGCTCCTCCTTATCCCATAGCCTGAGCACCAACTCTACTTTGTCGATGTGGTGCTTGTGCTGCTCAATCTGTAGCTCAAGCCGCTTCTTTTCACGTTCCCGATCTCTGTCGCGCTTGCCCTTCCGCGGATTGAGCGCTTCCAGCTCTATCTCATGCGCCTCCATCTCCCGCTGCAACTGCTGCAACGCATCCACCAACACCTCCCGCTGCTTCTCTTCTGGCCCTGGATTCTTTTGCCTCGCCGCAAGCCCCTCCTTGCTGAAGGCTTTGATCTTGCTCTCGCGCTCGCATTGCTTAAAGGCTTCCATGCCTCGCTCAATGCGCTTCCTCGCCTCGTCGAGAGGCGCTTTCTCCTTGATGTCTGCATGCGCCTGCCAGGCCTTGATGAGGTCTCTGAAGCGCTGCAGCTTCTTGATCTCGCGCTTCAGCTCGCCCTCGATCTTGGGGCTTTGCTGAACTCGAAATTTTCCGTGGAGCTCAAAAAAAGCATCGCAACCCTCCTCCACGCGCTTCAAAGTACGATCGACTTCCTGCTGCAAACGGCGTTTTTCTGCCATTTTTAAGCTGCTCGGTGGTCCTCCCTCCACGCTTCCAGTCCGTCGGGGTTGCGCCGGCGCTCCTCAAAATTCTCCTGCGCTCTCAGAAAAGATGCTGCGCGCTTCACGGCCCTGTATGCGTGGCTGTTGACGCTGCGGATGGTGGCGGTGTACAGGAGAAGAAGGAGGCTTTCGTTCCTGTGATGAGGGACGCTCTGGTGGACGGTGGGAGAACGTGTGTGTGTCTGTGTGTGTTTGTGGCTGCACACAAGGGTGCTCTGCACGACCGCCTCCCCGTCCCAGAGAGTTGCTTCCTCTGGTGCTGCTGCTAATGATGCAGATGCAGAAGATGATGATGATGATGATGCAGATAATGATGTTGCAGATGATAATGATGCTGGTGGTGTTGATGATGATGATGATGCTGGTGGTGTTGATGATGATGATGCAGATGATGATGTTGCAGATGATGATGATGCTGGTGGTGTTGATGATGATGATGCAGATGATGATGATGCTGGTGGTGTTGATGATGATGATACAGATGATGATGATGCAGATGATGCAGATGCAAATGATGATGATGCGAAGTTTCTGCAGAGCGACACCCCCAGTGGCGCGCGGTGGCGGTGTGGTGAGCGAGGCTGCTCGCCGATGGAAAGAAGAGATCGCGCGCAGGTGTGGATAAGGTGCCTGGATGCTCGAATTCCTCGCGCTGGTGCAGCTCCTTGTGATGTGTACTTGGGGCAGTGGCTTCGTAGCGTCCGCAGTCTCAATGTGGCGAGCACCCTGGTCAAAGAGGCGTAGCCGCGCCTGCGCGCAAGGGCTGCAGTGTTACAGACAGAAGAGCGCGCTTTCGCGTGTCACAGCTCTGCGGAAGTTGCTGAGGAATCCCTGCTGCCCCCCTAGCAAAAAAAATGGCGCTGTGGTTGCAGCAGCTGCGGGTGCAACCGCGCGCGCACATACAACGATCTTCAGCCCCCTGTCTACGCGGCTCATATACTTCCGAGGCGCTTTAAGGCGCAGTGTCCGCGCGCCGATTGGCTAAAGATTGCGTGCCGGCGAAGGAATAGGGCAAAAATGGGCCATGGGAAGCAAGAGGTTTTCCAGGCGCTGCCTGTTGGACATGGCAGCGCCGCCTTCCTTTGGGGCTTGGTCCTGCTATGCTGCTCGCATGATGGCGAAGGAACGGCGTCAAATGCGCTTTGTGCACCACTTTCTTCTGTTATTGAACTGCGCAAAGGGCGTATTTAGGCGCATGTCGCTTCGGCGGCCTCTTCCACGAAGGGGCTCCATACAGCGCTTCCGCCTTCGGGCTGCGTCCTCCCGTACCACCTCGAGAGGGGTAGCGGGAAAGCAGAACGCTGTGAGGCGGAATTACGCTTCTTCATTGCTCTCTGCGGATGACACCTTGGGGAGCACGGGCAACCCTGGAAGCTCCAGACGCTGCTTTTCGCGCACCTCCTGTGCCCCCCAAGTGAGAGCGGGGGCAGCGGAAGTCAACGCCCTTGGCAACGCCAGGGAAAATAGCGTGGAGGTGCAGCGCTTGGGTGGTCATGAACAAAAAGCGTTGCGAAAATGCGTATGCGTCATGAGGCTACCACCCCTATGCGCTGCACTCTCCCGCCAATGCGCGTGTGTTGTGTGGCGGTGTATCCCTCTGTGCTGCAGCTCGCCTGCGCGCAGGCTGCGGTTCCCCGCGCTGTTCTGTGCACCTTTCTGGGTATCCCCTGCACAAATCGCGGGCTTGTCCTATGCAGCGGGAGAACCCCAGTAGGCAACGGGGACCAGCTTAATAATCACCCCACCCAAGCTAGGCTTGAGAAGAGTGTATGAAATGCAGCCGTTTAGAGGAGGCTGCTTCTTGGCCTCAGAGAGAAGGCTAGAGAAGGCTAGGGGCAGAGGCGAATCACCACGCCCCCATAGAAACAGGCTGCTCAGCATAGCCACCAATTTGCATAAAGGAAAGCAATTGTATGGCCACCTTCTGTAGAGGCCGCCAGCGGAGTGTCTGTCACTTCGCTGTCGAACGGGCTGGGTGCCGCGCATGGCGACCCGATCGAGGGGGAGGGGGGGGCGGGGGAGATTAACTGTGTTATTTCTCAAGGCCTCTGCTGGCAGATCCCTCTAGGTAAGCTGCAAGCGCAGCCAGGCCCTCAGACAATGAGGCCAACAGTACGGGGTCGCTGCCGTTGGTGCTTTGGGGGGGACGACTGGTAGTTCAGCTTAGCGCGTGCTTCTGCAGATAACGACGGCGCGTAGGGAAGGGAGGGAAGGCAGGTAGTGGAGGAATTAGCAGAGAAGGGGGCAGGCAGGAAGGAACAGAGCAGCATGGAGAGGCGAACCTAGTACGAGGATCCCGAATTTCTCCTCAGAAGGTACAGGAAGCCTCTCAGTGCAAAAGAACGGCAAGTTGCTCTAGGCGGCAAAGTGGATGCACCCTACCCTACATTTTTTACATTGGCAAGAGGGGCATAAAACCACGACACCAAAAAGCCGTGTTTTTTGAGGTGCTCTACCTCCTCTGCGGCTGGCTCTGCGACAGCGTCTGCTTGCCCGGTTCGGCGGCAAGACAAGCGTCCCTCTGCCACATGTGTGGAAGTTTTATGTGAGTGCTGCACGCGCTCACTCCGTTGCCTGTGCAAGGTGCTGCTGTTTCTGCTGCAACGCAGCAGCAGCAGCGCCTGCAGCCGCGGCAGTAGGACTGTGGGACTGCTGCAAGGGGGGGGGGACGGAATGTGGGGGTATCGAATCGAGGGCAAGTGGGTCGTTTTGTCTGTAGAAGGCCACACCCTCCTCCCCCTGTTGCTTGCGCCTCTGCCTCTCCTTTATTAAAACTGGCACTAACAGTCCCACATCCCCAAACAACGCGTCGCAGCAATCGAGGAGGCGCGTTGCTGCTGCCGACGCAGCCGCAGGGTGCTGCTGCAGCTGCTGCGGCAAGCGACACCCCAGCGTGGTGGGCGGAAGCAGGGACGGACGGGGAGTCCTCAGGCAGGGGCCTGCGTTCCCTGTTGCTCCTGATGTTGGCTTTGTAGGCGCATGCGCACTGCGGCTGCCATCGACACCCTTCCCTAGAGGCGAGTAAGTCCGCTTTCTTCGCATGCTCTTCGTGCGAGAGAGGTCCCCGATGGACGGGGTTGCGGAGGGTGACGGCGATGCAGCCGCAGCAGCAAGAACAGAGTCTGCGTCGGTTGCTGTCGCTGCTGCTGTCAAAGCCTCTGAAACGGCCTGGATTGCTGGCCGTCTGCTCGTGTTGCGGCGGCTGCAGCTACGAGGCTTCCAGCGGGGAGAGAAAGAACTCTGGCAGGCATCGTCGGTCTGCGCCTTCGTGCACTGCTGACTCTGCTGCCGTAGATACGCATGAGAAGTCACCAATTCCTCAAGGGGGGGCCGTTTTGCCGGATCTCGCTGCAGACAGAGACGCAGAAAATCCTGCACGCAGGAGCCGCACCGCAAGGGAGGCAGTCGGGGATTTTCGCATGCATTTTCTGTGTCTCTGTCTGCAGTTGCCTGCCCAGTCCGCAGGCCGATCCTTCGCCGCGGCAGCGAGGCATTAACAAACAAACGCAGGCACGCCCACGCCGCCACAGCGCCACTAGGAGGAGGAGGAGCAGCAGCAGCAGAAGCAGCAGCAACGCGAAACGCATGGCAGAGCAGCAAACTGAGCGGCGCAGGTAGAGACCAGGGCACGAGGAGCCTCACCTGCGTCTTAGGGTCGTCTACCTGCTGAATGGCTGCATCCAGCTGCTGCTGCGTTTCCTTAAGCCACCGCTTGCTCCTCCTGCGAGATCTGTCAGTCATGGCTGTAATTTGAAGCAGCACAAGCCCTAGCATCCAGGTGTGAGCCTTACTCATGGCCTCTGCATTACCCACGCAGCAAGCGCCATCGGAGAACTCCGGTGGCAAGTTGCAACATAAATCCTCTGCCCACAGTTCGTCGGCTGCAGTCGGCAGTCGCAAAGAAGAGAGAAACTCGTACGGCAAGGCCTGGGCTGCTCGTGCTGCATGCGACGCTACGGATGTATCCTCTCTCCCTGCAGCAGCGTTTTCAGGTGGCTGCAGCAGCATGGAGAGGGGCAACCCCACAGCAAAGAGGACCCTGTCCCTTTCGATGAAGATTCTGGAGAGCTTGATGGGCAGAAGGAAGCGAATAGGCCCCAATGAAACGATGTGGCTAGCCAGCTGGCTAGCGACGCGCTGCGCCCTCAGTAAACCCTCCGCGTTGCTGTACGATACGCCTGAGCGGAGGACCTCTTCCAGCGAAACAGCTGCAGCAGCGGCGAAAGGCAGCAGAAGGCATATCTATGAAGGCGAGTTAAAGGAATAGTAACGCTGCAGGTACAGGGGCCGACGTCGCCGATGCTGCCACTGCTTTACGAGTATACTAACATTCAAGAAAGGGTGTGACCTCTAGGAGGTGGAAGCCCTTGATTTCCGCATGCGTTGCGAAGATGATCGAGCGTTGCGACGGAGCAGCAAGCTGCCGCAAATGGAGCAGAGCAGCCGCCACCCTCTCCCGCAGCAGCAGCAGCCCTTGCTGCTCTTCTTGCTGCTGCTCGGCTGCATGAAGCCGCTGCTGACCAGAGCCGCCAAGCACCGCCAGTGCGGCTGCAGACAGCGCGTGATATTTCATCAGTGCCAAATCGACGGACTCCTTGTGCAGCAGCTGCCAGAGAATACCGCGTCCAGATATACCCATGCAGCGCCACAGCATAAAGCCCCTAGGAACATCTGCACGCAACGGCAGCCGCATGCAGGAGGGGGAGCCCGAGAGGAGGAGATCGACAGCAGAGAGCGGCGAAAAAGCAACAAAAAATATGCAGGGCATCAAGCGCACAGCCAACAAGAGAAAAAGAAACATGACCATGTCTGGCTACCGCTCCCAATCCCTTGATCGTGGAATCCCCCTGCGTACAGTCTTCGGCGGGAGGAATGAGACTGAACTCCGCTGCAGCCTGCCTCCTGTCTCTTGCGTCTTCTTCGCGCGACAGTGCTACGCTTCGCTGCAGCAGATCTTGCAAGGCCTAAGCCACAAACCGCGAACGCGCCAAACGCCTCCCAGGGCTTCCAAATGTCTCATCGTTCGCATGCAAAGGTGTCAATCCAACAGCAACAGACGCAGCACACTCTAAACCTCTCGACACACACTTGTGCATAGAACTGCTCTTCCCCGCCAAGGTCGTCGACTCCGCTTCCCCCGATGGCGAAATTCTCCCCCTGCTGCTGTTGCTGCTGTTGTTGCTGCTGCTGCTGTTGCTGTTGTTGTTGCCGCCACCGGCACAGTACTTCCCGAGCTCTCGGAAGAACTTCTTCGCAGTCAGCAGCAAATTCAGCCCCAACAAGGCCCTGCATGCGCAGCACCTTGTTGTTGCCGCTGCTACGCGTGCAACACACTTCATGAAGCGCGGGAGGTTTCCTCGCTTCTGCTTCTTCCCCAGGCGGCACCGCAGCAGCAGCTCCCTGCCAGTGCAACATATTGAGACGCCTTCCATGCAGGACGGCCTCTTGCGCATGAAGAAAGGCAGCACCACCTCGCAGCATTCGAAGGTACTTGGGGGCAACAGAAAAGAAGTTGAGCCGCATCTGCATATGCGCACAATAGGAAGTCACGCCATCACTCCGCTTCTCGCATGCAGAGAGAGGAGAGAGAGAGAAATACAGACACCCCAGCAGCAAAAATAGCCACCAGCAAATCCAGCACCTGCCCGCCAGCGTTTGTTGCAGAGAGGCAGCAACAAGGGATCTGCATGCAAAGGTGTCAGCTGTAGCACCAGCAGGGTAAGCAGCAGCTAGCCATAATCTGAGAGGGCACAACCGACTGACCGTTCGCTCCAATTTCTTGTGGATGGCATGCTGTCTTTGTATCCTCTTTTGCTGCCGCAGTCTCCCCCTAAGTCTTCTTTCAAAAGCCTCGCACTCCGCAAGGAGCCAGCCTATGGCGTCTGTCGCCTCTTGGCAGTAACCGACAACCCCACCCAGTAACGCAGCAGCACCTGATGTTGCTGCTGTTTCCAGGGAGGCTGCTGATGTTTTCGCCGCCTCAGACGCTGATGCGGCAGACACCACGGGCACCACGCGTCCTTTTGCCCGTGCTGATCCTCTCGCTTCCGATGGCTCCCCCGTTTCTGCTGTAGCTCCTCCTGCTGAAGCAGCAACAGCAGCCGCAGGCATTTCACCACCATCATCACCATCATCGCAAGCATCAAGAGGTTCCTGGACACCTCCCGCTACCTGCAGCAACCTGAAACGCCAGCAAACAACACAGAGGCAACACCCCGCCAAGATGAAGCAATCACACAAAAAAAACATACACAGACAAACACACATGCACACAAACATATACATACATCCATACATACACACAAACATGTACATACATCTATACATACACACATACATACACACATACATACACACATACACACACATACATACATACACATATATACATACACACATATATGCACACACACATACATACATACATCCACATACATATATACATCTAAATACGCCATGAGCTCCCTGTTGTCAACTGGATGCCCCGAACAAATAAAGATCAAGGCACAGAGGGTTGAGGATGCGCTCAGACTTCTCAGCCTCTCTCAGAAGAAACATCCGCTTGCAAGCACGCGCGCGCTAGGAGCCAATAGAGCAGCCGCTGGCATCACTATACGTCAGAGCACACGATTCAGCAGACCCTGTCTCTCGCTCCCTCCCTTCCTTCAACGCTCTGCCAACGTGTCGAACGTCTGTAGGCAGGCTGAAGAGTCTGGAAGCGGCAAAGGAAACACAGAAATGGAGGCGTCAGAAGAGCAGGCGGTAAGCAGGACAGAAGGGGGATAAACAGAGAAGCTCGATTCCACGTACTCTATGTATTCGCCAACAGGCATGCCCACCGGCCGCTGACACCAACTGCGAAGCACAAGAAAACATCCACCTCCACAAATGCCCTGTTGGGGAGAAAGCAACCCCTGCACAGACAGATAAATGTGCAGCCGAAGCGCCTTCTACTGCTATGGGCGCCCTCCTAGCCAGGGAGGCCTACAAGACAAGCTCTCAGACGGAGCGAAAAACAGCCGTTTACTGTTCACCCTTTCCAGAGACAAGACACCCAAACCCCACCCGCTGCTGTAGGTGCAAGGGAGGCTGGCAAGTTGTAAAACGCAACGGCCTTTGTGCATTTTCTCACACAACAAATTCCTCCAAGGGCATGTCTGCAGGCTTCACTTCCAGCATATACTCCCAGAAGGGCACATGGCCATCCGCAGCTGCTGCAGCTGCTGCGGCGGAGGCAGCTGCGCTGTTTCTGCCGGCAGCAGCAGAAGCCGCCTGCAGCTTCTCCGGCTCGCATCTGAGCGCATAGTGTTGCAAATCAGTATTACTGCACCACCGCAGGACTTGTTCTTCGAGGGTGCACAAAAAGCTAAGCAGTTGACGCTTTTGCTGCTCCTGCGACTCCTGATCTTCTGCAGCTGTGGCTTCGGCTGGAGCTGTCGAGGCTGCCGCGGCAGCTGCCTCTACTCGCTTCTGCTGCGCCTGCTGCTCTAGGCTGGCTTGCCTCAAAGCTGCAGCGGGAGTCATGGCGCATGCAGAACCCGCAGCAGCCGCTCCAGCAAACCGCAGGCATACGCGAGCACGGCCCCTCTGCAACTCCTCCCGCTGCGGCGTAGCAGCAACACAAATATGCCGCAGGATAAAGAAAAATGCATTTTCTAGAAGTGATTTCATAGCACCCCTAGGCGTTCGAGGCATTCGAGATCAACATTCACACAAACACAAACACATACAAAGACAAAGACAAACACACATGTGCATACGCCAAAGACTTTTTTCCCAAGCAGCGCTCATTTTATCAAATCCAGAAGGCCAAACAGATTCCTTACAGGTCTAAAGGCACCCGTAGGAATAGTTATGCGCCTCGCGGGCAAATGTGCTGCTGCTGGTACAGCCGCTGAGGTCACAAATTTCAGAGGCGGAAGTGCTTCAGGAACGACTTCGACCACCTCCGTTTCTGCTGCTGTTGTTGCAGTCCCTGCTGCTGTTGTTGCAAGTGTTGTTAGGGGTATCGGTTGTGATGTGGGGTCAGACTGGACGGCAGCAGCAGCAGCAGCGGCAGCAGAAGGAAGCGTCCTAGGGAGTTGCCGAGATATGTTCAAAGAATACAAGGCACCCCTAGGGAGAGACAGGGGTATTCCCCCAGCTGCTGCCGTCGCTGTTGCAGCATTTCCCTGCACAGCCGCAACAGTCGCATCAGTAAATACCGCAACTGCCAAGGGGCCCTCCTTCAAGCCAGCGCATGAAGAGGGGGAGCAAAGCACCAGCACCAGCAGAGCTGACAACCCCACCGAAGGGATGCAACCGGATAGCAGACAGTCATTTGGCGTGCTCAAAAAGCATTTTAAGAGGGAACTTTGTGTCGGCATAACATGCATGCCGTCCTCCAGGAGTACGACATGAGCGTCCCTTGGATTGGTCCGTCAGTGCATATATGTATGTATACATGCATACATACATATAGGGTTATATACAAATGGATTATCGAGAGTACCTTTATCCATACCCGCTTGTACATATGTGTACAGATATATTTGTGTGCATATGACGAAGTACCCATCTATCTCTGGATACAGGCACAACGCGTACACGGCGAGACGGCGGGCCAGACAAGAAGAAAGGGAAGCAAAGAAGCAAGACAAGAAACGGGGGGTCTGTGAGGCTAAGTCTTGAAAAGCAGACAAACCTGCGAGGCTGAGAGACTTCCGGAGGGTTCCACCCATGCCTGCAGCCAACGGCCTCGTTGCATTCCAGGGAGACGCAGCTGTTGCTGTTGCGCGATGGCGAGAAGCTCCTTCTCTTCAGCCTCGGATAGCTTCAAGGCCTGTGTTGCGACAGGCAGAGCATCAGAAGGTTTGGCGGAAAGCGCTAACCAACGGCAGTGGTCATGCCATTCGGGTGAAAGCAAGAAAGGCGCGCAGCCAGGGAGAGGAGAGTCTGAGGCACGAAAGTGCCAAGGCCTTATCTCACCTCATTGATTTTATCAAAGGTTCTGAGCCTTGCAAATCCAACCTGGCGATTTGTGCGCAGAGTGTGATAGACTCCGGATGCCCTCTGCAGCTGCAGGGGCGACTGAGCTTCCAGCGTGGCAGCAGCAGCAGCAGCAGCACCAGCCGACGAAGAGAAAGGCGGACCTTCAGAGGTGAGAGCTCCCGCCTCTGAATTCAGCGGTCCAGCTTCTGAGGGCAGGAGTGCCGCATTTGTCTCGACAACATTCCCCTCCCCCGAGGGGAGTAGAGACAGAGGGAATAGAGAGGCTAAAATGCCGCTGCCGCTGCTGGCGGAAGCAGCAGCTGCGGAAGAAGGCGTAGTCGTTGCCTCCCCCGCCCGCTCTTCAACTCCCGCAAGAGTTCTTACAGGCCCTCCCGAGGGGCAAAGAATGGCTTCAACGCGTCTTGGCGTGATACGACGCAGCCGAAGGGGCGAAAGGGCAGCGTCTCGAAGCCGCTGTGGACGGCTGTTGTGCTCCCCTGCAGAGGCGGCCGCCGTCGCTGCCTCGGCTGTGGGAGAAGAAGAACATCCTGCTGTACCTACAGCGCGTGGAGGGAGGCTGCGATCCTCCACGCTCTGAGGCTCCGGAAGGGGGAAGGCACCATCCCCCGTAAAACACCGCGTGCTGCTGCCGCTAGTGCTGCGCTGCTGAGGCGCGCTGCTCGCTGGTCGCTTCATGGTACCACCTCTCGGCAGCAGCAACAACGGCAGCGGGGCAGCAGATGCTGCCGTTGCGCCTGCCCTGATGACGCAACGGGGGGACTGGGATAAGGCTGTACGTGTATAAAGCGGTTGACACTCGAGAGGGGGCAGCCGAAGACCACGAATCTGCAAAACTCAATCGGCAGCGTTTCAAAGCCGCAGGGGCTGCGGCATCCTGGCCTTTCAGCGGAGAAACGCTGACTCCTGCGGCTCACAAAGATTCTTAAATGCAGAGGAGTAGTCCTCGGTAAAGAGCATCAGGATCCGGCGACGCAGCAGCGTCCTCCCGACTCTGAATTCTGAACCCCTCACTGCCCGGAAGACACGAATCCGCGCACATATATATATGTATATACATACACAGGTACGAGCGGCCACAACGACGGGCAGAAACGCAGGAGATACTCTGGAAGCCTCAGAATTTACTCTACCGAAATTTTGGAAGCGACGAAATATGGCCGAGGAAGGGGGCAGCAACACGGGGGGGCCCTGTGGGAGGGGCTGTGCGCGGTGGGGGCAGGCTGCTGTCTGTTGTTCTAATGCCGCTGCTGTGAGGAATTTGCGGCGCTCAGGTCCATCTGTGTGTGTTTTTCGGCGACTGAATGAATTCTGATTCCCTGGGATATCCTGTTGCTGCCTCCTGGGTGGCTTCGTGACCTCTCTCTTGCCAGCTCACCGTTGTCTGCAAGCAGCGCAACGTGGCGTGCAACAGCCCCCTCTCAGGAAGCGCGCTTTCCAGCATACGGCGAACTACAGCCGGCCTTAGCTTTAGGACTGCGAACCGACAGAAGCGTACCATGGGGTCCATAGAGCAGCTACAGCGCCAGCTCGGTGGCTTTGACTTCAGCAACCACAGCCGCAATGTCTCGTTGCTACTGCGCGCGGCAGGGGCAGCCACAGGGGCAGCCGCAGCAACACCAACAACTGGCAGCGGCATGCCACCGCTGCGCAAGACTGGTACAACAATTTGCGGCGTTGTTTTCCAGGGGGGAGTTGTCTTAGGCGCAGACACCAGAGCCACAGAAGGGCCGCTAGTCGCCGATAAGAACTGCAACAAGTTGCACCGCATCAGCAGCAACATCTACGCAGCAGGAGCCGGGACTGCTGCAGACCTCGACCACATGTGCGACTGGTTAGCCACTCAAGTTGAACTGCATAGGCAGAGCACTTACGCGAAGGTAAGGAAGAATTGCTAGAGCGTGTGTGCTGCCTCGCGAATGCCAACTCATAAGCCCGAACTGCAGCGCGAGCTGCTACACACAGACTTACCGATACTCAAGCCTCTGCTTCATCCTGCCGTTCTGCACCCTTTGTCGTTTAGCCCTTGGGTCGTCCGCCATCTTTCTAGCAAACGCCTCTACATAGGATTAGAAGGGCAGGCTGACACGATTTCTGACCAACCAACCTCCCCAAAGGGTGCTGTTGTCGCCGCAACACCTATTCATTGAATGCTCCGTCGTGTTGCGTGTTTTTTCGCTCTGTTTCTTCTGCTGCAGAAACCCCGTGTGGGCATGGCCGTTTGTGCACTCAGTCAGGAGCTCTTCAAGTATCAAGTATGCGAATGTTTTCCCTTGCCACACTACAGTGCCACCAAGGTTTCTCCGTATTCCTTTCCTCGCAGGCTTACCAGGCCTTGGTTTCTACTGCAGCAACTAGAGCAGGTTGTGTGTTTTGTCTCCTGCTCATACATGGCGTGGTTTGCTGCTGCCATTCTGCACGGCTCTTGCCGCTCCATCCTCCTGTGCTTCAGGGATATCGGGGATGCGCCGTTGTACTAGGCGGAGTCGACCTTAGGGGCCCCTCTCTTTACAAGATTCATCCACATGGCTCCACCGATTCGGCCAGCTATGCAGCGATGGGCAGCGGCAGCCTCAATGCCATGGCCGTCCTGGAGGCTGGTAAGCAAGGACCTCACTTGTATGGGTTCGATGCTCTTTTTGGAGGCTTGGAAAACAGACATTTGACAAGTGGCGGTTCTTTTTCTCGTGAAAAAACTCGCTGTCTGTTGCATACAAAACAGGGGAAAGGGCGGGACTCTTGGGTAGTAGCCGTTTTGGGAGGGGAAAGGGGGGGAAGTCTTCTATGTTGAATATCTCCGTGTTCGCGGCGTTGTCTGTGTCTATCGGGAGGCTTTTCCCGGAGTTCATGTGCATATTTTGCCGGCTCATTGGGGCCCTTGATATAGATCCCCTCGATTGTCAAATCTCTCATTTTGTGCCTTGTGGGGGATGCGGGCATGGCCCTTGCTTTCACGTTCACACCCCCACATGTCTGCCACTTTTTCCGAATGTATAACTCGCCGAAGTGCGCTCTCTGCATGGTGGCGCCCCCCCCGCCTTTGTCTTTCTGCTCCTCGAATGAGCACACCAGGCAGGCATACACAAAATTTCGGCAATGTGCTTCTTGAATGTCTGTGTGTGTATGTGTAAGGCGTGAGGCCCTTTGCTGGTCGATGCCATTGGGGCTGTCGCGCTGCAGGCTGCTGCCTCTCTTCAGCCGTGAAACTGCTGCGTTTGCTGCACGTGTGTGCCTCTCTGGGGGTTTGCAGGATACAAAGATGGGATGAGCGAGGCAGAAGCCACTGCTCTGGTATGTGCGGCGATTACTGCCGGTGTTTTGAACGACCTGGGCAGTGGAGGCAATGTGGACTTGTGCATTATTAAGGAACACGAAACGAGACACATGCGCCAGTTCTCTTCTCCTGCCAGAGTCGCAGAAAAGTCTGTGTATCCTCCCTATGAAATCGGCACCACTCCATTCTTCAAGGAGCATATTGAGCAGGTCAAGGAGCACGTCGCGGTAGAACAGGAAGTAGAAATGGTGGAGGCCCTCTGAGGGGCACCTACATGGGTGTTGACTCTGCATGGGTGGTCAAATGCGTGGTGTGCCTGTGGGATTTCCCCCTTTGCTTCTGAATTCCTGGCAGTTGCGTCGCTACACAGTGGGCCAGCATGTGGCAAAACACCAAAACGTATGAGGGAGCATAATAACGGACGCAGGGCCTTCCCCCCTAGCAAGGGGGGCCCTGTGCGTAAGCACCGCACTTTAACGCTTCCCCAGCCAGAGCCGTGTGTCTTTGCAGACATCATGCGCTAAATAAGGTTTTACCCATGAGAGAACCCAAGTATAAATATATCCACATCTATTTGTTCAGCAATTTTGCATAATAGATTAGCAGGGCTGAACAGCAGTGCCGTGGCATAATACCGCGACGCATCCGTAGCACCAGATTTGACTACCGCGTCGTCATGCCTCCTTCGCCTGTATAGCCCATACAGCAACTACACGTCTAAACCTGTGAACGGACTGCAGAGCCTGCTTGTGCCTTCCCTCTTGGAAGTTCTCTAGTTCGAGGTGTTGCAGAGGTTGCTTTGCCTTTTTTATGCGAGCTCGCCCCCCCCCCACTTCGCGTTCCCACTGCGTCTTCATCCCTGATACATCCACCTTAAGTTAAAACGGTGTAGATTTCAATGGCTGGATGGGGGAAGGGATGAAGTGGTGGAGGCACCACCTGTGCCCTCCGGGGGCACTGCTGGTGGCGCCCCTCCTTCAAGTCTTCCCATATGCCACGAGTGTACTTTCAACTATTCCGCTCCTCGTCGTGTGGTCGCTGTGTGCATGTTGCGTGCGAGACGCTCCGGACTATCCTCCCTTGTTGCAGGCTGCGGTGTACATACAGCCCGTTCGACCCACATCCCAACACAGAGCGCCGTGCATCCCTTGCAATGCATCCTGGCGCCCACACAGGCCACATGCGATGGCAAGCTCCAGAAACTAACTGAGCTTAGAAAAATATGCGGATCTGGAAGCTCGGGAGTGGTTGAGCTAACAGCCAGAAGATGGCGGCGCCGCCACGTTCTTCCCTTGCGGGGAGTCGCGTACATGAATGACGCGCGCAGCTATAAATATCTGCATTACAAGCTTACGCTATTGACTCGCTGATCCATTCGTTATTCTGATCGACACCAATGGTGGGGCACGTAGAGTAAATTCCTCAGCCCCGTGGCACTAACAAAAATGCATGCATACACCGAGGCGCCACGTTTTCTTCCCGTTTATTTCTCTTCCTTGGGAGCCAGTATGCTGGCGTGCAATCTACACTCGGGGCTCTTCGCCCCCATGAGCTCCGTCACCTGATCTACGAGGGAAGACGACCCAACAAAGAGGGGCACCCGCTGATGCAAGTCCTGAGGTATTATATCCAGAATCCTATCGAAGCCATCTGTAGCGCGGCCCCCTGCCTGCTCGGCTAACATCGCCATAGGATTGCACTCGTACAAAAGCCGCAGCTTTCCCTTCGGGTCTGCCACAACAACATCCACGAATCATCGGAGCACCCTTGAGGCGCCAGCCCTTTCCCTCCAACCACCCTAACCTGACAACTTCTCTGCGCGGCAGCCCCCTCTACGCACACCAGCACGCTGAGATTAGATCTAGCAGACCCGCTAGACGATAGTTTAATGATCACCTTTCTTGGTCGGTGGATACATGTAGATGCCTCCCTGCAAAAGATTTCTATGAAAGTCCGACACCAGACTGCCGATGTACCGAAGAGAGAATGGGCCCTTCTGCAGGCAGCGCACGCATGCATGCATGGCCACACATGAAAACTAGCGCCCCCTCAAAACCCTCACCAACCGCATAGCACACGCATCATCGCATTCCCTTTAAACCTGTGCCACGTTGCGGGCAGCCTACGCATCCGCATGCAGACGAGGGAGATGGAAAACTCATAGCTTTTGCCCAAGCAAGCCCATTTGGGAGCTACCAAAAAGCAACAACGCCACAGCCCCATCCCCAAGGTCACCTCTCCTCCATGTGCAATCTCAATAAAGCTCTTCACACCCTCAGGAAAGGCCTTGTAATTGCCTTCGTTCACGCTGTAGATCTTGGCCTTCTCCTGCACACCACGCCAATGCCGTCACCCCTCGACCCCACGCAAACTGCAAGGTCAAGGCTGAAACTTTTCCAAGTGCAACTTTCATGTTGAGCAGTTTGATTGATTTCGGCCTTGAAGTTTATGCGTGGAAAAGCCTACTGGGAAGTGCATGTTGGGATGAGAAAGGAAAAATGTTCCGAGCGAGGGGTCGAGGGTAAATCCATGAACGCCTGATCCCGCAGTCATGACCTGCCATCGCAATAAAGAGCGAACATGACAGAGAGAGACGCGCTCGTTGATGCGCAGAACGAGAGAGGAATTGAGCGAATGCAATGTCTTCGCTTGCTTGTGCTAAATCATCTCGGCTACTTTTGGAGGCGATGCCTACGAGATGCCTACGTACAAGCGATACAAATGTGGCTTCAGGGGGGGAAAGAAGACACCGGGAGGAAGGGGGCCGAGGGGTGTGTATGTACGTTGTGCGTGTGTATGTGTGTGTATGTGTATGTGAGCGTATGTGTATGTGTATATATATATATATATATGTGTGTGTGTATGTGTGTATGCCTGTTGTAAAATGTTGGCGCCTTACCAGCATCGTGCTAGAGCCATACAACACGTATCCAGCAGCGAGTTGTTCCCTTCCAGGTTGCAAGAAGTCTCTCTTTTCCACTGGTTGACCTACTGGAGAAAGCCGCTGGAAAATCGAAAAAATAGTGCCCACCGAGACGTTCACATCAATGTTAGACGAGCCTGCAGATGCACAGACACTGCAATGCTGCGGCACCGCTACCATATCCATTGGTGTACCCGAATTGCGCCACTACTGCTCGAGCAGCGATTGCCTTGCTGTATGCACGTGTATCTGTGTGTTCATACAAAGCCATATACATGTAAATATTTTTGTTTACAAGAGCAAACCACGGAGTATAGCCGCAGCGCCAAACGCAGCAGCAGCGTAGCGAAACAGATTTGCGGCACTGAAGTCATAGCCCTAGCGGTGGAGCTCCCGCATTGCAACATTATGGCCGCAACACAAAGCAAGCGGGAAAAGATGTATTTTTGTCGTATATTCGAGTTTATTTTTTGACGTTAAGAGTGTGTTGGTACCGTCTAGAGGGTCCATTAGAAGGACCAGGTGGCAATTGGGGTTGACAGCAATAAAGTCGTCATCCTCTTCCGTACAAATCCCACAAACAACTTCTCTATTCACGAGTGCCTGAAGACACCCATCGAGTCGTTAGTCCCACATCCCCTGGCGATGACGTTGCGGTTCTTAAGCACCGTTTGTCGTGGCAGTAGCAGCGAACTGTGAATAACGCCAGTTGAGTACAACCGGGCTGTCTAGAAAGACGTGAGCGTGAAAGGCAGACAAACAACACACACACAGAGAGAGAGAGAGGCAGACGGCAGAACAAAGCACCTGGATAAATTTCCGGTTCGCAAAAATATCCAATTTTTGTTGATCCTCGCCTTGAATGTTTTGATTACCCGCTGCCCCCAAGATATCCACTAAACCCGCCATGTTGATTTCGCGGTTTACCACCTTCGCCGCCAGTTTTATTGCCGTCAGCAATCTGAAGCACCGGCAGCACACAAAACGGGAGGTAAACAATCAACACGCAACCACACATCACCAGCACCAGCGCCTAGCGCATGGAAAGGAATGCATTCTGCATCACTGCGAAGATTGCCAGACGAATCCTATACATACATCGATACACAGCGCGTTCTCCGCAGATGCAACGTGAACCAGCTCCCTGTTCACGGGGAGAGTTGGACGCAGATTCGTGGCTTCCAGAGAATACCCCCATTTTTGGTGAAAAGACACGCAGCTGCTCGCGGAAAGCCTTTTTAACAGGACTAATAGTTTGAGGCCATAAGGGGGAGAGAGGGGCAGCGTAGAAGGTCCGGGAGTGCAAGAGATCGGGAGGATTCAGACTGGCGGAGATTGGAGCAACACAACCACGGATACACTACACCTCAAAATAGTGCGCCCCAATGCGCAATAACGCATACACAGCAAACAAGGGATGGCTTCGAATATCTAGCAGTGGAAGGAGCTACACAGGCACAGAAGCACAGCCTAACAGACTGTAGTTTAATTGCCGCCCCTAACGAAAAGCCACTGGTGTGCAGCGGTTCGCATTGAGAGCTTAGGCTGGTAAAGCCGACTTGTTCATCTCTGCCTCGGAGCCTTTTTTCTTCAGCTTGTCCTTGTTGGCGATAATAAACTCCCCGAGTTCGGGAATGGGGGCGCCTGGAGGTGGCATCTTGTCGGGGAGGGTATGTGGAAGAGGGTTTGATGCTTAGGATAGAACAGCTAGGGCCAGAAAAAATCTAGGCTGATTTTTGTCCCCTATTGAAACAAAAAAATGGCCAGCAAACAATATTCGTAATCCGGGTAACCCTTGGGGGCTTGGTGCTGTTTGGAGGCTGCTAGCAGGGGGGCGCAACGGGAGCGTTGTTCCCAGGCCAAGGATTTCAGGCTTTTCTTGGCTTTAACTGTTATTCTTGCATCTTCGGGACCCAAACGGACCCGATGAACAGATAATTTTATCTCAAAATGCCTTTCTCAGGTCCGTAGGCTCTAGCCCCCCCCACCCCCCACGCATAGTGACACCTGGTCATTCGACAAGACGATGAGAAGCCTGCTCCTGCCATTTGCTAGTGGGGATGTCTCATCTACGCACTCAGACACACCCCTGCCTAAGTTGGATTGTTTTTCTGCTGCCACAGACACAGGCGCGCACACCGTGGGAGTGCGAGCGATTTGGTCATTCTTCAATGTTGCAAGCAATGCTCTGTATGGGTGGTTGTGACCCGTAAACGATTTTATATCTAATGAAAATTCATCTAAGCATGAATCGTGAGCTTCTATTGTTCTTCTACCCTCCCTGGTGTGGGCCGTAGTTCGCTCGTCACGCACATATATGTGTAGGTGTGCCAGCTTGCTGTTTGCACGGTTGCGGACTAGTGAATGCCCAGACTACTCACAGGGTGCGGTCACTTGCATCCCAGCTCTCCTTCCTCGTAGATATAGGAGGCGTCGTAGGTTGAAGGGCAGAGTTTAGTACAGCTTTTGTCGGGGGAACCGATAAAAGCTGTGTTGTAGTTGGCCCTGCTGCGCGCAAACACTGTCTACAACACTAGTTAAGTATAACTAAGAATCGGTAAATAATTGACTAATGCTGTGCATGGAGCTTAATTGCAGAGCACTGCTCGCTTGGCACAACGAATCGCAACGTTTTGTGCGTGTGCGCCAGATGCCCTATGCAAACCGCTGCGAATGCCTGGCGTGCTTAGAGAGTCCAGCTACCCGCACCCTGGCTGTCCCTGTCTTCGCATGTCAAGAATTCTGAAACGTGCGAACAGGGCAGAGCGGGAGCATTTTGTGCATTACTCATTGACTTTCTTCGAGGTTCGTATTCAGTGTGACACAGTGGCTCCCTAGCCGAACAGTTCGCGTGTTTTATTGGCTGCAAACTACACTTATTTGGTTGCAAAAAGAAGAGGTATTGTTTGGCTGCCTGGTAGTTGCTAAATGCAGCTGAGAGTTAATGCACGGAATACTTTCACCATGCAGCAACGCGCATTTATCCGCCTGTCACTCAAATGCCGGAAATTCCGGGGGTGATGGCGTTAAGTGTCGTTCCATTGAAGACTGTAACTTCTTCATCTCATCGCATCTCTGAGTTCCAACATGAGAGGAGAGAAACAATTAGCGAGGACGACCCATGCTGCACTCTTCAGGCACTCGGAACATTCCACAGCTAGTTAATTGTAGCGCACAAAGCACACACTCAAGCTACACTGATACTTACCATATTGAGACAGCGCTAGCTTCTTATAAAGAAGATGTAATACCGACCAATTCAAAGTTCGATTATTTGCTAATGCATATTTTAAGATTAGAATGCTTGCGTAGAAAGCGTTTATGTGTAGGTTAGCCCACCAAACGAAAAGTCAGACCAGATAGTCAATTCTTTACTAGCTCTCATATAAAGGCAAACACCGTAATTGAATTTGCCGAATTATTGCCTAAGTCTCTGCAGGCTTTATTCGTTGGGTAAAAACTTACACGACCAGCGCGTGATGCAGGTGTATCCAATTCGCTTTAAGGCGTCTCATTTCAAAGCTTATTTAAAGGCTTAGATATCGTAGTAAAAACGAAGAGGTGCCTGTGAAGCACATTCTGTGTGTGTGCTATCAGAGAGGCCTGCGTGACCAACACTTCCAGGCTTGGGTGTTTTGAACAAAGCTAATTAAAGCCTAGACGAGCTTAATGCTTTGACACTCCAAGCAGGGAGGCTCTGGCAGCCGATTAGAATGGAGGGCTACATGTTTGGGTGCACACACACCGTGGCAAAAGAAAGTGAGACTAGGAGGCACGACCATTTCATAACCAGTGCAGTTCCCGTGTTTGTAATTTTTGTCGCTGTCCTGTTTCCAGCCGAGTCTGCGACAACTCCAGGGGCTAGGTAAATGGACTGCGACCATGAGAAACCAGTTGTGTGAAGCTTTCATGGAAGCTGCATTTGAACTGTCGGCGGACCTGGCATCGTGGCAACACTGCAAACATGAAAAGGGCCAGGCCTAGGGAGTGTGGTCGGCATCAGGCGTATCAGTAGCAAGGCACTTTTAGAAACCGCCCGCGCTACTCTAAGAGCCATATCTTTTACAAGTGAAAGCGTGCCTGTGAACCAGCAACCTGGCTGTTTGCAGTTTTCACATCACTGACGGACGCTTTTCGAATGTGCTTGTCAATGGACAGGCTAACGTTTTCTGTTAGTGCTGAGTTGGAAATAATCGACGCAACGCATAGCCGTTAGCGCAACTTGTTCTAACTGTTGTTCACGTCCCTCTCAGTCGGTGTGAGGCTGAGCTGGTGCGAACAGCCATTGTGCAACTCCATCCAAACGCATAAATGCGTGTAGATTTAATGCTTGAAGAATGTTGTCATGCATACCAACGGAGCGGGTCCACAAAACAATATCTAGACCCGCAACACCCAAACCCTAGGTAAGACTGCTTGTAGCATGGCAGAAACGCTACTATCTTGGTAGCCATGATTTCATTTGTACTCCCCGTACTCTGACTGCCAAAACCTTTATTGGGTCGCTTGTGGGAAAGGATGGCATTTTGCTTGGCATCTAGCCTCGGTACGTAAGTTGCGAGAGCTAGAAAACGGAACAGGGCATATAAGCTTCCAGCCATGGGGTCAAAAAACGCGAAAACGTTCCCACATAAAGGGGAGTTAATGTGTCAGTGAGCAGATGTAGCATAGCATGGCGACCTTTTAGAGGCCTTGCTGAATCGACCCTGGATATGTTTCTCGAGCTCTTTAAGAAGGTCACATGGCAAACTATGAGGGGCTTCTAGAAGGAGGGTTGGCTTGGATAGAAGCTGCCCAAGACACCCGACCAAGAGAGTGTGCCTTGCATGGTCCACAAATGGGAGATACTACACGCTTGGGGGACCCCCAAATCAGAATGAACTCTTTGATGCTATAATGTCCATTTGCTATGACGGAAAAAGGAAAAAGCCATTATTGGGTCTCCGTATTAACCGATTTGGACATGAAGGCACCGCAGACCCCACCGTGTTGGCAGTGGCACTCAGAAGGTTCCCCCTGAAGGTTCTCGACTTGAAACCGGTCTTGCTTGAACAGGGAGTGCCTGTTCATTTGCAGGAACTTGTACTGGCTTGTGGGACTTGTAACAAAGGAGTAGCGTTCATGCATACGGTGGCTCAGTGCTAGTTTCCTTATCTCCAAGCAGATTAGTGGTAACAGCATTCGCAGAGGACCTTTAGAGGGGAGCTGTACCATACCGGCTGGTTTTCCCTATTGCAGAGTGGTAAAGTGTGAATATGTCAATGGGCTAGCGGGTTACATACACGTAGCCAAGGTGGGTTTGCTCACGGGCTCAGCGGAAACTGTGCCAAACCTTGGAGGGGTTGAGCTGCTCATGGATAGCAAGGGCTTCGCACAGCGACTCTAGCTGGCAGGCGTCTACTGAAACAAGATATCTTTAAAAATCATCCGTTTTATCCATTCATTCCCCTGTGTAGAGCCACCGCTGCAAGCGCGCCTCACGAAAGCAGGTCATAGATATACACAGTCAGAACTCCCAGGGCTGCTATACAGCTATTTTCTTCGGAC
The DNA here is from genome assembly GCF_002999335.1 of Cyclospora cayetanensis. Taxonomy (NCBI): domain Eukaryota; phylum Apicomplexa; class Conoidasida; order Eucoccidiorida; family Eimeriidae; genus Cyclospora; species Cyclospora cayetanensis. The sequence goes on along the minus strand of NW_020312203.1, from coordinate 201,977 downwards.
CTGAACTACTCACAGCTCTCGCCTACAGGCCAACCTACTTGGTGAACACCCCAGAGGGTCCTGACAGTGTGCATGGTACCGTAAGCTCCCATGATATGAGGCCAAGAAACAACTATATCTCCTCAGTGGAGTGCTGCAGGACGAGTTCGCCAAACGCAGAAAAAGAGAAACCAGCTTCCGTCCTGGCAATGGTTCTTGCGGATACAGACAGTTCATCAAATTGACTTTTGATCCGGAGCGCACGGCCACGACAATATATTTAAGACATCACTACCATCGGCTGTTTACACCAGACAAGCCCGCTACGGTGAAGATGATTCCTTCCGGACTCTTTTTCAACATTTCTTCGAAATACAGCATATCTCTTCTGTTTCATCACAATTCGGTAATCCGGCTGCGCACATAAACGTGCTCGGACGGGGGTGCCCCGATATTTGTCTGCCGCTTTGGCTTTTGGAGTCCGATCCCATATTGCCACAGACCGCACTTCCCAATAGAAAAGTTTCGTCCTACCCCCACCACAACAGGTTTGCAAGAGCGCTTATCTGAATGCCGACCACCCACTTTTCCCTGTATTTCTAACAGCGTATGCGCAAGCTTATCTCGATCCAATCAAACTTGGTGAAGGCCAATCTTGTCCGTAACAAAGCGCCCACCCTGAACTGTGGGGCCCGAAGAACCCTACTACGGCGCGCTGCAATGCTTGAGGGAACGAGGACTCAGCGAGCAACTTTCTCTACCGACGGGACCCTACAGTGTGCAGATCGCCGCATGCACCGCTTCACGCGCGGCTGCACAGGATACAGTGTGGCAACGTAGTTCTCGCTGGTGAACATGAAATGCCTGCTTCTAGCTGTAGATGCCTTCTCATGGCGCATTGGCTAGTCCCCTGAAGGGGAATTCCGAGCAGCTGCCGTCGTTTCCATAGCTGCTACAACTTCCCGTACCAGCTAATGCCATAGTGTATATCAACACCGCAAAGCTTTTGCTACCCACGCCTACCGATCCCTCTAACTATGCGCATCTGCCGGACTGGGCACCTTAGGGGCGTTATTGAGGCGCATGTGCCAGACAAGTACGTTGGTAGCGTATGCCTCTTCTTGCTGGTATTCCAAATGCACGTACTTTAGGCATGCTATTTCTGCGTGTGTCGTGCAAATATCTTCCTGTGCAAGCCATCCAATCCACCTCTTTCCCGTACTACGCTGTTGCTACGTCGGCTCTCCTTGAAAAGCGAACATTCCAATTGTGTATATGTCTTCTAAAGCCAATATTCGTTACACCCAAAGAACCTCTACAGCTCCTCCAGCCTCCCCCACAGCGACGAGTGTGGGTCCCCAGGCCCCAGGGGTCTTTCCCTCAGCTGACGCTTCACCTAAAGCGGGGGCATTCGCTGGCCAGGCAGATATGTACCGAGGGGCTCTAACAGTGCGCAGACGCGCTCTGCTGATCTCCTCTCTCTTAATACAGTCGACGAGACGAACAACTGCTCCACCATCACCGCCACAATCCGCAGCATCACTGGCAGACGCGGACTCTACACCTGCCAGAAGGGCAAGGCCAGTATCGTCCAATATCCCACAAGTAACGACTCCTGCTGTCGCACCAGGATGGATCCAAGCCCCCGGCTGCCCCCTGAAGGGGACTCGGCTGCCGCCTCGAAGCTCCCACAGCTGCACGGGGAAAGGCGCATCTCCTGCGCCTGCTGCCTCAGCTGCCGGTGCTGCTCCAGCTGCTGCTGCTACTGCCCCTGCCTCAGTGCTGACCGCTTCCGCTGCCAGCTGCTGCTGATCTGAAAAGCCAAATGCTTTCACGCCTACTTGTTGGAGTTGCCGTTCCTCCTGGAAGTGGAGAGCAGCGGCTGCCCGCGGTGCATGCACCAGTGCGGCGACTCTGCCCCCCTCTGCAAAGGAGCAATCCTTCACAGGCCCTGCCAATTCGTTAGGGCCCCCCTGAGGCGCTTCCCAAACACAGGGGGAGGCGCATCGCAAGTCCCACAGCAGCACCTGACCGCTGGCTGTGCCCGCAAGGACTAGGGGCCCACTGGCTGCTGTAGCTGTCACCTCTGAAAACGGCTCATCGAAGAGCCGCTGCAGCAGCAAAGCAGCTGGTGAGACACCCCATACTCGCACGGTTGCGTCCGCTGCCCCAGAAACCAGAATTCCATCGGTTTTTTCGAAGAAAAGCGACAAGACGGAGTCGATGTGCCCAATCGCTCTTTGCTTCTCTTTGCGGCCTCCACTTGGTAGTTCATAGAAGCTTGAGCAGCCGGCGCTGTCATCAGCGCCGCTGCTCAAGGATGTGCGGGAAGGCATCACTTCGCGATGAGGCAAGGTCTGCAGATATATGCTGCCGTCTGTACACCCAAGGGCCAAGAGCCTCCAGGAGCCGAGGTGTGCAACGCTGGTGAGAGGCAGCTCGGTGACCTTTCGATGGATTGCCGATGCATATGCAGACAAGGAGAGGCCTTCCGATGGGGTTGCTGCTTCAACCGATTCCAGTGAGTGTAGCGCCTGTTCCTGTTGAAAGAGGCCGCCTTCAAGGGCGTCGAAACAGCACAGTCGTCCGTCTCGCCCGATCACTGCCAGCGATCCTCTGCAGCACGAAAGACCAGAGAGGCCTAACCATCGGCAGCGAATAGCCACTTGCTGCTGCCGCCGCTGTTGTTGCTGTTGCTGTTGTTGTTGCTGCTGCTGCTGCTGTACGGGAGAGGACGTTGCAGCAGCGCCCGGCAATTTACCGTTGCTGCTGGCATGGCTGCTGCAGGACCAAGCAGAAAACTGGCGCCAAGGAGAATTGGCAGTCGCAACACTGCGGGGAAAGCGGCCCCACATTCGCGTTGCTGAAGCGGCAGCAGCATTCCTTGTCGCAGCAGCTGGGACTTGCTGTTGCTGCTGCTGGGGAGGAGCAGATGCCCCTTGGAGCAGTAATTGGAGCACTTGTTGGTCCTCGTTTTCTGGCTTCGGTGGGTGCCGCCACACAGGGGGCACCCTCTGAGCAGCAGCGCCAGATTTCACAAGCTGCAGCTCACGCCTCTGCGGTCCGCCTGAGGCTTCTGCCGCTGCTGCTGCTGCTGAGGAGGAGGAGAATTGATGCAATCGCACGGCAGGAGAAAGTGGGGTTGGACTCAAGAGGCCTGGAAGCAGCTCGGGATGCTGTTGAATGAACAGAAACCATGGTGTGTCTGACCACATGGAAGTGCCGGCTTCTATCCCGTTTGGCGCCGCTGTCGCCGAGATGCAGAACCTATCAGCCGTCAGCAGATGCCGAGGCGCTGACCGACCAAATGCGAATTCCCATTCTACAGGGTCGAATGGCGGTGAGGAAAGCCTGCATGCGGATTGTCAGCAAGGCGAGCTCCAACACGCAGAGGCATGTGCGCGAATAGTGGCAAAAAGCGGTGCAAAAAGTTCGGCAGGGGAAAGGTAAAAGACTGTAACAGACCTCATTGGATGCGGTTGCGAGAAAAGCTTGATTGGCGTCTGACCAAACTCCTGAAGCTGCACATTACGCACGAGGGGCGAGAGCTGCTTCAGCAGCCTCGACAGCCCGAGGGAAAAGACGTCTCCTTGATTTCCCGTGGGGCAGCAGCTGCCTGTTGCAGCGGCAGCAACAGCGTCTGCGTAGGTTAGCGGATGGAAGACGTTGTGTGCCGCACGGGCTTCCTGCAACAGTGTATCAAGAGCATCGAATAAAGGAAGACACTCAAAAGGGCGTGCACTGCATCCTCTGAAGCTAGGAGCCTAATCACGTAGTCGTCTCACAAAAGGCCTAGCCAATAGGTCGTGCTGCTGCTGGAGAAGGAAACGAGGCGCAGCAAAAGAGGCCCTGTTCCCAGCCTTTTCATGCGACTTCACACTAAACGCGTTCTTGCGCACCTGACCCGTTTGTTTATAGCCAAAGACAAGATCAATCCACCGATGGAGGGAGCTGCTGCAGTAGCTGCCTTCCAGAGCTGCACGGTGCAGCAGCAACAGCAGCGCAGGGTCGCCTCCACACCAGGCGGGCAGATCGACATCTCCCAGTGTTTCTGCTGCTGCCGCTTTCGCCACTGCTGCTGCGCTTCCTTCGAAATCTGCTTGTAGCGAGTGTCTCCCCTCGGCAGCGCTGCCGCTTTCTGCTGCTGGTCGAAAGAGGGGCGCACCAGTCGGCTTAGCGGACAGACGTATGGCCAGTCTGTTGCAGAGGAACGAGGGGTCATACGAGTAGAACTCGGGAGTCAGCTCCACGAAAGTGGACTGCCCGCTGTAGGCTCCTGCATCCACCCCACAAAAACCAGTGCAAGCGCGCGCAAGGACGCTTAGAGAGCAGCAGGACGTTTAGAAAGCAGCATGACGTTTAGAGAGCAGCAGGACGCTTAGAAAGCAGCATGACGTTTAGAAAGCAGCATGACGTTTAGAGAGCAGCAGGACGTTTAGAAAGCAGCATGACGCTTAGAGAACAGCAGGATGTTTAGAGAGCAGCAGGATGTTTAGAGAGTAGCAGGATGCTTAGAGAGCAGCAGGACGTTTAGAAAGCAGCATGACGTTTAGAGAGCAGCAGGATGCTTAGAAAGCAGCAGGATGTTCAGAGAGCAGCAGGATGTTTAGAGAGCAGAAGGATGCTTAGAGAGCAGCAGGATGCTTAGAAAGCAGCATGACGTTTAGAGAACAGCAGGATGTTTAGAAAGCAGCATGACGTTTAGAGAACAGCAGGATGCTTAGAAAGCAGCATGACATTTAGAGAGCGATAGGATGCAAACCGCAAAGATGCGGGAAATATCTGGGAGAAACGGGTAGGGAGTGCTTCAGCTGCCCTTTTGTCCACGTTCCCCAATCCTTTAACACATGCAATTTCTGTACACTGCTGACGATAAAAAGCAAGCGCATGAGCTCCAAACGCAGCAGCCGCATGCATGGCAGAACGGTGGGGGATAGGAACGACAGGTATACGTTGCCTTACCTGCCCACGCGCCCTGCATGGATCTGAAGATTCTGTGCGGGCAGTCAAAGCGGCCACAGTGAAGCCTTAGCAGGCATTCGGGTAAGAGACGCACAAGGAAGTGAACGGTGTATGCGGGAGTGCTGTAATGGCTGCCGTAGATATAATTGAGGTCAGCTGCTGCTGCGTTAGATCCCGAAGCTCCTGAATCTCCACTGCTTGGTGAGCCTGCTGCTCTCGGAGAGCATCCCACTCCGCCTGCATCCACCTGGACGCCAAAGCCACGCATGCGCGCACACTGACCTTAAGAAGAAGGGGGCGGGGGGGCTGGAAGTGCAACTGGAGGGCCGTTGTGCCTGCTGTCTTGGGCCTTAAAGTCGTGCATGCGTTCTTTGTACGTGCTCCGCTAGGAACCGCAGCTCTCTACGCATCCCGCGCATGCAGACTCTACGCTGGCTGCGGCTTTGCACACTCAAGCAGCGCTCCACCTGGATGTCTTTCATGCGCTTCAACAGGCCTTCGAGTCGCTGCGGATTTAGGGCGCCAATCGGCTTGCTCAGATCTCTATACGCAGCTGGATCGCTTAGCGGATTTGCCGCATCTGCTTCGGAGTATCTGTGGAAACGCAAGCCACACCCCCCGCTGTATTTTTGCGCGAGCTGACGCCTGCCGCTCCCACTGGCGCTAGGGGCGCCTGCTGAGGCGCAACGAGAGGCATCCCCTTCTTCAAAAGAAAACAAAGGCAGCAAGAAGATACACAGATGTTCACTGGACTGCACAAGCAGCGCGCAAGACGCAGAAAAAACTGGTGAATGCGTGCCAGACCTCTGGATAACCCATGGGAAGACCGGATACGCCGAGAAGTTGCTGGTGCTTCTGCCGGCAGCGCTGTTCAAAAACTGCAGGTAATGCAGCGAGGAAAGGCGGCCCTCTAGCCACCTTTGCTGCATGCATCGGAGTAATTCGTCGGATGCTTGCAGCATGAAGGCCCTGCGGAACCGAACCGGCACGTATTGGCAGTCATGTAAGAGAAATCTCAAAAGCGGCGGGAGAGCAGCAGCTGCTGCCAGAGATGCGCGCAGCGGCGCGTCATGCTGCGGATAACACGAGGGCTAAGAGGCGCTCTGTTGCAAAGTTCTGTCTCAACTGCCAACAAAAGGCCAGGCACAACTGATACGTTTAGCGACAGCGAAAGCCTGACTGGGGTTTGAGCTGCTCCAGAGCGCAAGCAACTCGCTCTCTTTCGGTGAGATCTGCGAATTCAAGGAGTAGCACTTTGTAGTTTTTCTGATGCCGGACACCAAGGCCGTCCTGTTGATCTGTGGCAGCATTAGCGGGAGAAGAAGAGCGAGGAACAGGAGGGGGGAACGTTCTAGTGGAGGTATGACTGCTGCTGCTGCTGCTCCCGGAGGTACTGCTGCTGCTTTTAGCTCCAAAAATGAGCTCGAGAGCACTTGGACGCAGACAGCGGACGCGCCGCAAGACATGAAGAAGCGCACACAGGGGGTATCTCTTTGCAGGCTTGTTTGTGAAGTTGGGGTGAGGCTCCAGGTAGAGGAAGGAGGGTGTGAGTAGCATGAGGGCACGCTGAGACATAAGGGGCCGGATTCTTGACACCCAAAAGCCTGCATGCAGAGAACGGAGGTCATGGAGGGGGAAAAAGACGTGCAGGCATTAGCAACAGCAGCCTATGGGAAGGCGTTCAAGAAGGTCACCAATGAAGGCACACACACGCACTACACGCGAAAGCCAATGGGGAGCTCTTGCCCGCTGGCTGCATGCGTTTTTATGGTGTAATACTGCACTCAAAGCCCTGTGCGAAAGGGGCGGCGTGTTGCAGAAAAAGGTCCAAAAGACATCGGTCCAGGAAACTTTCGGCGTGCGGTTTTGATGCCTCTGGTGCGGAGGGTGTACCTGTGTTGGTAGGAAGAAGAAGCTGTTCTCTGTGATCCAGCTGCGAAAAACTGAAGCGAACATGCTGCTGCAGCTCTCGCTGCACTGAGATCGCGAACATCTCGGGTGTCACAAGCTGCTGCAGTTGTGGTGGCTGTTGAAGTTGCTTGTCCTCATCTGGTGCTTCTCCGTCTGCGAGAAGGGGACGCATTGGCAGGCGCGCGAGAAGTTCCCTGCCGGCAGAAACTCGCCACATGTTGAGTAACAGCAAGGTTAGCTTGCGGCTGCCTGCAGGCTCAGCTGCTGCTGCAGCTGCAGCCGCTGCAGCGGCCGCATTAATGGTAAGGACAAAGCAAAAGATCCTGCTACGTTCCTGAGCGAAGGATGAAGGGCTTCGCTGCTGTTGGTGTTGCTGTTGGTGGTGTTGAGGGAACAAGGGGGGTGGTTGGGATGCTGTCGCAGCAGATTCTTGCGTGAAAGGCGACACACATCGCGTTTTTCCATCAATGACTGTTAAAGACACGCGCATGAACTCTGCCACGCCGAGCAGCAGTCGCACTTCTCCCGTTGTTGCTGCTGCGGGGCCAGAATCAGCAACCCCCCTCCAGCTGCTGCTGTTGCTGCTGGGAAGCTGTGCAATGAGGATGATGCGTCTAAGCAGCAACTTGAGGATATCCGCTGCTCGCCGATGCGGGTCTAAAATGAAGCTCTTGCTGCACAAGCGAAGGCGCCCCTCCTCAGCTGACGTCTGTTGCTTCAAGCCAAGAAGTCTCGCCAGCAGGGGGTGGACAGGCCCTTCATCATCACTTGCCGCTGTTGCTGTCGCTGCAGCAGCAGCAGCAGCAGTCTGGTCACCTGCTGCTGCTGCGAGAGCAGCCACGGCAGCGCGAACATGGGAAACTGGAAAGGCAACCGGATATGAAGTGGCGATTGAGACTTCGCAGTCGGAGAGATACTCTTCCCCCTCCTCCAGGATCAGCGCGTTGAATACGCGCTGACCTCCAAACATACTGCTGCTGCTGCTGCGAATTCGATCTCAGGCTCCAGCAGCTACCGCTGCCGTCGCGGCGGCTGGGAAAGACACAGATATCTTCGTGCCTGTTGCCGCTTTTCTGTGCCTGTTCGGTTTGCAAAGGTTAGGAGGCGCTGCTGCCACGATCATCTCCCATGCAGAAGTTTGTCTTGTAGCTTGGCTATCTTCGCAGTGCGCTGCCTCTGCTGGACGCGGTGGTAGTGCTACTCGTGCTGCTGCTACTGCACGTAAGGATGCCGCTATTGGTGTTCCTGCTGCTGTAACTGCTGGGCAGGCGTGTTACCACGAGGCTGCGGGTAGCTAGATGAAGGCGCTAAGAGGGGCGATAAAAAACGCTCTGTCTCTCCCCCCGTATGTTGCCGTTCTAGAGAAGTGATCCTCCATCTCACTGCGTCTCATTTTGTGCCTTTGGCTGTTTCTCTTGTCGTGTCATGTTGCAAGAGGGCACGGACGACCGGGCTGCATGTGCCGGTGGTGTTACTGCATGAGCTGCCGTGATAGAGATGCGCGTCTTACACATTTCGGTGTTTCTTCTATTATTTCCTCTATTATTTCTTCGGTTTCTGCGTGCAGAAGCAACAAGCGCTTCAAGCCGCCTCGCACTGTGTGACCGCCGATTTTCACGCCTGCAGACGCACTCCTCACTGCCGCTCGCTCTTGCACTGGAAGAGCATCTGCCCGGCAGCCGAGTGCAGCGACCTCTCTCCCATCGGACTTCAGGTGTCTTTTTCCCATCTTTATACTTGAAAAGAACCTCGTGGACTGAAGAAGAGGGGCTTTTTCTCCGGTGAACCCCGAGGCCGGTGCCTTCTCCGAGGCAACACATCATTTAACCACGCTGCTGACTGCAGCCTCTTCTCCCCTAGAACCATGGGAATACGGCACTGGGGAAGACGCTGTGGCTGCACTGGACTACCGTAGAGCTGTGGCACCAGGGAGAGGCTCTGGACAGTTGAGGCGAGCAGCAGCAAAGCAACTGTTATCTCCCAAGAGCATCAGCAGAAGGACCTTAGGCAATCGCTGTCTCGCAACTCCAGCAGCACACACAGAACCTGCGGTTTTGCAAGGATCGATTGGCCTCTTTTGCATTCTGGACATGCACCTTGTTGTTGTACGGCTCACGTTCAGCCTCATCGACCAGAAGACGCGAAGTCTGCAGCCTTTCTTCTTGTCACGAGGCTAGCAGAGCCGAGCGTGTGCATGCAGGAGAAACAGAACCAGAAGAATATCAGTAGGAGGAGGCGCGACAGCATCCAATTTTGCGCGTCGATGCAGAACTGCACAGCAGCAAAGCCTCAGACAAAAATGGAAAACAGCGAGACCAAGGGATTCGAGCTGGGAGTGCGTTACTCTCAACCTGATTCGGCTCCAACAGGAGCATCAGCATCCGCAGGAGATGCAGCTGATGATGCATGCAAAGACGTGAGCATGAAACGGCCTCTGAATCCTCAGCATGCAGACGCTTCATCTGAGGAGAGGGTTGGTGGGGGGACTGCTGCACGGGGAGCACCGGCACCTGACACTGCAGTATCACTGGAGGCTTTGGCACAAGATGCGACTTCCTCAGCAGCAGACCTTAATGCATATCGCCAGTTACACCGGCAGCGCTATGCGGAGAGGCTGCAGAAGGAGGAAGAGGTGGAAGACGTCATTCGGAGACAGCTTGAGGAACGGGTGTGCCTTATCTCTGTCCTTTAGATGCATGCTTGCACACGCATAGCTACCGCTTGCGCAGCGCAGGCTGCATGCTTGTGCTGCCTAAAGGCGTCGAACTGCTGCCTCTGCTGCTTCTGCTTCTGCTTCTGCTTCTGCTTCTGCTGCAGGCTTGCATTGAGCTCGCCAAGCGGCTGCAGCAAGAGGAGCTTGACCGACTGGCTATGGATAGAGCAGCACGGCAGGAGAGGCAAAGGCAGCTGCTTGAGGCTATTTCTGGACCTACCACGCAACAACCCGCTGCAGGCAGCGCGGCAGAAGATGTTTATGCTGCGATACCGGCAGATCTCGAGACGACAGGAGTAGATGCGTGAGCTGCTGCTTCTTTCTCGCCCAGGCTGGCTATTTTACCTGTTGCTGCTGCGTCCAGTATAGCTGCGGAGTCTGCTTCTCTGGCCGCTTTCGTGACAGGTTGTTCCGAGACTGCTGTGGTGCAGCGTGCGGGCGCCTTTGCGCACAAACTACGCTGAACGGCTTATCGATGACTCCCCAACCTTGTGGACGGCCTCACGATCAAGGGCTCAAAGGTGTGTCGGTGCTGCCGCTGCGTTGCTGCTGCCGCTAAGCGGGAGCAGCGACGCATGCTGCGGTCTCCCCAGAGCTGTTGCCACTGCAGTGCAGGATGCTTGTTTCCGGGGAGGTTGCATCCTAAGTGTTCTCTCCTGGAACGCAGCAAACACCTGCAGCAACAAAGATGCCGCTATCGACGCTTGCTGCGCATGCTGCTACAGGTTGTTGGGTGGAAATGCATCGCCGAACGGGCCTGCGCCGAGTGCGGCCTCGAGTCTCTGGGGCTTTTTGATGATGCGAACAAGGTAGGGCGATCTGTACGCAGTGTGAACTCTTGCCGATGCATGAAACTCCCCCTCTTGCTGCTGTTTCCGAGCAGTCGATGGGTGCGAGCAGTGTAATGTGCGCCTGTTGCTCTCATTCCTGCAGGGGGGGATTGGGAGGCCGAGGCGAGGCTCTTTTCTGCGGCCTTACGATGGTGCAGCTGATTTCGTTGTGCTTGTGGCTGCTGCTGATGGCTTTGCCGCTACTAGTGCTCGTCTATGAGCTTTGCTCTTTGCAACTAGCTAAGTAGCCGTCTTGTATCAAAATAGATGTACCTAGGTAGTGCGAGGCTCCTCAGCTTCGAAGTTGCTTAGCTCCATTCGCGGCGGGCGTGCTCCCGGATTCTTTGTCTAGCAAACGGAGCAGCCAGTCCTTTAGCTAACCGACTAGCTGTATAGGCTGCTTGTGCGCCCTGCTTCCATTGAGGCATCGGAGAGCTTTGGACCCTCTATGGGGTTTCAGTATTTTTGGTGTCTCTTCCTACGCTATCCTCTGACCCCCCATCGCACCGTTTATCAGCTGTATGGACGCTGTGCGGTACGCCTATCCCCCTGCCCACCCAGCCCACCTGCCGTGCCAGCCTCTCTCTCCCTTTCTGCGCTATAATGCCCGCCGCCATGCTGGCAAGTATCTCTAGCCACCGCGATATTGAGCAGACACGTCAGTATACAGCTACTCCGCGTCAGTGTACAGCTACTGCGCGGCCGTCTGACCAACGTTCATTCCAGTGCTCTTGCCCGTATTTTTCTTAGAATGCGGGCAGAAATGAAGTCCCCCACCTTGCTGCTTCGTGCATTTCCGCAAGCACTCACCTAATGCGGGAATCTAGTCAGCAGCGTTGCGAGTCACCGAGTGCGTATCCCTGGTCCTTTCCTAAGGGGCCTCTAAAGTCTCCAAAAAAGCGCCCTCACAGCTGCTCTTTTGCAAGAGCTCGACGAGCATCGCGCACTCTTAGATGCGGCTGTTTCGGTTATCGCGCTGCCCCAGGGACTAGTTGTGGCAGTAAGGGAACTTGTTAGCGGTTAGGATGGAAAAGAAGATGTCGCAGGCAGCATCTGCAGGACGTCAGGGTTTGGTCCTACAGCAATGATACAGACACTGCCCTCTGAGAGGCAATGCTTTTTGTGTTGTGGAAGGTTTCCTTCCGTTAAGGAAGGAGCAGAACCTTCCATCAGGTGTACATAAAGTCCACTGGAAAGGTTCTGTGGCGTGCCGTCAGGCCTAAGTGCTGCTGCTTCTGCTGTTTGGATCAAGGAATCGTCCCCCGGCCTCAACGGCTTGCTGGCGTATCTCTGGGCAAGTGACCCGTGGGAGTCTCCCAGAGGAGTAAACTCTCTGATGAAAGAGCGCAGCGCAGAGTCAGCTTCCTCCTTCATGACTTTCTGGTGCATATACACCGCGTGACGGACCTCATGGCTAATCAAACATAAAAATGCGGGGGAGTCCGTAAAATCCCCCAAAGTGTCACACTCCAGAGCTGTGCGCGCTAGGGTTTTTATGGTCGACGCGAGCGCCTTCGCAGCCTTATCAGAGAAGAGAACATCTGCTGCCAGAATCAGATTAAAGCGACTCTCTAAGCCCGCTTGTGGAATTGGTGTTTCCCCGGCGGCCGCACGCACTTGCTGCAGCACGGCTGCTTCATTGTCGGTCCATTCAAGGGGCCCCACAGACGTCCTAGGGTTTCCCAAAAGTGCATCTAGCAGCTCCGACACACACAACTGTTTCTTTTGGGGGTACTGGCGACATCGTATCTCTCCCAACGCACGCACTGCCGCAGAAGCCAGCCGATCTGCTGCTCCTGCACTTGCCGCGTCGGGGCCGATAGGGGGATTCAAAACAGAAGAGAGGCTCAGGTTGCAGCGCGCAAGAGAGAGAGCAGCGGCATCGTGGTCAGTTGCGCATACTCGCGCGGCACCTAGGAGGAAACAGAGACAGCTGGGAGCCCCCAAACCGCAACCCAACTCCAGCACCCACCGCTGTTGCAGCTGCAAGGCTTCCCGGTTAAGCAGTAGATACTGCAGAAGCTGTGCTGCAGCACGGCACCAAAGGTCGGCGGCAGTGGTGTCCGAACAATTCGCTGCGGGCATGGTCACACGCAACGACTGTCTTGTGACAGTCTTCCCCCCTGCCAACGATCCTAGAGGTACCCCAGGTATCCTCCGTAGCAGAGGCAGCAGCAGCAGTGCTTCCTGACGCGCTCGTGCAGCTCCTGCTTGCTGCTGCCCCCCGGAGCTTCGGTGCAGCTGGTGCGAGGGCAACACTTCACCATGGACCCCAACGGGCTGTACAGTGAAGGCCCCTCCTCGCAAGAGCTCTAGCAAACACAGCTCCACCTCCATGATACCGTACAGCCAGATATTGCAACAGCTACAGCAATGGTGACAGCACCAGTAGCAGGACCAGGGGCCGCTGCACGGCTGCAATGACCCTCTTTTTATGCCCGTAGTAGAAGCCGCTTAACAAGATGGCGCTGCCATAGTCTTACCTCTCTGTGTGCCTTCTCTGAGAGAAGCATCACAGTAAACCGCAGACGGCCCACGTGGGGCCCCCAATACCAGTAGAAGGACCCTCCTCCCTAGGGGCCCCCTTTGCCTGAGGGGCCCCCTTCGTCTGAGGGGCCCCTAGGGGCCTCCGGGCCTGGCTGTATGCACGCGTGTCGAGGGGCCCTGTGGGGTTACTGCGAAAAAACAGTCATAGTTTGGCGTTGGCTTTCCACGATTTGTTTGCTTCTGATCCTAAACACCTGCAGCCCCTAGTTTGTTGGATGCCTGCCTGCATGAACTGGCGCTGCTAACGACGAGAAAGGTGGCCGCGCTATATGGGCATCCCCTTGTTTTCTGTTGTTTCTGGACTCTCCCGGCACAAAGTGTACGAAGCTGTTGAATTTAGGAGGGTTGCTTGTCGTAGAGAGCAAGAGGGCCTTCCAGGCTTTCTGGGGCCACCCCAGCCACCCTACACAGGCATGCACAACTCCTAACGGAGCAGCAGCGACGAGACTCGCAGAAACGGCTAAAAATGTCGGTCACATTAAAGACAACTCACGGGGACCTCAAGGCGGAGCTCTTCTGCCAGCAGACGCCTAGGACCTGCAAAGTAAAAATCCTAGGAGGCCTTTGCCTACGCGAGAACGCGCCGCATTTGCGCATGCAGCTGCTGATCCTGCAGCGATGCTGCCTCCTACTACGCTGACTGCGGATGCTCCTGTGATCACTGCCGCTGCTATCATGGCTGCTTCCGTTGTGTTTACTTCCTGCGTTGCTGTGGTGGCTGTTGCCACTCCGTTGTGCGTCCGCAGAACTTTTTGGCGCTCTGTGCCTCTAACGCGTACGACGGTTGCATCTTTACAAGGTATGCGATTGCTTTGCTAACCTCATCTCCCTTTCGCATGCGTCTCTTGGGTTGCTTAGCTTACCCTTTTGCGCGGTGCCTCAGGGCCTTTGCATGCGTGCTACACCCAGTTCTGGCATTCTCTGCTGCCTCGCGAAATATATATAATCGTCTCCGCCTTATTTGCACTGTGACCTCCAGCGTCTTCTTGAGGTCTGACCGACACGTTGCGGTCCTCTTTTTGGTATGCACGACAGCTCTTTGTGCATCCACTTAAAATGTGCCGCGTCGTGCTTGTGCCCTTGCTGTCTGCTTGCTTTCCCCCTTTCCGTGTCTTTTGGTTTTATTATCGGCCGACCAGTTGGCGAGTACAACTGAGCGGAAAGTTCGCAGCGTTTTCCGAGAGGGCTGCACTCTGTTCTGAAACTCAAAGATGCCCCTAATTATTCCTCTGCGCGCCTTTCCCCTTTCTGTGAACTTGCTCACTCCCCCGATCCGTACCTGCACGTACTCTCCTGCTTCAAACTATTTTCTTGGGCATTATTCCTCAGAAACATAAAGGGCTTCGCGGTGCAGACAGGTGACCCCACAAACACCGGGAAAGGAGGCGAGTCCATTTACGGCGGTTTTTTTGAAGACGAATTCGTCTCCTCTCTCAAGGTACGTTTACTGCTGCGTCCTCGGGGCCTCTTTGGAGGAATTGGGAAGTGGGAAGGGAAGGGCCTTACCGTGTGTGCCACGTGCATCAGCAAACATATGCCTTAGCGCGAGGCCCCATAGGATTTGCTGGGCGTCTCGGCTCTGTGCTTGCATGTGTCACTTAAGCTGACGATCGATTTGCAGCTCATCACGTGGCCTGTTTCTGCTTTGGTTCTCCCTTTGCCGTTGCTTGCTCTGCGGACTCTTGGAAAGGGCCGCTCTTTAGTTCCACAGATAGGGGATCCCGTGTTTCCTTAATTGTGCGCGGGGCTTGGTGTGTCTGTGACGCTTTCCCACTGTCTAATCCTCACGCAAGTATATCGCGGCCACCACGGCGATGTTCGTAGTTGCGTATCACTACTCTACTAGTGGGGCAAATTCAAGGGCTTAGAGATGCTGCTTCCAACTCTGCTTGCAACGGACGACTTCATAACAGTCTCTGTACACTTGTTTGGGCGCTAAATAATGCTGCATATTGCACCATACGTAACGCTCTGCTTGTGCTTGCTGTGCTGTTTGACACGATAGCATGACCGCCGAGGCGTGCTGTCCATGGCCAACCAGGGGGCTCCCAACACTAATGGCTCACAGTTTTTCATCACGTATTCACGGCAGCCACACTTGAACGGGGTATATACGGTGTTTGGAAGACTGATTGACGGCATGGACACCTTGGATAAGATAGAGAAAGAACCCGTGGGAAAGAAAAATCGTCCTATCAACGAAATAAAGATTCTCAGTGTCGTCATACACGCAAATCCAATCGCAGACGCTGAACAGCTGTAGGGCCGCATGAGCCATGGAGCGTCGCCAACGGGGTATTTTTTGCCTTTCTGCGCCCGTTGGACCCGCTGCACGCGTTTCAGTGAACTAGTCCTCAATCTCTACATGCCGATGCGCAACACTAGAGGCGCACGTGTATATATCGTTTTTGCCTTTCACCGAATCATTGAGGCACTTCTTATCCCGTCATGTGTTCGGAAAGTCAGAGAAAATTACTAAAACAAAAACACAACGGCGAAAACCTGTGCGTTTTGTAGAGCCAGTCGTTAAAGGAGAGCCTTTGGTGATAGGGAGAGGCATATGCATGTAGGAGATTCAGCGATCCTGAAATGCGCTGGTAGGCACGCGGAAACGCGGAAGTGCAAGGTGCCCAGTGCTCCATCCTCTGGCCCTCCGTGCTATGTTGGCGCACTTTCAGTAATGTTGATGCCTGATGGGCCCTAAGGCTCACTCTGCGAGGGGCCAATACCCCATTCGCAGGGAAGTACGTCCTCGCGGGCATTCCTGTGTGGAGCCGTCTCTTCGCTAATAAGAGCGCGGATAGGCACACACGCCACGTGCCGCTGAG
The DNA here is from genome assembly GCF_002999335.1 of Cyclospora cayetanensis. Classification (NCBI taxonomy): domain Eukaryota; phylum Apicomplexa; class Conoidasida; order Eucoccidiorida; family Eimeriidae; genus Cyclospora; species Cyclospora cayetanensis. The sequence goes on along the minus strand of NW_020312203.1, from coordinate 186,207 downwards.
TGGCGATGCTGAGGACAGCTGTCAGAAGACTTGGCATTGTACCCATGGCTTTATTTGAAGGTGATAGGGCGGTTTTCAGCCGTACGGCACCTTTCCACTTTAAGCCCGCAGCTACCTGCAGCAACCGCACAACGATTGTACGCACAAACAGTCTCGCGTCTGTGGTTACAGTAGTGAGAACATGTAGTACGCTCAGCAGGTACTGCGCGACTAGAGCATCAACGGGGGTTCCGAACCTGTCCTGGAGTTGACTCTGCGACATCCACTGATACTCCGGGAGGCCCATTAAGTGCCTCTATCTTGGCGGTGACTCGGCTTCCCTCAGTTCCAAGGAGACGTGCAGACACCCGACAAAGTGTAGACGATCCCACAGATACCACCCCAAAATCAATCAGTTGAGGCATCACCTCGAGGCCCCCCTTGAGCCCACATGGGGGCCCAGAGGCCTGCACGGACATCAAGTCGGAAATATTTGCGTTGCTCCTCGCCGTCAGCGTGCTCATACCATATTGTTGTGCTTCTTTCCAGTCTGGGCTGCAAGGCCCATGTCAAGCAGTGGCCTCAAGAGGCCCTTTTGCTCTCACTGCAGGGATAGGTTAATGAGTTTGAGCAAGCACCCAGATCCGATGCCTTTGTGAGTATCCACATTTGAGGTACCGGCCTACAGCTATAATATACATGCGGAGGAGAGGCCTCAAATGCAGTGTAAGTTAGCAGTCAGAGACGAACGGGACCATGCGATTTGATGCATGAATTTGTTTTGCGTGCAGGCACAAATTTCGTGGCATTAGGTCATACAAACCACGGATCGCTATCTAGGATAGGTCATCGAGAAGGCCAAAGAATCATTTCGGGTACCCCCGGAGTAACAGAAACAGTCAGGAGTGTACGACAAGCAACGAGAGCCTTGAAGCTGCACCATATCGATAGCCTCAGGAGCAACGGTTCAAGACGATACTGCGACAGCACTGCTACTATGAAGCACGCTTCTTACAGTGAGTCCCTTCTGGGCCTCCGGCGCTGTAGAAGCTGTGAGTGCACGCCGCCCCACTGCAGTATCATACAGAAGGAAGGTCTTGTTTGGCTGAACACGGAATTGTTGCTCTTCTTGAGGCTTGTGCTCTTGCTGTGGCTGGTGCTCTTGATTTATCAGGCTCTCCTGCGGTCTCTCACGTGACTCTTGCCTCTCTGGAGATGGCTTTCTTTGTGAATCTTGGCGTAAACTAAAGGCATCCTGGGGGCCTTGGGGACGCCTGGCGGAGCTGCAGATTTCCCAAATTTCGTTGCTGGCGGATTCTTGTCGCACCCTCACTTCTGTAGTAATCCGACAAGCAGGATGAGACTCGTGGAGGTATTATAGTGAACTTTTGTTTAGTACAGCCCGTGAAAAATTAAATATATTACTGAGCAAGCCTTCAATGTGCATGGTATATGGCTGCTTTTAACGAGTCGGGGTCGGTGGCCTGCGGCTTGAAATCCTAGAAGTAGCGTTAGTGTTTGGACCCCTGCACCGCAGGTAGTTGCACTTGGGTCCCTTCGAGCGATCGAGAGAGTGTTACATTTGTATTGGGAGCTAACAAAAGACTGACTTCTGTGCCGTTCCGTCAGAGAGAGTGCCTGAGACGCCGCAGCCGCCAGAGTTTCCCCCAAAATGACAGCACCGGTCATTTCCTCTGTTGCTGCACCTGCTGCTTTAACGGGAGCCATCCCTGTAGGAGGCGTCGCTGCCTTGTGTTCTTCATCTAAAGGGGCGGCCCACTGGCCATCAAGCTCCTTTACACGCAGTTTTTCTTCTGCGTTCGCCGCTTTCGCTAGTGCAGTCCGCCGTGCACAAGCAGCCCTAGCGGCGGCTGCGCTGACCGCTCTAGTGGATGCTCCATGTAGCTTAAAAACAGCCGGTGTCGGCTGGACAGCCTCAAAGCCCCCATCGTTGGATGTGATGCGCTGTGAAGTAGACGGCTGTGGGCTGCGATCGTCTTCAACAAAGTGCTCTGCAGTAGTGGGAGAGGCAGACCTGCAGAGGCAGCCGCACTGGCACTTCCAGATGTGTTGAGGTTTCCTGCGACGGTGTTGGTACAAGTGTCTCATGCCTGGTAAGCCCAGTCGTCGGTTACATATACTTGAGTTTCCTGGTTATTATGCAACGCCTATGGCGGGAGACACAATAATGGCCACAGGGCGTTTGCTGAGATCTCTGGAGTCCAGCTATGTTAAATACAATTCTATAGCAGCGTTTCGACACGTTCTGTCACTACACAAGTCCCTGCATTCTCAGTTCCCTCTTCTTCCTTTAAGGCCACCTCACCCTATCATAAACACATGGAAAAGCATGATACTAAAAGCAAAGCAGCAGCACGACAATAGAAATGTTCACGTTCATCAGCAGTTGCCGCATTGCGGGCAGCAGCAGCAGCAGCAGCGGCAGCAGACCTCTGCAGCTGCGCTGCAGCCTTGGCGCGGTACTTGAGTGCACTAAGCTCTGCTTGCATTCGCCCGGGTAGCGCCGCCAACGACCCGCGAGAAACAACGGAGGCCCGGGCTGCTAGGAAGCCTGACAAGATACCACCCGCAGCAGCAGCCAGTGCAGTAGCAGCAGCATTGCTTTTGCACACACATAGCACTAGGGACTGCGTAGTCGTGCCCCATACTGAGGCATGAAAATGGGATATTCAGAAAACGCCTCTGTTCCTTGTGCTTGCAACGAGCAGCCCAAAATGTGCTTGATACTTTGAGCGGCGCAGCTTCTGTGGGTATAATATTAACATAACAAAACGGTTTCATTTTCCCCGAACGGTTCTGATACCCCGTTCGCCCCAGAGTGCTGCCGTTCTGGAAAGTTTTTCAGGCTTGCACATGGGGTCGAGCTGGCGAAAAGTGGTGTAGTAAGATTTCTGCGCTGCACAGTAAGCCTAATGCCGCCGTGTCTGTTGTTGCCGCTGCTGGTGCTGGCGCTGTTGAGGCCTCTGCTGCAGCGGCCTCTGCTGCAGCGGCCTCTGTTGGTATTTTTGTGTTACTAACCATCGCTTGGCTTTGATCTTTCCTCTACTGGCAGCAAGTGGTGCAGCAAACCACTGTTCATTCCCTCCCAGGTCTGATATGCAGCGTAGTTTCGCTCGAACTGCCGAACCTCGTGAGACCCGAAGGGCGGAAAGAGACGAAACGTTCTGCCAATACAGAAGCAAAGTCGCACCCTGTAAACGCTAGTGTCAAGGAACTTACAAAGAATCACACACATTCTCGACTGTCATGCTTTTGGCAGGGAGTTGGAGGTGCATCTTCAGTCGCCAGAGCCAGGAAGCTTGCATTGTAAGAGTTGGTGTGGCATTTTATATGCAAGGTTCAGTGCTGAGTATTGTAAGCCACTTAGGAAAAGCCTAGGGCAAACTCGAAGCTCAATACTTGTGGAATAACTTTGGTATTGATTTAAAAGCGATTACAGCTCCCAAACCCTATGGAGTCGTCTGATACCTGACTGTAGTAACGGCCTCGGGGCTCCCCTCTGTCTTCATCCAGTCATGTTGTGGGAATCGCCATGATGTAGATGAGCCTTCCTCTGCACCCTAAAAATGCAACAGCAGGACAAGCGGAACGTTCTGCTTATTCCCACTTTCCCTCTTGAGAAGGCAGTCAGCTGCTAAATTGGGCACATAAGGGGCGAAGAGAAACCGGGAGGCCTTCATATCGAAATGCATGTGATCAGGTATGAAAATGTTTTTTTCAACAGTGGACTAGGTGGCAACAAAAAAGGTACCAAAAACTCAGGAAGCCTCGTAACACGGTGAAAACAACAACAGTCTTTCTTGGGTCGTATTGCCACCAAACGCATATCCTCGCCACCTTCAAAGGGCCAGGGACCCTCCCAGTAAGCCCCCGCTTCTGCTTCCGTTTCTTGCCTAAGAAATTTGAATTGCCTGTATCAGCAGCAACCAATGCCACAAACCGCTTTACTTGAGACGCACTACCGATGCGTTCAAACACATCCCAGCCGCTCTCTTCAAGATTCCGTCCCCCATTCAGGTGGCTTCCCATCCGCAAGCAACAGCGCACACCTAGGTAAAAGCATCCACGTATCTAGTTTAGGCGGGACAACAGGGGGAGACAAGAAGAACCGTAGGGGCACCTAACGCCATAAATGAGGAATTAAGTTCAATCTTACTCAAGTGTCAGCACCTCTTCGGCTTCTCCTGTGTTGCCGCATACGGCAAACAACCGCGGTGGCCACACAATGTCCTCCGCTCCTTCTGACTTGTCTGTTTGTGATTTCCCTGTAGCAGTAGAGGAAGCGGCAGCGGTAGCGGTAGAGAGTTCCTTGCCAGGCAGGACCTGCCCTGAGCTGTCCCGCGGTATGCCGTCACTCCTGCCTCAGCAGTAACAGAATAGCTGCATGCGCGTAAAGGAGTTTTTCTCAGAGGAGTCGTATGCATACTTGAACTTTGAAGAAGTTTAGATGCTTTTAAAAGTCTCTTGAAACAGCAGCACCCAATCCACAACGTCGAATCAAACTAATTCACTGACTCACCCAACAATGCACAGCTCCTCGTCCCCCTTCAAGCCCCGCAACTCGCCAGTAAGCAGAGAGAACACCACTGACACAGAGTTACCTGCAGCAGCATCAGCCATACCTAGCGGGATGTGCATAGAGGCAGCTATCCACGGACTTTACCGGGAAAGCAGCTGCAACAGGCAGATCAAAAATACATTGAAGAAGAAGATCATCAGCAATAACAACAGCTACAAAGGTTGGGTGTGCCTGCAAACCCTCCGTGAGAGATGTCTCCGGCGGCCGCACGACAACCTGCAGCAAAGGACGCAACGCCACCAAAAAGGGATACACCCTATTTGTCGGTAACTGAATGGGTAAAGGCAATTCAGCAGCATCAACTGGTAGCAGAGGGGGAAGAAATAGCACCAAAATTGTGTCACCTGTGCGGAGTCGTCTACTTTAAAAGAGGCCCCACGCTGTTGATTGACCTCAACCGTTGGATTTGCTCCGGGGGCTTTTCTGAGAAACACCAAGGCACTCGCATTGTGGTAAATGCTTGGTTCTTGCTGGCGATAGAGGGATGTGCCGCTTCAGCCAGAAAAAGAGGCAAGCAGCTCAGGTAGAGAGGAATTGGTCACAGGTGTAACTGGAGTGTCAGTGGCAAATGCCTGCCTCTACACCAGCAAGAGCAGCAGCGGGTCGTAGCCGCTTCACGATAGCCTTATACGGCAGCAGCCGGCCGTCGCACCTGATGATAATCCGCGTGCCATTACCAAAGGAGGCTTCCGTCTCATAGGCATCGATGGCCTTCTTTCCTGCAACCACCTCTGCAGCACCATCTGCAGTAGCCGGCGCTGATGATGTCAGCAGGCTATCGGCCCCCCAAGCGGGTGATGCACTACAGCAGGGCTCTTTTGCAGCAGTTAGCTGCGTTAGGTTTGCTGCTGGGGTAGGCGTAAGAAGTATAAACACTCGAACGCGTTGGGGGTGCTCTACTAGGACGCTCTGAATGCCTCTGTGGTGCTTCGTGGTGATTTGAGTTTCGTCGGGAAACACTACTGTTTTGTCCTGTAGAGCAACAGTGCAAAACAATGAAAAATACACCACGCATCAGCTACTGCGATAACTAATGATGCAGCGAATAAGGTATCGATGCGCGCCCCTTCTGCAAGTCACTGTAGGTTCCAAAGAGGTGGACGAGTCATCGGGAAAGGCTTAAGGCGGCTTTGTCTCTTTACACAGTTGCAGCTAAGGATTAGCCTTGGGTCTATTGCTTAGGGTCAAAAGTAATTTACCTCCTTATGCGTTTCGCGGGGTTCTCGGCCTTGAGGTATGTTCAACCGCGAGATTGCCCGCAGACTAGTGTTTGTGAAGGAAAAGAGCAGCCCCCTGCGAATATCCCTTTTGCTTGCCGAGAGACTGGGGGATAGGCGATATTCCATCCACTGCTCAGCAGTGGTGGGCCCTGCAACATTTCCTGACTCCAAGGAGAGAAGGGTGCGGAGCACGGACAGAACATGGTCTTCAGCTTCTTTTGCAGCGTCAGCCAAGGCGACTGGATGGTAAAGCAACACAGTTAGAGACAAAGGGGCACAGGGGAACCACCAGCCATTGGAGATTCCTTAAGAAACCAACGTAAAGCCTCAGTTCGGGCAATTTCAATAGACTTCTGAGGCTTCTATTGGCATATAGCGTAGAGAAACTTTCTAGGTAAAAAGGATGTACAGCTCAGGAAATATCGCTTGTAGAAAACCAAGCATCCCAGCAGCGGCACTTAAACGATAGCCACCATAGAACTCAGAGGGTAGGCTCTTCATCAACGTAACGCCTTCCCCCTCCAAAGGAAATGGGTGAACAAGATTGCAAGCATGGGGCACCTTACCCGGCTGGTGCCTGAACCTGCCAAATCGCTGACCATCTGAGGTGCAGGTCAGCCAATGGCCCGGGAAGCCCTGATCTTCCCTGCCTGCGTAACAACAGTCAGCATAAAATCTGAGTCCTTAAAGCCCACAGTCTTTATGATGGGGCATATCCGGTCCACAGTGCCTAAGCAAAGTGGATGCGGCAACGTCAGTTGCAAGGGATCATAGTCAGCCATCATCAAAGTGCAAAATTAGCCATGCAAGCGTAGATTGCTGCAGCTCTTATGGGTCCGATTTTTCCATCAGGTTGTTACATATTTTGCAGGTACCAATGTACTGCTGCTGCTGCCATCGCTAAAAAGGACCCCAAGGCAGTACCGGTTCCAAAGGGGTCGCCCAGTACAGCAAGCGACAGCTGCTTGAGGTCCTGCAAGCCTTTCTGGCAACCGGGGGGGAGACAGTTGTAAAGGTTTCCAAGACTCTTAAGAGCAGGCGGCAGTCCTAGTGAAGCGCAGCGGGAAGCAAATTCAGATTGGAGAGGCACACGAGAAACGTAGTCTCCGTTCTGCAACAAAGACAGCGGCAAGGCGCAAAACCAAACTCGTTGACTCAGCAGCTTTAGCAAAGTTTGATCTAACAAGTGCGACCGGTGCAGCAGCAGCTAATGCCAAAGGCGGCACTTTGCTAGTCAGGCAAGGGTGAGCCCCACTGGCATGAAGATTTCCACTCTGCCGGTGAGTGTTTCCCTGATCACTGCTCCACAGGGATGGACTCGTCTGTGGACCTCAGTGTCCTCACGGCAACCAAACCAGATGCGGGCGCTCCCCTGGTGAAGGAACACACTGTCTTGTGTTTCCACTGGTGCACTGATAGCAGCACTGGCACCAGCCTCGCCCTGTAGAGACGGATCCTCAGCAACTTCCGCAGCGTCAGCACAGGTTTGGTGACTATTGTGGATATGGCGCTCCCACAGGGAGCCGTCTGAAGTCACTTGTATCAAGTGACCTGAAAAAACGTCATGCAGTGCAAGCGCGCATCTCGTAGACTCTTTTGTATGAAAGGTGGCCAATAGCGGCGTACCTGATGCAATACCACACGCAGCTACTCACCTGACAAACTTGCTACCTCCACCAGCGTTTCCAGACAAGTTTCCATCAAGGTCCCTAACGTAGGCCTTTCTTTGGGTTGCTCCTCTTGTTCCTGCCTTGGCAGCTGATTCAGGGGCACTTGTTGCTCCTGATCCTGCGGTGGTGGCTCCTTCCTGTGCTGCTGTGCCTGCAGCCTCGCCTTATGGATCAGGGTGCAATCCTCTGATTGAAGGTCCTTTGGCTGCGGCGTTAGCCGTCGCACGGATGGTTTCAAGCCCCTGACTACGAGGCGATACCCACCCAGTAGCTGAGCTGCAAAGAGAGACACTTGGTCCGTCAGTAGCAGCCGCGCCTTTCCAGCTAGCTCTTCTGCTTGCTGCACTGTTTTTTCTGATGGCACCTGCTCTGCTTCCTGCTGCTGCGTCTGCTTCGGTTGTAGAGAGGAGATATCATTCAACCAGCTTCTCCACCGAGAAAGAAGAACCTTGTCTCTTCTCAAATTACAGCACGCGCCCGGCAACATCACCCGGCAGCTCCTCCACTCCCTAACTGGTGGAGGTGTTGCTGTATCCTCTGCAGCAGTTGCTGCTGCAGAACGGTCACTCGTGGAGGCCGTGGCAGCGAGAGATCCTCTCCCTGCGGAGGTACAGTTTCTCACAACAGGCCGTTTCCTTGGTGCAGAGGCGCTAGATATGAATCTAATCCTAATCCAGCCAGCCCTCTTGCACCAAAGTTTCAGCGTGCATGCTACCTGACAAGGTCTAAAGGGGCCCGTACTCGCTCACGTGCAGGCAACTTGAGGGGAGCTCTAGCCACAGGCGCTTGCGGTTCTTTCGAGGCCCAGGCAATGCAGGAGGGTTCCACAGCAATCCCAGTGGCATATGTAGTGGCAATGATTGTCACATGCTCCCCTAGATGCACATACACTTCGTGGGTGCGAGGAATTCCATGTCTCTCAGGCGGCAAGTCTATGAGACAACGGAGGCCGGGGGGCATGTTCGAAGCCCCAAGGTAGCGCCTCCACTCCCTGAAGCCCCTACGGGAAAAGGTGGCGGCAGACTTCCAGACATCAACGGAGCCTCTTGATGGACCGGTCCTGAAGCATAGGCAGTCCTGCTGTAGTTGGGTATCGTGACACGTGTGCTGCTCTATCCAGCAAGTCCTCAGCGAGGCATTAAAGTGCAACTGACTAGACAATTTGATAAGTATTGGGCCTCCCCGCGCATTTAGGCGCCTTCATCACACGCCTCTAGCGTGTGCAGCGTCTAAACAATGTTAAGGTTTTTGTAATTTGACTCAGTAGGGGTATCCAGGTGACCTAACCTGTGGGTGAGAGCAAGCAGTAAGTGGCCTGTCCTCGGCAGCACACGCCCGTCTATTGCAAAGTCTCTGCTGCGGATGGCGGCCCCAAGGAGCTGGGCAAAGCGATCGGCAGGGATTGTCTCCCTTACGCACCATCTACTTGCTAAGGGCTCTCCCGAAGGCCATACAGGGGCTCCTACAGGGGGTCCTCCGGCAATGGCGGAGAGGAGGCCCTCGAAGGAATGCATTTGCAGCAGATGCTCGACGTGTGATTCGGGGACGCCGGGGAAAAACGCGTAGGCGCGACACTGAAGGGCTAGTCTATAAAATTACAGCAAAATAAGTAACAGCAGCAGCACGCATTGCGAGGAGGCGATGCCAAGGAAAGTGGTGGCCTTCCCAGTGAAGATGGGAGGAGAGGGAACAATCATCTAGAGATCGACACAGCTACCAGGAAACGGACTTGCTGAGTTGCGGCTTCAAGTGAGGCCGCAGCTGTTGCAAAAAAACCCGGGGAATTGAAGTCTCTGCGGCTGCAATTGCCGCTGCTGACGCCTCAAGCGCCTCACGGAACACAGGATCTGGAGAAGGGGTGGCCGAACGTCCGCCTGTCGCTGCTTGCTGCTGTTGCTGCTGTTGCTGCTGCCCTTGCTGGTCGTCTATATGCTGTTGCTGCTGCTGCGGTTTGTCGTCTAGCGGCGCCTCAGTTTGTGCGCCATGAGCCCCTAGCGTCCTTCTGAGGGCCCAGCAGCACAACATTAGGCACATCCACTGGAGTTCGTGCGAGGGCAGCAGATGCAGAAGTGCCGACGGCCGTGGCAGCAAAGCTTGCAGGATGGGGTACTTGGGAAGCCCAACAAAACACAATTTTGTGGCTACACGGGTCAAGCCAGACACTTGGCCACTGGTGGGAGGCCCCTTCATCAGCTAAGCGCCAGTGTACAAAGCGGCGGCTTACTTGGCTCCTGCATCAGATGCTGCTTGCTGCAGCATGCAGTGCAGCAACAGCGCAACCGAGGTGTCATCGGGGTCTGCAGCTCCGGTTAGGGAGTTGTACAATCTGCAGGCAGCACTCATGACATGACCCTCACCAATGCAAAGACGGAAGCGGCAGAACCAGAAGGCCAGTGGGGTCGAACATGCCAAAGCTGGCTATAGGAGGGCTGCAGAGAAGTCAATGCACTGCACAGCAGACAACAGACTTACTTGGGGCGTTTATGTTCTGGCGCTTTTGCTGGTTTGGAAGGCTTTTCTCGCTCATGAACAGCGCCTTCTCCGCCCTCCCGTCGAGCACCCTGCCTCTGCTGCTGATGAGCTGGAGGTCCTTTTGCTGGGCTTGAAGAGGGGAGGAGGACAGAAGCAGCAGGCGCTTCAGCCTCTAGTGGTGCCGGAGCCTCTCGATTCAGTGCTCCAAACGTCTCTAGGGGAACGTATCCCACAAACTGGCGGTATTCTTCCCTCTGCTTACAAATTGTGGCTGCAGCATCTACAAGCTTGAGCAGCAGGAGCTCTGGATTATCTGCGTGTTGCCTGCAATCACAGACCTCAAGCCTTAAGTTCTAGTCGACACAGCAAAACTGGGCGTAGACTTGAGAACACGAGAATTTTGCCGAGTAGCCTTAAGGTCGGCACTTAAGCCAAGAGTGAAGATGTAGCCAGGAACAGAAACTGACTTATTACAGTCTGAAATTGAAATAAGCTCAGCAGCCACCGTGGAGTCTTCTGTCTCTGCTGCTTTTAGGGCTGCAGCGAACTGTTCTGCCTCAGCTGCAACAAGGGCAGCTGCTGCGTCGGCAAGGTTTGCAGCGGTTAAGGCAATGAAAACCCCCAATCCCATTCCCGTCGCCTCCAGGGCTAATAGGAGTCCAGGGCACCATGAGAGACCGCAGAGGCATAGCAGGAGATCCAGGGATGCACTTTGGCTATCGTCTTGCTCTGGCAGTTTTTCCGCCGTTCGCTGTTCATACAAGGAGGCTGGGGCTGCGGTGGCAGCGGCGAGTGCGTTAGCCTTCTCCTGCCTGATGGCGGTTCCATACTCTGTTATTAGGGCGAGGACTATACGGGCCACATCTGGAGGCTGTATAACGCAATCAACCAAAGCTCGCAAGCTCTAATTCTTTAAAAATCACAGCTCAAGCCCTAATCTTCATACTATTACCGTGAGCTTTCAGCACTAAGCCTGGGGGCACGAACACCAATGTCGTCCTACTTTGAGATCTGCAAAACTCCTGGCTTTTGTATCAGATAGCACTGACTGTCTCTTAGCGTATAAAAAGAGCTCCTCTGGCAGAGCGACCACCACTCGACAGCTCCGGATCTCCTGGACATAGAATAGCACGACAAGGCCCCAACCAGAGATGAAAAATGAAGGCATATAAAGTCTCTAAGGGTTAGTACGGAGCGAAACAGCAGGGAGGGAAATACGAGGAGGCATTCAGACGTGCAGGGCTCTGAGGCATTCTCTTGCGTACAGGGGGATGACCCGTTTTGTCTACCCGCTGTTGTGATGCGTCTGCTAAGTCCAGAAGCATCTCCAGACAGTCAATATACTGCTGTTGATTCTCAGTTTCCACTCTCTCGGAGGCGCCCTTAGGTGGGCGAGGACTGGCGACAGCCCCAGTTTGTGCAGATACAGCAGCAATGCAGAAGCGGAAGGGGAGTGCATCTGCTTGAGGTGCATTGGCAGCAGCAGCTACAGGAGCAGCCCCTAGCCTCCTAGGAACCCCTTCCCTGGGTCTTAGTCCTCCAGGGGCCGCCACAGGCGGCACTGTTTTCGCCGCAGGAGTAGAGCGCACAGAGGGGCCCACCGAGGGCCCGCCTGCCTTCCCCTTTACAGGCATGACGGAAAGCAGAGCAGAGCATTCATTGGGTATGCGTCGGTCCGGAAAGTGGAAGGCGCCTTACACGATTAAGAACCCGGAGGACGAGTCAAGCCCGGTGTCGTGTGTCCTTAACCTTTCAATAGAATATTTCAATACGCCACGGCAGCAATTCGAAACTGGATTCTTACTCCCCGAGGATTCTTATACGGGGTAAAATTTGCTGGTTAGTGCCCGGAGGCATCGGGTAAGCGGCGATTTTGTGGGACGGGCCCCGATGCACATGCCTGGTGGCGGAGGTCACTTGCTCGTCTCCTCGCTAAGGGCGCCGTAAATTCTGGCTGAAGAAATTCCTGTTTTGAGGCTTTCAAGGAAATACAATTGCATGCATTGAAATTTGCATATCAAAATTTTTCTTTCCAACGTTTCCGGAAAACTGGCAATTCACAGCTCCGAGGATTTGGCTGGACGCCCGCTGATTGGGCCTTCAAGGCACGTGGTATAGGAGGATCTAAAGCGCAAATCAATTTCACTGCACTGGTATCCGTGTAGCACAAACCTCTTAAGGCAGAGGTGCTGATGCCCCCGCGGCCGATCCCGCGGTCAAATCGCCCGTAGAGGAGTCCGGACCATGCTTTGAAATCGAGAGACTCAAGGCGACCCTACAGTGCGAAAAGCAGCTATTAGAATTTACAACAATCTCCAGCTATCTGCTCTCGTTCAGGGTGCAGGAACTATCAATACAGGCATTTCGGCATATGTATGAGGTATCAGCCGCTTGATTACGCTCTGTGCGGCTGTCGATCCTCACCAATAGAGACCTGTTCTGTGCCAATATCACCAAAGGGCAGGAGAACTGAGGGCATTTCGTACACTATTCAGGTAGGCAGGTTCCTCTAAGCCTACTTAACATCAACTGCTTGGCCCCAAATGTGGGGCTAAACAGTTCCTTGGTGTGCCAGCAGTAAAGCTGCAAACAAGTCCAAGTTTAGGCTGCATACAGAAACTAAAACACTCCGTTTGTAAGGGTAACAGCAACTGCCAAGTTAGACCGTGTATCTTTTTCGCTGGGCTTTTTCCAAGGGGTGGACTCATCGGCCAGCCCCTATTCCACCCAAACACTCTAACTCCTTTGGGGACTCCTCTACACGCCCTCATTTAGATGTCCGTCTACCACAGTTTCTAAGGGGAGTAAAGATTTCCAGCAAGGTCCAAAAAAAGGAACGTTCCCCCAAATTCAAAGGCGAAACTCCGGCTTTAAGACAATAAACTTTTGCTTGTCTTCTGTGGCCTCCATCTTGCACACTTTGTGGACTACCGCCTAAAAGGATTTCCACAATCCCACCCCAAACCGATCGCCCCAGAAAATCAGTATACCATACATACATGTACCCTACACCCTGCGGCACAGCGGCCAAAGCCCTTATGGCCTTACGCCTTCAGCGCTAACTGCTCTGGTTCGAGTTCGATTGCAGCAGCACTGCAAGCAGTCCCAAGCTCAGCTGTGGCCCTTACCTGGATTCGCTTAAACTCCTCGTTTTTCTGTTTGACCTTAAACGCGCTCATGAAGTCCTGAGCAAATCAAGCGCGTTGAGAAAAACGCAGTGCCCCGTCAGCATCCCCCCGGGTTTACTTCTAAGGTTCGGGGCCTGCAACCCTGGTTTCGATAAAGTCGTTGCATTGATTCGTTTATGTACATGAGCAACCAAGGCCTTAAAGCAAGTTCTGACAGAGGCGAAAAATTATACACCACGGAAACTGGAAACAGTGAGTCAGCCATACCTTGACGGCCATCCTGCCCATGTGCTGCTGCATGACCCGCACCACCTTGGCCTCCAAGGTTTCCCGAGTGTCCTCTGGCAGTTGCGAAATCCTGAAATCCACCGACTGTTGAAGCGGTGCTGCTTGAGACCCTCTTGACGCAGAGGATACAACCGAACGCTGGCCTACGTCGGAGGGGGGACCGCCCGTAGGGCCAGGAGTCGCAGGCTGTGCGTCTTGCACCTTTTCTTCTGCGCCTTCCTGAGAGAGTCGGCTCGCGCATAACAACGGAACGAAAAGAGACCATGATTCACTTATCCGGTACGAGGAAAACCTACCAATGCACTGATGAGGCCGAGAAGCCTCGTGGGTGGCAGGGGCAAGCAGGGCTAAAGCAGCCTCTGCGCAGCTCATCTGGCTGTAAGGTCGCCTTTTCAATGACGAGGCACTTGAGCAGCTAGCGTCACAGCCTTGCATCAATTCATTAGCACCGACTCCTGCTCCTCTACCACCCAGTGGCTAGCCGGCCTAAAAGCCGGGAAGCCGCGCATCTAGCTGGCTAAGTTTGGCGCTATACATCTGCTGTGCTGGTATGGTGGGGAGGTGGCAAGTCTGCAGCCAGTCACTAGCTGTTTCATAGCCTCCGCAGGCAGCAATCTTCGAAAGCGCATAGCGCTTTCTAATGGGAGGAGGGTGGTCCTGCAGCTTACTTCATCGTCATCATCAGAAGCGTACTGATTAAGCTCTGCGTCTGCTTCTTCGTCGCGGGCTTTCTCCAGAAGGTTTTTCATTTTCTGAAGAGCCGCGGCGGAAACAAAGGCACCCGAAGCAGCAGGCAGTGGCGTGTGCATCGAGCAGACCCGTGGCAGCCGCTACAATGGCTGCTGGCAGCACCAGCAGCCACTGCAGTCACAACAAAATGAATCGCACCTGCCCAAATGAGGTAAGAGGGTCCTCAGGGTCGTCATCTGTCTCCGAGTCTACAGGCTCAGCCTCGAGGGTATCTGCAGCGTTGTCTTTAGCGTCTTGCGGCGCCTCGCCTCCCTCATCATCGCTCCTCTCGCCTTCTTCAAAGTCCCAGGTTACCGCTTCTTGCCGTAGATTGCCGATACTCAGTGCTCTGCAGCATCCGAAAGCGTCGAAGCAGAGAGAGCAGCATTTGAAGGAGGCGAATGGAACGTGAGCAAGCCTTGCTGCCACCGGAAGCAAGTAAGCAGCGCCCTTCTCCTAGGCGCATGCTGTATGCAGATGTTCAGATATACAATTTCCATTTCCCACGCAGCTTTAGGCTAGTGCAGAACCCACGAATCTATGTACTCATTGGCAGCGCTCTTGCCGCCCCTGTCCTTTAAGAAGCCCTTGAGCCTTTTCTTCTTCTGCCTGAGAACCCAAATACGCAAATCGCCGTGCAGTCACTTGGAGCGGTTTGCACTCCAAAAGCTTCGAATGCCACTCCCGATCGCACATCGTGCACAGCCCGAGATAACACAATTCTATGTGTGCATAAACCAAAGAGGCTCCCGAGCCCACATGTTCCGCATGTGCTGAGAGTATGCATGCATGGACGCACAGATGTAGATGCATATGCATACTCTACAAGACCCCACACGCCTCGTGCAGCAAAGGAATGATGTAAAGGTAACGCCCTCAGCTGCAGCTAATCCCGCAAAACACCGAGGTGTACGAATAGACTGCCCACAACCACACAGGTCTACACGTAGGGTCGAAGAA
Organism: Cyclospora cayetanensis; assembly: GCF_002999335.1. Classification (NCBI taxonomy): domain Eukaryota; phylum Apicomplexa; class Conoidasida; order Eucoccidiorida; family Eimeriidae; genus Cyclospora; species Cyclospora cayetanensis. Next base: position 171,161 of record NW_020312203.1, on the reverse strand, counting down.
GTAGGAAGACGATTGGAGCTTAGACGCCTGCCTTTCGAGTCCTAATTCGTCTTCAAAGAGACTGCTGCTGGCTGCAGTCCCCTGCACGGCACCCCTGCGTGTCTCTTCGTCGCTGTCGCTGCCTCGGCGAAGGCCAGCAGCCCTCTGCGTCAAGGCGGCCTCAAGGGAAGCCTGTGCCTTCGACTGCACACAGCCATGACATCCTCACGCTACAGCGTTTAAGTTCGAAGGTCGTAGTAAGCAGCCCTTACTGTACGCGCTAGTGAGGTGTATGCTCTGAGGGGTGACACAGCGCTTGAGAAGGCGACGCACAAGAGGAGAGGCTGTGCGCAGTTGCCTTCGCGAAGGGAGGGAAGAGGAGGTTTACTAAAAGGAGGTCCATATATATATACAGAGAGCAGCAGCAACAGACGTATTATTAGCCGCAGCAGCAGAAAACGCACCCGTTGTTCGATTTCTTCGGGGGATGGCTGTTGTGTCGCAAGGGTCCTCTCGAAAGTGAGCCACTCGGAGACTGGCAGCACGTCGATGACGCCCTGCAACACCCCCGACAACCACAAATGCACACGTGTTGTTATAGGACTGCTGCTGCTGCTGCCGCCTCTCCACCAGGGGGAAGGAAGAAAAGGAGGAAGGCAGGGGGGGAGGGGGGGGGCCTGCTCAGCAAACGTAAGTAACCTGGTTTTCCACGAGAAGGAAGAAGCAGGAGGCGTCAACTTCGTTTTTTCGCGTGATAAACGTTTTCTGCTGCGGACGGCGGGGGGCCATCGACGGTAGGGTCGAGTCCATCTCCCCTTGCTGCTGCTCTGTCTCTTGGTGGTGCTGCTGCTGCTCTGCCTGCAACTGCTGCATATCAGAAGAATCCCGCAAGCGCCAAGGAGCAGCAGCAGCCGCGGCAGCGACTACATGCGCCTCTGAACCGGGAGGCAGCTGCAATACGCCGCAGAGCACACCAAAGATAGAAAGACAACACACTTTCCTAGGGCAAGCGAAAGGCCCAGCCGCAGCTCTTGCCCCTTGTTGCTGTGAGGCTTCTCAGCTACACCGGCTGCTCTCCTTTAAGAGTCGCAGCGCTGTCTGCCGCCTGTGTCTTTGCTCTTGTTGTTGCCACACATGTGCGACAGCGCATTTGGTACGCGCTCTCCTTGTGTGATCACACCAAGAAGAAGCAGCACTAGAGCAGCCAGACAACCTATATTATGTTTTTGTGCGGCTCTAGAGGGCTGCCTCTGTCAAGAGGCATGCTGCAGCAAGCCACGATTGAAGTCATGGCGACCATTTGCCTACCCATGGCCTCAACAACACCCCACCGCTCCTCACCTGCCCCCCTTCCTCCCCCCCCCCTAAATGACACTTACCACAGGCACATCTTTAGAAATGCAGATCGGTTGCTTGAGAGACCTCAGCCTCTCCGGCAGCTTTGCGACAACAAGAGACTTGGCCTGACGGCCGGCATTAAAGCGCAAACGGCGTACTGGCCCTGATGGTCGCAACCCGCACGCACACAAAAAGCCTCTCAGATGCGTCACAAAGCGCTACAAAGCGAGAAACAGAAGGTGCACACAGTCAATCAACCTTGTGCCAGGCATGCAAATGTACAGAGAGCTCACCTCCACTCTGCAGCAGCTGCTCTGCTACCAACTCAAAAGGGACAATCTCCGATGACGGGGGGCCGCCTCCAATAAATTGGGAAGAGGGCGGAGTGGCTGCAGGCCCGTACGCGCGCTGTACGCCTCCTCCACTACTACTACTGCTACTGCTACTGCTGCTGCTGCTGCTACTGCTGCTGGGGTAAGGGCTATAGCGACTGCCAGAGGCGTTCGCTGGTTGGCTGCTGCTCCATGGGACGAGCTGCTGCTGGTGTTGCTGTTCGATCTGCTGTTTGAGGCTTAGCCCTCGGCTCTGCGGTGCTTGCGCTGGCTGTTGTTGCTGGTGCTGTCGGTGCTGCCGCTTGCGCTGCATATCCGGGGTCCGTAGGGGCTTCATTAGGGGGCCCCTCATTTTCTTTTGCAGCTCAGGAAAATCCCGCTCAAAAGCGCCCTAACTTAAAAGAAAAGGTAGCACTCAACTCAAGCTATAGAGGTGGGGCATCGGAATATCCTCAACGAGAGCAGCAGACGCTGCAGTGACGGCGAGTTGAGCTGCCGTTCTTCTCCCGCCGCGCGAGGCCTGTGCAGGAGGAGGAGCGAGGCAACTCCTGCTACACCCCAGAAAACTTTGCGCCAATCAGTGCTGCACCTTTCGAGAGTGGTGGAGCAGGAGACGCGCGAAGAGTTCCCTTGAGTGCTTTCACCTGCTGCGGGTGTTCTTAGGGATGCCGTTGCCGCAGTGTCGAAGGGGCCACGCTGCTGACGCTGCCTTGTGTTTCACGACAGGCTTTCTTGAGGAAGCTGTAATTCTGCTGGAATGGGGCCCCCTCGAAAAAGCCGCCTGTCGGTCAGTCGCTAGAGCTAATGCCAGTGGCGCTGCTGCTGCCAGCGCAGAGTGCACGACGGATGATGGGCCGTTCTCGCTGCGAAGTGCAATGGAAGACATGCGGCAGACTACCTGCCTACCGCAGGCGGACGGGGGTGGTTCCTCGTGTTACAGCAAATGGAAGCAGTAAGCCTCGTCAGCACTCAAAAACTGCGTATTTGAGCACCCGAAGCGCCGTGCAAGGGCGCTGTTCAACGGCAGGCTGCCTTTGCCCCCAGCGACACGAAGGGCCGTGAAATTCATGTATTTTAAAAGATTTATGCGTCATACGCTACAGGCAGACTGCTGATGTGGCCTCCTTTTCTGCGGCCACAGCAGCCAGCCCCTGCTCGGCTGTGGGGCCCCCGTCTGACAAGGATCGCGAACTGGCTGTCTCCAAGCCTCAGCGGTGGCTCACTGAGAGGCACCGTTCCCCGTTTCATCCTTAGGAGGCAGCACTGCCTGCAGTTCAGTGTACACCGGAGGTTCTTTTTATAGAGTCCCGCCTGCGCCCGTGGATCCCACCCGTCGGATACCGATGAACTGCCGTCAGCCTGCTATCCAGCTGCTGCTCTCGCTCGCTGCCCTCACTCTCTGCACCTTGCTGCAACAGCAGCCAGCGAGGTGCTACACTGCAGGAGGGGGTTGGGGGCCTCGATCTCTGACGGGGGGCCTGGTTTTGACAGCAAAGCCTTATTGCAGCGGCAGCAACAACGCCCCCGCCTTCGGTGCCTCGAGGGGATGCAACAACTCCCTGTACATGGAGAAACCAGTATTGCCACTCTCTGCGTAGGCGGCATCTCGCAAAGAACCTCCTCTCCAGGCCCTCCGCGATTCTGCACATTTACATACATTTACTCAGCAGAGATGCCTCCCTCGTGTTGACACACATGTACCCGGAGCGCGGGAGGGAAATGGGGAAGGGAGAGAAGAAGGAAAAAGGGGAAGGGGGAAGCCCGCTTTGTATTGACAGAATGACGTCACATGTCGCATATGGAGGAGGAGCCTCTTTTTCTAAAGTGGTGTCATATGTATCTACAGGGGAACCGAGATTCCTGAGGCCTTGGGAGCTTCGTTGCTGCAAAGCGACATGGCCGCAGAAGAGGTTCCTCCGGTGAGCTTAGGAGTGCTCACTGTGGGGAACGGCGGGGGAGGGGGGGAGAAACTGTACTGCTGGCATCTGGAGATGTCTTCTCCGTAAGCTAACGATTCGGGCCATCTCGGGACGTAGCCTTCTAGCTTGTTCTTTAAAATTTACGATTGGGAATGTTTTTGCAGGAGACGACGGAAGAAGTGAAGCAGCAAATCCGAACGAGGCGCCTTGCCAACCCTTGTAGGTCCTTCGAAATCCTGTATGCTGTTGCCTCCTTTGAGCTGCGACTGTTTCTTTTCCGCCAACAAAGCCCAACACGTCATATCTGGCCAGTCGTCGCACGCGGTGATGCTTTGCATCCTAATTCCAATTTCCTATTTACTCAGTTCTCCCTGCGCTTTCCCCCCCAATTGCTTCGCCTGCTTTCCAAATTTTCTATGGCGCTTGCAGTGCTCGCCTCCCGGCCCCTTCAAAATGACGCTCTCCGTGTTGCCCTCATGGGACCCGAGGCGTATGCCGCTCTAGTGGCCAACGCACCTTCAAGCGCTAAGGGCCCCCAAAAGGATTCCCCGCCTCATCTCGACACTTTTGCTGTTCCAGTTTGGGTAATGAGGCAAGCGGGGAGGTATCTGCCGGAGTTCAGGGCAGTGAGAGCTCAGCATTCGTTTCTTACTGTAAGGTTACTTTAAAGGGCTCCCCCTGTTGCTGCATCAGTCTCCCTTGTAGCTGCTGGTCTCCCTCGTTCCTATGGCCTGCAGCATCATCCTCTGGGCCTTCGTTCTGTAACTCCGTCCCCTCCATCATCCAGCACTTCTCCCCCCCTTTGTCGTTTGGTGCAGGTGTGTCGAGATCCCTTGCTGGCAGCGGAGGTGACCCTGCAGCCCTTGCGGCGCTTCCACCAACTAGACGCAGTTATTATCTTCAGCGACATTCTCGTTCTGCCCGAGGTACGCGAAAAGTTATCCTGTTGGCTTCTAGGTTCGAGCAGGCCCTCAGGCGCGTTTTAGCTGCAAGGCCTCGAGCTCGGTCTGACGCCGTCTCCACACTCCACTTAGCCCTCCCTACCAATGGCGGCAGCGCTACCTGAAGCCCCCCTCATTGCGGCAGCTGCCAGAAGCGTCACATAGGCGTAGCGAGAAGGGACGCTTCATTGCCTTCCATATATGGGTGGTAGCGACACTGCAGGCCATGGGGATGCCTCTTTCCGTAGAAGGCGCAGGGCCCCGGTTTGACTGGAGACTGCAGAGCCCCGCAGACATTCGACGTCTGGACACCACATTTAACGTGGAAGACAAACTTGGTGAGGGTTTACTAATTTCTGGCCTCCACGTCCAGTTCTAGCGTCCAGTATGCCTCCCTGTTCTCGTGTACTTGGCACTTCTCCGCTTACGCCTTAGCTCGTAATTTTTGGTGGGTTTAGCGCCCCTTGCCCTTACCACCGGGTTCCTTTCGTGTTGAAAGGTGATTCTCCAGCAATCTCTGCGGGCATTGGCTCTTGTGAGCGTGCCTGCTCCTGCTCACCAGGTTATATCTTTGACGCGATCTTTGCAACCGTAGAGAAGCTGGAAGGACGCGTACCGCTGATAGGGTTTTGTGGGGCACCCTTGACTCTCCTTTGCTACATGGTTGAGGGACGTTCCTCAGCTAACGGCTGGCGCAGTTGCAAGGAGTTTCTCTTTGCGTATCCTGAGGAGTCCCTGCTGCTGCTGCAACAAATTGCTGCACTAGCAGCACAGTACCTAATAAAGCAGGTTGACGCCGGGGCGCAAGTGCTGCAGGTACGAGGAGGATGACGTCTTCCATAAGCTGGTTTGTGCAAAATGTGTACTTACTCAGGGAAGGAGAAAGACGTTTAACAGCTGGCGTCTGTGCATCCAACCCGCAGTTGCTGCTGAAGGTTGGCTTGCTGTGGTGCAGGTCTTTGACACAAGCGCGGGGTTTTTTTCTCCCGAGCAGTACAAACGGTTTGGCGTTCCTTTTATGACGCAGATTGCTGAGGTACGGGGTCCTTCAGTTCTTATTGTGTTCAACTGTGTGAAACATGCCTTCTGTGGTCACGAGGCTGTTGCTGCTGGAGCGTGTTGCAGCACCTTAGCCGTACCGAATGCAACTCTGTATACTTTTTTCAGTGCGTTTGGCGAACTTTGTTTCGTGGGGAGTACTGACTTGTTCAGCAGCTCGCCTTGACTGTATTCCAGCTGTTTCTCTTCCGTTCATGCCTGCGGCACCCCTTCGTGTTTCCCTTTGCGGTTCCTTTGGTGTGATCGCAGCTAGGGTGTTCTTTTTTCCTTGTGTTCTCAGGAAGTCTCCGCTGCACGTCCAGGTGTGCCGCTGATTGCATTCCCTAAGGACCAACCTCTGGACGCCTTTGCTGGCTCAGCTTTCTCTGCGGTCAGCCTTGGCTGGGGTTCAGAAAGGGCAGTCGCGAAGGCTCGCTTCCAGCAGGGGACACCACTGGGGATGAGGCCTCCTCTCGACGATGTGGGCGTAAAAGCCCTCCAGGGGAACCTTGACCCTTCTATCCTCTATGCTCCAGACGAGGTTCTCAAGCAGCAGACTGCGGAGATGGTGAGCACAAAGGGGGAAATGGCCAACCACATGCTATTATCCGCTACCTTAATTGCGCGTACAAACCTACCGTGCGGCTCCATGCCGCAATTTCGCATCTCCTTGCGTCTCCCACCGTTGTACCTAAATAGCCTCCGCTGCAGTTGTGGCGTCCAGGTGCGAGTGGCTGCCTCTGTGCCTTTTCAGGTCCGGAGTTTTCAGCCTGGGCGCTATGTTGCCAACCTTGGCCATGGGATGGAACCCCAGATGGACCCTGCAAAGCTGGCTCTCTTCCTACAGACCGTCAAAAATACGGCAGCGGAGATAAAGAAGGAGTATGCATCCAGGCAGAGAACGTGACTAGCGAGCTTGAGAGCCACACGTCGATACCTCGGTCTAACCAAGCCTCGGCTGCCTATCAGCCCCCTTTCCTTGGCGGTCTATTCATCTACAGCCTACCCTCTGCGGAATCCCAAAGGGGACAGGGGGACCCCCATTTGTCCAAGAGGGGTTAGCGGGCTGTATATGCCTCTTGATAAGCACACGGCCCAACACCCTTTTGTCTCGGCCTGGGGGTGTCTGTCAAGAAGCATTTCAACAGAATAGCTCTGTCGTCCCTTTGTATTCCTATTCGCAGTATCTCTTGATAGCCCTGAAGAGTTTGCTACGGGGCTTTTAAAGTAATCGGTTCTCTAGAACTATGGCCTTAAGTCTCTTTTGTGTATTGAACGCCTTGGGCACTGATGCATTGACTTGTGTCCCAATCCCAAGTCATTCTCTCTACGCCTAAACTCTCTTTTAAGCTGGAACGAATCCCCCATAGAGACACTGTAAAAATTCCCACTGAAAGAATATACTTCTCAAAAGCCCATTTTGCTAGGGATACCGAAAAAATACGGGAGCGGCCCTAAGAGGGCCCACTGGAGCCTTCCTCGGTATGACAAGTCGTATCGCCTACGTCTGTCTTGAGCCTTTTGGAAGTCTCTACGCAGTCTTCGGGGCTCATATAAAAAGCTGGGTCCTGCAATGGATGCTTTATGCGACTGCTACTACTGCCGCAATCCTTCGCATTTGCCTCCCCAACTATGGATGGGACGTTATTTCCCGCAGCGCGATGCAACACGTACGACATCGCACCCATCTCACGCAGGAGTGGACACGACCCTCGGGAGCCCTGCGCACGCGCGCAGAGACAAAAAGAAATGCCTAGGAACTTGGGAAGAGAAAGAGGTACCAGGCAGCAGGCCGCTAAGAAACACAGAAGCAAGCACACAAAGGCAGACTCACGGACAGAACTACAGGAGATGCACTAGGCCCACTGCGATGTCAGCACACATGAGGAAGTAACGAAACCTCATAGGAGAAATGCAGTGGAGCTACAAGGCAAACCAGCAGAAACACGACGCAGGAAACGAACAGGCAGCAGGTGGGCGACGGTATCCGGAAAGCTCATCGCCTAGGAGCAACCCCACCTCAATCAATACCTTCCACAGTTTTGCGCAATCCCAGCGGCCCCCCTCAAGAACTGCGGAGACTAGCCGCGAAACGCGAGAATCTTCCAGCAGCTCGGGCACCCCCCACGCGAAGTAGCGCATGCGCCGACCACTAAGGCTCGACCCCAGCCACTGAAGCAAGAACTTCAGCTGAGGATCTCCTCCGAAGCAGCCGCAGCCCCAGTTACCTGCACGCACCACCATTCTCATCAGGAAAGCGTCCACTGCACTGCAGAGGAGCCTCAGAGCCCAGGTGCTTGTCACTGAGGGCGATTCTTACCCCTTGGTGCCTACCTGTCGTAAACGGCCTCAAGAGCCGTTCCTTGCTCGGCCTTGCTGCTTGTACTGTGTAGGATGCAGCCCCTGCGGTCGGCTCCAGAACCTCTTCCCGGGGAAGGTGAAGCGCAGCACAAACCTTCTGGAGTTCGCGTAGCATCAAAGGCACTTGGAACTGACATGACGGGTGCAGGACCTCTTTCGCTGCCGCATTGCTGCCGTGCATCAGCCCCCGAACTCCCAGAATCTCGTCCGCTGCTGCAGCACGCCGTGCAGCTCTGGGGGAGCCAAACCGCCGCGCGTCTAGAGCAGTAACAACAGAGGCTATCTCGATTCGCAGTAAAGAATAGCCGCTGCAGTTTTCTTCAGACTCTTCGTCGGGCGTTTCTACCACTGTCTGCGGCTCAAATTGTCGCCTTGGACGCCGGCCAGGAAGGCCTTTATAGAGACCCCTCCGAGGTGTGCCCCACTGCACGCGGATGGGCGTGTGGTCGACGGCTTCAACCCCTTCAACACCGTCCCCCCATCCCCTCCAGCCTGTATCCCGGACTGTGTTCCCAGTGTGCTGCCTGTTACAGCAACCTGAATCTTCCTCCTCGTCATCTGAGTCGAGAGGCAGCAGCACTTGCCGCTTTCGTGGAGCCTGCGCGTCCCCCTGCATCGCATTCGACTCCCCTAGGGGCTGCTGGTCCGCGAAACAAGCCGCCTCCTCGTGGGTACTTGCAGCCTCGCCATGCCCCTGAGGCTGCGCGACCTCTCTTTCCCGCTTGCCTTGAGCATTCTCTTCTTTACTAGGATCCCCGCGAAGAATTTTTCCTGTGTTTCGGCCGCCATTCAGACGACAGCGGAAGGTGCGAGCATACCCTGAAAAATTCGAAAAGCGCAGAGAGCCCCTGCAGTGAGCGGCTTCCTTCGCGGAAAGATGTTGACTGAGAGGCCGCAGCAGCAGGAGCTCCGGACAGAGGGCAAAGAAAACTTCTTCCTGCAAACACCCTGTGGACATGCGGAAAAATGCAGCACTCACAAAAAAACATTAGGCTGCAGATAGGGGGGCCTTGAAGGGCCAAATCGTATACAAACTGATGGCTTTAAGGGGAAATTCCGAAGCGCTCCTGTGTTCTGTCAATACAGCTGAAGAGAGATGCAGGAACCGTTGTACTGTCGAGCCCAGCGCCAACCATAACAGCAATCGCAAGATCAACAGCAGTACATTTTTCGGCCCCCTACCATGGTAAAGAATGCCTCCTCCTATGACCTTATTAGCAAAATCAGCTCTGATATCGAGGGCCTCACTGCAGGGGATGCCTCCCCCCTCTACGACCTCCTGAACCACCTCTGGCACCAATAGAGGCTGCCGCTGCATCGCCACGGACTCCGAACTGCAGCGAGAAATGCCCGCTTGTGCTCTGGAAATACGGAGACATCGCAGCACGAAACAGCAAGGGAACGACAACGGCCAGGGCCTCTCGCACGGAGGGGCCCCCCTTTGTGGAACTGCAGCTATGACGGAGGATCTCCACACGTAGCTGCTGCATGCGCCGCAGCCACAAAAGGAGGCCTCGCTGCCGTTGCTTTGGCTGCTGCTTGGAGCCCTTGGATCTCGTAACTTCTCTGGCTGCTTGCAGAGTGTCGCTGCTGTGGTAGCAGGTCCATAAGGTGTAGTACCTCGCCGCGCAAGAAGGCCGCTCACCTCCTCCTCCAGCAGCAACGATAGCAAGCGGACTACCTCCTGTTCAGAAGTATCTTTGCAGCAAGTAAAGGCTAGGTGAGGCGGCGCGAAGGCGAAACGAGAAAGCCCTTTCTGCACACACTTGGTGTGGAAGGCATCAACCGCTGCAGCCATGCAGCAGCAATACCTGCAACAGAAAGAATAACAGCACCCATATTGATGCAGATGAACGGGCTCTTTGTTTCGCCCGTTGCTGCTGCTTCTACGAGCTCGGGAGTGCCTCCTCACCTGATGAAGCAGTGCAACTTGGCAGACTGCTCGGGCGCTGGAGAGCATTAAAGGCACAAGCAACAGTAGGGGAACATCGGCTCCGAACAAAAGAGCCAAGCATTGCAAACGAGAATACACTTCTTGGCCTACCTCCTTCTAGGAGATACGTATGTGGACATGCAGGTAGCAGCCTTCAGCGGGAGTGCACAAAAAGGTGGGGGCGAGGAGAAAAGGCCGCGCACATACTGCGCATTAGGGAACGACGATGAGGCGCGCATGCACCTCAGAGCAGAGTTATGCCAACAACAGAAGCAGCGACAGCAGCAGGAAAACAACAGCAGTGGCGGACCTGTGAGATCAAAAAAGTCGGCAAAGGACATATCTCCCAAGTCTGCGAATCCTGTAACTGCCATCTGCCACTCTGGAGAAGGCAAAAGCCCTAAGAAGCCTAATCCAAAGAGTACCCAACCCTCTCCTGCGCTCAGCTCGGCAGCACAGCTAGCTACATGGTCATTCCAACTGCTGCTGCTGCCGCAAGCTCCGCTGCTGCAATGCTTTCGCAGCTGCAGCCTTAGGCGGCAAGACGCACATGTGCATGAACAAACTTCTCCAGCCTTTCCCTTTTCGCCTCCTGCTGGAACTCCCGCTGCTGCTGCTGCTTCTCCTGCTGTTGTTTCTGCTGCTGTTCTTTCTGCTGCTGTTGTTTCTGCTGCTGTTGTTTCTGCTGCTGTAGTTTCTGCTGCTGTTGCTTCCGCATTGCCACCACCACGGGCATCGATCGAGGTCCCAGCCGTTGGTGGTACTGGTGCAGGTTCCATCGAGGAAGAACATGCGCATCTAGGAAAGATTTTTTCAATCGACAGGATCGCCTCAATCAGTAAAGGCAGGGCTCGAGCGAAGAAAGGCTCACTCGCTGCCTGAGGCACTGCAGCAAACAACCGTGGGACGTTTGGGTAGCTATTGCCTGACGGCCGAGTTGGAGACAACAGGCGCTGCTGCTGCTCCCACTGCTGCGCTCCATGGCTTGATAGAATCTTTTTCTTAGCGTCCTCTGAGGAAGTATTCGGGGTTGGATGATGGAGGGCTGCCTGCTGTGCCAAGGCCATCCGCTCAAGATACCCCTCATACACTGCGCATTGCAGATCCCTCAAGAGTTTCTGTAGCTTTATTGCACTGAGAGGCTGTGGGATACTCTGGGGAAGGGGCTCCTTTCCCAGTGGGAGCTCTTCAGGGGTTTGCACTGCGTCCTTCAGGACGCAGACAGCCCGCTGCCATTCTAGCGGAGGGTTCAGGTGATGTAGCAGTAGCAAAGTCGTGCGACGGTGGTTCCATAATCCGGCCTGCTTCCTTACGCACATTACCGCTGCTCGGTGAGGAGGCTTCTCTCTTTTCGGCCGTTGTTACAGGTGCTGTCTTGCTCCGCCTGCTTATCGATGGCTGCTTGCACCTTGGAAGGCTGCTACGCACACCGCTGCGGGAGGAGATCGCACTCCTGGATTCTGAGCACTCCTGGATTCTCAGAGCCCTCCGGCCCGATGCCTTTAGCTGTGCAGATATTTGCAGTGACACATGTCACTAACTGAGTAAATCCTGCAGCGGAAGTGCTCGACTGACTAAGACGCTGTAGTGGGGCGCCCACTGTACGATATCGTGACAAAGCGAGTAGCCAGAAGTCTTCGTTTCAAGTTCCGCATATATTACTATGTTGGTGCTACTTCCTTGGACTTGCTGTGGGAGTGCAAGCGGCTAACGCTTCTTTGCAGATGCTAAGGGGGGCCCCTCGTCCAGGGATGGGACCTAGCGGAGACGAGGCCGCGAGTACTGTCTCGTGTTCCCTCTTCTAATTTGTTATATCTACACAGTTTTCCGAATGCATTTTCTTCTGTGAGCGCCATCTGTGCAACGAATGAGTCTCCCTTACACTCTCTTCCCGGGCAGGCGCAGGGGGGAACGCGGGGGGAGGGCCGACCACCACCAATTTCAAGAGTCCTTGTCGCTGGGAGGCGAGATAACGAGGCCACTCGTTTTTATGCAGATAAATGAGTCGCATACACACCAATAACGCTCTATTCTCGGCATGAATGCATTTTGTTGAACTTTCCCACCAGCGCTCCACAAGCTGGAACACCCCACAAACACGTGCGTGCAAGCAGCGAGCCTGGCTACGATTCAAATATAGCTGCACCTTGCCAGCGCACGCTGCACAAAAGCTCTACTTGCCATTCAGATTCTCGTGGACGCAGTTACAATCCACCGAAATCCGCCTAGGCCACAGAAGCCCAAAAATCGCGCAACCACGGAGCGCAGCGGCCGGAAAACAACGATACTCGTAGTCCAGGCACGCAAGTCTCTTATGCCTTATTTGACACACAAGATTAAAGAACAAACCCCTCTGCCTAGCTGCGACATTGGCTGCGTGGATGCTACGGTTGATCGCACTACGAAGGCCCAACCATCTACAGGAAATCAAACTATAGCTGCACACACACCTGATGTGTGCCCTCTACAGCTGAAAGCATCTATTTCTGCGTACGTATATGTGAGCACAAACTCATGTAAGCACCCGATCTACTTGTGCAGCATATCGCTTCATACAGCCAATGCCCCCACCTACGCGATCGGAACCAGCTGCAAATGCCCATAGCGCGGCACATACATATACCTTCTGCCTTAGCACGAAGCCTCATCAAGAAATAAACGCGACTTCTTTATGCGGTCCCTATGGCCATTAACATAGAAGGGACAGCGGCCATGAGATGCCCTGTCTGGAACACCCCGCGAAACCAATAGCCCCTCTCGGCACCCTGCAGCAGCGGCACGGTTAGCCATGCCTCCTGCCTAGCAAATTGCGGGGGCAGCCGCCGAAATTTTAGGCCATAGCTCTGCACATTCCTTAGCAACAGGTCCAGTGATGGCAGAGCCTTTCATCTCGCCCTTGTTGTTGCAAATAACCCCAGCATTGTCCTCGAAGTAGATGAAATACCCCTCAGCTCGCCTCCAGGCGCGGCGCTGGCGCACAATTACTGCGGGGTGCACCTTTTTACGGAGCTCTGGCTTTCCCTTTTTCACTGTTGCCAAAACAAGGTCACCTAGGGAGCTCGACGGCAATCTGTTGAGGCAGGACCCCCAACCCTGAGATACACCCAGAAACCACATTGAGTACTCGACAGAAAAAATCCACTGCTGCACGTGGAAGGTGTCTGCGCCAAGTTGTGTAGCTAAATAACGCAGAACCAATACATGTGATACGGCTGAGACGCCGGAGGCAGTAGTAACACACACTGTACCCACCTTGACTGCAATGATGTACAGATTTTTCGCGCCACTGTTGTCGCAGCAGTTGATGAGGGCTCCCACAGGCAAACCTGCACACAAAAAGTGGCCACCTCCCATCCCTGAGCTCCCAAGCCTTATCAACTGCGTTGTTGGACCGAGTGCGCACACCTAAGAAAGAGCCTACAGCCCTCGAGAGGGGCATAATGACGCGGCATGCGCACTCACCGAGGGTGACCCTCATCTTGTTTCCACCTGCGCCACCACGTCCTGCAAATCGAAAGCACAAAAAAGGCACACACCACGCCAGTTTTACCAGGTAGAAAGACACAGCCAGCTTCGTTTCTGTACAATGTGCTCCCTAACTAAGCCGTATACTTCCGAACCACAAGCCCGCTGGCAAAAGTTGAGGGTGCGTCGTCGAACTCTCGAGCAGGCACTAGAATTTCAATTCAGATTGTGACATATAAAGTGATAAGTGGTATTGGCGGGCGCGGAACTTCAGAAGTAATAGCCTAAAGGGTTTGCGCTGTCCGCCCTTCCCACATCACAATGCGAGAAGCCCGAGCTGCTCTGACCGCGTCAGAGTTCCTACATGAAGCAGCCATGCCAAGATACCCAACCAGCAAAACGACTAGAAAACATCAATGCAAGGATTCAGTCATACTCCACTGGGGACGCTTCTAATAATTTGCTTATTTTGCAGTGCCCCACACCCACCGCGCTTCATCGTGATCTCCGGGACCAAGCACAGAAAAGTGACGAATTCCTTCTAGAAACTGTGCCCCCTTCCACAAAAGACTGGAATTTTTTGGCATCGAGAGATCCACCAGCCCGTATCGAGGGTCTTTGCGGCGCACCCACACCGCTGGCAGCGCAGTTCAAATAAAAAGCCCCCCTGCGGGTCCTCTCTCTTCCTGGCTGCATGCATTTCCCGTAAGACGAGATGCTGCGAAGAATAATGACTTGTCATGTTATTATGGAGGATCCATTTCAGCGTATACCACAAAGGCTACTAAAGAGTCGTATTAAAAGCTTCACTTCCGTACATCCAAAATCTTCGAGGCCAGGTGCATGATGATCTGTGGAAGCACCGAGCCCATGTAGCCCAGGCCTTTGTTGATCAATGAATATTTCACAGAAAACCCAGGTAGAGAGTGACTGCTAAAGCTTATTTTGTAATCGTTTAACCAGCCGATGACAGTCCCGAACACACAGACTTGCCAGAGCCGCAATGGGCACTAGCAGCACTGCGCGTTTCTAGTAGTCTGTGCAAAACACATAAAAATAAACTTTTAACTTCACTGATTATATATGCGAGAAAAGGAGTAGATCAAAGATTTTTCGCTTCGTCTTTTCAAATATCCTGTTAACTCACAGTACCGCTACCTCTATGCAACAACGCAAAGTGATGTGCTTGTGAGGTAGATGCTACATGGAACTAGCTGTAGAGGCTTAGAGTCCTTCGAAGATGCACCAACAGCCATCGTGCTTGTTTCTGCTCCCCTCGTGCAGGGAACTTTAATTAGAGAGTGGAGGGAAACCCGCGAGCTCGCTTTTAGAAGGCTCCATAGCTTTCTATTGAGTTTGCATGCAGTCTGGAGCTAAGCGTCTCCCTACAGATATCTTTGATGGAGCGCTACCGCTGGCAGCACAAACTGCTTCGACGCATCTGTTCCTCTACCATCCACTACTTGAAGAGAAAGTAACCCATTCGGCTACACAGTACAGCTGTCTCGTTTCGATCAAAGTCTTTGGCCAGGCAATGCCTCAAATATCTCTGGCGACAATCTGAGTGTGTCGGACTGACTTTGTCGATGGAATTCGGTGGAGGCACAGAGCGTCTTCTGGGGCAAGGGCCGGCCTGCAAGCCGAGGGGAATGCACTAGCTTCTGAGCTGGTCGAACGTCATTATTTGTCAGCCACTAAAATGTATCTCGATGCGTCGATGAGGCTGGGCCGATCAAAATGTATGAGGGCCTCCAAGGACGGATAAATACTCGACAAACACGTCAGACGAAAAGAAGTTTTCCTCTCTCTGCATCCCTCAGATAAAGAGAAACGAATGCCACTTGCGGCCTGGTCATTGTAGAGTAAAACACTCCTGTGATAGCTTGATTCATGCGGGAATAGAGATCTGCCTGCAGCAAATACTACAGCTCAAAAAGCTGCACAAAATCCTTGACTTATTATTGGAAGCCTAGATCAGGTCAGCTGCAAGCTTCAAGTTAACTGAGGAACCCGAAGCAAGTAAATCTATCAGTAGATCGATGTATTGAGAAGTATCAAGCCTTGGTCCACGAAATCCAGGACGTACGCCAGGCGATGGTTTGTCCGTCGTCAACCTGGATTTCTTTAAGAGGCCACCAGAGGGCAGCAGCACAACGACTAAACAGCCGGTCAGCGGAGCTCGTACAAAAATTGGACTGGTCTAAATATAAAAGTAAGTGAACGCAGCTCCTGTGTAAACGGACGCAGCATTTTTGTCTATACATGAAGCCAGAAGAGCTCAGTAGAAGATGAGGACATGTGAATGTCGGAGCTGTGCCAGCCCACCCTCACATCGAGTCTACAGGGGGCAAGAAGAGAGCCAGAGGAAACCCGCATTACCAAGCAGCTCCAGACACTCTCTCAACAGCACACTGGCTTCTGTTGTGGATAAGAAGGTCATCTAATTTGATGATGGAAGGGCACACGTACGGTAATCTAGCGGAGTTAGTGTGCTTGGCTTACAACATTGCTGCACTAAAAAGCTGAAATGCTCTGAGCACAGGCTACGACACACTAAAGGGGGCAATAGGGGACAAAGCCACAGTAGGGGGTCCACCACGCCTCGACGCTGCGCTGCTCAAAGATTACACCACTACCCAAGAATTATGCGCGTTACTGAACACTGGATGCAAAGCAAATATGTTTTCCGGAGAGAGCCCAGGATAAAGCTGCCTGTTGATTCGTCAGCGCAGTCACAAGGCCTCAAATTATCGGACACGCGGCAGAATGCAAAGGTTTGTAGGGCTGCGGCAGTTACTTGATACTATATATCGGAATGGGTCCTCATCAGCGTGGCCCAAGGCTTTTGTTTGAAGGCGAGCACCGTGGCGCGATCCTAAGTATATCAGGGCACCCAGTAGCAGGTGCACACGGGCCACAGGTGCTCGCTTTGGAGATTGGTTTTTCACGAAGAGCTAGGGGGAATTACATTCTTGTCGCCTGTACAATGCTTATTTACATCTATTGTGGGCGAAGTCAAGTCAGTGCCCCAAGGAAAAGCAGAGTCATTATGCGAGCGCCACAGCAAAGCAGCAAGAGGAGACGGTTCTGAGCATGCATCCACTCTCGGTTGCTCTGCAACCGGTTGTCTACTCAAGAACTCAAATAAGGTTTGGCAAAGGAATAGCAGGAATGGAGGAAGATTGAAAAGGAGTTCGTGGATGTGCTAAAAATGACGAGCTGCCAGCACGCTGGCCACGTGGTCATCGCCCAGCGATCCGCATGAAGCTGATTCCCAGGTCAGCGCCAACCTCTGTTGTGCGAGGGCTGAAGCCCTCACAGCATGAAGGTGCATTTGAGCGGCGGGAAGACGATTTGTTCAAGCGACTGCAAAGTTCAGGAATCGACCAACGTCTTTTGGCTATAATCCGGTGCTGTCAGTGAAAAAGGCGGAAATGGACGCGTTTGTGAAGCTTTTGAACAGGACCACCGACAATCAGAGCTTCCCGATGCCTCATCTTGGCGAATTACCTGACACATTGCAAGGAGCAGCATTCTACTTAAGAGTTGACTTTACAGCTGCCTCCTGACACATCTGGATTCATTTTAAATGACAGGCGCGAACGAACCAAGAAGCTTTCTACACTCGCAATTACAAACTGGAGTGTGACTGTATACCTTTGGTCTTGAAAATGCCCCAGGTGAACTGCAGCGGCAAGTTAACTGGGATTTCGTGAGCCTGTCAAAGAGGGCTGGATGGCTGCCCACACGGATGACGCCTCAGTACTCAGCCGAAACGCTCAAGAACAGCACCTGCGGCTTGCAGCTCAGTCTCTGCGGGACACTTAGTGGTATGTGAAGCCATGCAAATGCTCGTCTTTCAGGAGACCAACTGTGTTTATACCATTAAATGTGTTTCGGGTGCAGGAATTGAGCCAGAGCAGCAAAGTCCTAGCAGTCAAGGGGCGGCGTTTAGCTTTTTGCACTATCAAGAACGGTGCGAAGTTCCATGAGCTTGCATAGTATTTCCGAAATTTCATTTCTGGACTGGCTCTGATCGGTCTGCTTTCACTGATGTGTCTTAGGAACCGCAGTCTATGACCTGGACAGAGCAGGCTGACGTCGCAACACGGATATTTCCCAGCTGCCATACAAATTCTCCGGCAGTCTCACTCCTCAAGTACGAGCGTCGTTTCTTCCGAAAGGCCTGTGCCAGAGACATTGCGGTGGGCCATATCCTTTACCAGCAAGCTACTGCTTCTCCCAGACATTAAATACTTGTTTGCTATTCTCACCGATTATCGGACCCGAGGAGCGATATTTGTCGCGGGAAAGGGAATTATATGCGGTGTGGTAGAACGTGAAAAAAATTGTGGCTCTATTTACATGGGCGTCATTGTGCTGTCGACACCGACTACCAGCCTTAACTGCGTCTTGCCGTGACTCTTCAGAACTGGAAAATCCTAAAGCCATAGCCTGTATTGGGTGCATCATGTAGTATGGCTTTGCAGTGAACAATCTGGAGGGCACCACCAGGGTGGTCGCCGGTGTGCTCTTGCAACGCCTTAACGGTTCACTAGTGTGCAGCACAACCACTCTTCTCCGTGATGATTCAGGAATTCTGTCAACGTTGCGTGAGTCTGATGCCTTAAAACTACATGCATCCGTTCCTTTGGCCAAAATGTAGGATGGCAAAAGAGGGACGCAATATCCCGTTGAGGATGGCCTGATGCGTTTTGAGAAAAGGTGGGGACTCCACCGCTTGTAAATTTCGACTTCGCTCCGCAATATCATTCTACAAGAAACTCACGAGCAGGGGGTTTATGGTAGAATGCTATTTACGTTCTAGTGCAGAGGCTCTTCCGGTCTGTCTGGTGGCGCGGGATGCGTGCCGTGGAAGTGTAGTATGCACTCTCATACCCAGATTGTCAGCAGCTGGAGCCGCTCGATTCTTCTAAACCTGGTATCTTGGCAGAGATTTCCATTCATGAACGTGTGTGCACCCAACTGGATATGGACTTCATCATTTGGATGCCGCATGTCAAGGGTCAGGATAGGCTCCATAACGTTTTTGGAGGAGAGCAAATCTGCTCATTTCATCCCTTTACTAACTGTGCTAAAGCATAGGAAGTCCTTTAGTCTTTAAACTCTTATCTGAAAGCTTTACGGAATTCCTAGGAGTACCATTGCTGACAGTTGGAACACATCAAAGGAACGCTTCCGCTGCATCTGCGACTCCGTGCTCACGGACATTTAAGTGCTTGGCTTAATTGTTATTCTTGTCCTGGGGATGTTTATAATACAACGGGGTACTCGTTTGCCTGTTGTGCTTGGGCGCTCCTTGTGTAAACTAGGAAGCTTCTCTCCAGGTTAAGCTCAGAGGAACCTGGGTCAGCAGTCACCCTCAGAGGCGAAAGAATTCAGGCAAAAGGTAGCTAGTGCATGCGATTGTATTTCCAAACCTCGAGAGAGGCAAGCATGCAAGTGAGGTAAGCAGCAGTCAGCTCTGTATTTCTCGAGACTATGAGAGGTTCTGGTGGATTGGCAGGCTTTACGAGGCGTACTACAAGGTGACACTAGGACGATATTTGGTAGCAGTGGCTACGACCTTGTGCAAGTCCGTCATTAATTACTCTTCGTGCTTACTCTATTGGTTTCTGTGAAGGTTTGAGGAGCCACAGAACTATCTTTATTGGGTTCCTAAGGAGATTGGAAACTCTCTGAATTACTCATGGACTTTCCAGCACAGGCATGTGAGCTGTGCGGAGGCGGAGAATCCACGAGAAGCCGTGGAAGTGTAGGTTTGTAGGACAGTGAAACTCTGAGGACATACTACGTAGGATTTTCAAGTAAAATGGGGCAGGGCAGCCAAACCTACTTGATTGACAGAGAAGCAAGTTGGGTGGTTCGATGCCAGCGAGCGAAGTTGCGATTCTGCTTTGTTCACAACACTAGTCGCCTTGCACGGTATTCCTCACGTTCCTTGGTATTTTTCAGTTTCCAGCATATGCTCTCCCTGAGGTGAATACATTCATCTGAGGCCATGCATGAGAAATTCCCGGCTATTATGCTCAAGATGCTGTCTACACTTAGGTTGATGCGAAGGCACCCACAGGTATTCCTTTCCTACATTCCTTGTCCTGCCTCTTGTGAGGCTACAAAGTTGACTATGCTCCATGCACCGGCTGATATGCGAACAGAGATTGCTTGATGAGGTGCGCATGCAGTTGTGATCTAATGTATATTTCGATTTGATTGACATTTTTGGTTTTCTTCTCGTTTGCGTTGGGCATACATTTTATCGCTTTGATGACAGCGAGCCACCGCGCCGCCGCTGCCGTATTGGCTTGATCCCTAGTTCGGTGTTGTCTAGCAAGGGTTTCTTTCGTCCCTTCTAGTATTGTTGGTGGCTGAGGCCTACTCTGCTCATTCCAATTGCGTTGTACGTCGCGTTTCTGCCTGGCTGGAGAGTGGCGATGTGGGGGAACGCTTCTGCTATTCTGCACGCAGTTGGTCTTGACATCCCCGTAATGAACAAGAGGGCGTGGGTTTTTGAGTGGTGAGGAAGATATAGGGGGATGAACGGACATTTTCGACTACTGTAGTTATTTGAAGTTATGAGTCCGCAAAGGGTTGTCTAGTAGTTTGCATGTGCGTATTTCTTGTTTATTGTGTAGTACTGTTCGCTGGATATAAGTTGGCTTAATGCTGTGTGCGTGTGCGCTAGAAGCTTTTTGCACCAAGCTATGAATGCTTGCAGTGCTCAGAATACGCAGCCACATCTCGTCTACCCCCATTTTATGGAACTTGGAGGGGTTTTACAGACAAGCAAAGGCAGAAACGTTTTTGAAAACACCCAGTAACGCGCTGTTAGGTTTGTACTGAATCTGAAGTTAAGTGTCTTTCTGTGGAGAGCCTGTTGGTCGGTTAGGGCTAGACTTACAGGCGGGCCATTTTTTAAAACTCCAGAGCAAATTGTCTTCCCCCCTCCCTCCCTCACCCTTCCCAGTTGCCCTCAACCTACATCCTCCACTGCTGAAGAGACGAAGAAGCTCTGGGGAGCGGGCGAATGGGAGCATCATCTCGGCAGTCCGCTTTCACCCCCTTGGACACAAATATGTTAGCGCAAAGCCTTACTGCATGTATTCTAATAGCATGGATCTAGCTGTGCCCGGTGGCAAACACACATGGAAGCATTCAGCATATGCGGTCAATGCCTAGGGAAACTTTGGTAGCGTATAGCTATTGCAGTGGTTGTTGTGAAAGCGTAGCAAACGAGCCGGACGTTGAGAGGCTCCCATGCTTTGACATGGCCTATATTTGTAGTTTCTTCACGACTTTAGGGAATTGTTGAGAGAATTTCATCCCCCTAATTGCCCTTAGGCTACTAACCTTTTGGGGCTTTCTGCTTGGGCGGCCAAAGTCCCAGCCACATATTGGCGGCTGCGCCTTAAGACGAAGGCGGCCTCTCCAACCAGTTCGTGCACAGTGTTTCTGTCTTCTTTGGCCGAAATAGGGTGTTGTGACGCTCTCATTTGTACTGTATTGTCGGTATCCTTTCTGGAGGGGAAGGTAGGTATCTGACCTGGGAGGCTGGTAGTACCACCAAGCCCAAAGTTGGGCACAGACAATTCCAGCAGCGCTGCCACATTCTTTGAATGATATCCTCATGAGGGACCTCAAGGTCTAACCCATTAACGTTTACAGGATCTACGCCCCCTCAAACAGGCCGTTGTAGGCGGGGGGGGGCTGCCAGGCGTGTTGCCCAAATCATCGCACGCCCCCACTGCCCCGTGGCGGGGGTGGGAGTGGGGTTGTGAGGAGTGGTCTTGCACAGAGCTTTCTGGAGGAAACAGGAACAGGCGTGGCGTAGACGTTGCTGCAGCACCCAGCAGCCGCATTAGAACCAGCAAGCAACCCTGCAGTGGTAGGCCAGGCAAGAGTAAGGCTGTCTGTCAGGATGTTTGGTAGCACTTCGCCGTTCGGAGGAAGCACGACAAATCAGGGGCTTTTCGGCTCGACGCAGCAGCAGCCGTCGTCTGCCACTTCTGGGGGCATCTTTGGCTCAACCCCGCAGAATCAGCAAACAGGGTCTGCCCTCGGAACAGGTGAGGAATACGGACGGACTGTGTTTGCGCCGAGTGAAATTTGACAAATCGTCTTTTGCAGCAGCTGCCGTCACGGCTGCTACCTGTTGCTATAGTGTAACGGCGCCCTATTCAGAAGACGGCGGCGAAAGCGGCGATTTTAGAGTGTAACCGCATGTATGCCGCCGTCCCCCTAATGAAGCCTCCGAAGTCGCTTTGTTGTCTTGTGTCTGTTTGTGCTTTGTTTTTCCCAAAGGCCTCTTTGGGCAGCCTCAGCAACAGCCACAGCAGCAGCAAGGGGGCCTCTTCGGCAGCACGGCGACTCCAGGAGGGGGCCTCTTCGGGCAGCCTCAGCAACAGCAGACAACTGGAGGCTTCTTCGGCAGCACTCCCGCCAGCAACACGGCGGCTGCGGGGGCATCTGGGGGTGGTCTTTTTGGTAGCGGCATTGGATTTGGCCAGCCTCAGCAGCAGCCACAGCAGCAGCAGCAGGCGGGGGGTGGCCTCTTTGGCAGCTCCACAGGCTTCGGGCAACAGCAGCAGCAGCCCTCAGCAGGCGGAGGCCTCTTTGGCAGCAGCACAGGCTTCGCACAGCCTCAACAGCAGCAAACGGGAGGCATATTTGGGAATGCAGCGGCGACAACAACTGCGGGGGGGGGCGGAGGCCTCTTTGGCAGCAGCACGGGCACGTTCGGACAGCCGCAGCAGCAGCAAACGGGGGGCCTCTTCGGGAGTAACACCAACGCAGTTTCAACAGGTCTGTTTAGACAGCCACAACAAAGCACGGGCCTATTTGGAAGCACTGCGAGCACACAGGCTGGTGGAGGAGGCATTTTCGGCGCTTCAAATAGCACCAATGCATGTAAGTTTTCCCTCCAGGAGTCTGGTGCCTCATGTCGCCGGCCTCCTCGCTGCCGTCTGTTGCTGCAAGATTTCCCGGCTGTGTGTATTGCAGGATTTTTCCGCTTTATCGTGCGGTGGAGACTGTCATGCAGCACGCCGCTGTTGCTGCAGCTGCTGCCCACAGTTTCGCTTGCTTGCATCCTTCTTTGCGTGGCTGGCGTGCAGTAGGTCAAAGTGCTGCCCCTTTCGGAGTGGCGGCTTCTGGTCAACAGCAGCAGCAGCAAGAGCCCTTCAAGCCTCTGCGGGTTGAGGATGGATTGGTGATGACGATTTGCCACGGTCCTCTGGAGAAGGTGTGTCTGGAAGAGATACGGTGGAATTTTTACCAGCAGAATGGAAAGGGAGTGGGGGCCCCTGCAGGGCCGTTCGCCGCCAACTCCGCTCCTGCTGCCGGCACAGAAGGGCTCTTCGGATCTGCTGCGGCGACGCAAGCCGCAACAGGGAGTGGATTTGGAGGCGGGGGTCTTTTTGGAAGTACCAGCACGCTGCAGCAACAGCAGCAACCGGCAGCCACGGGCGGCCTCTTTGGGAGTACTGCGCCGGCAACAGGAGCTGTCAGTGCTTTCGGCGGGGGGGGCGGCCTCTTTGGATCGACAGGAACGCAGCAGGTGCAGCAGCAGGGGCAGCAGCAGCAGACGGGAGGCGGCCTATTCGGTAGCAGCACAACCGCAGCACCCACGACGGGAGGGGGCCTTTTCGGCAGTAGCACAGGAGCTCTTGGGGGAGCAGGGGGGGGCCTCTTCGGGAAGCCTGCAACAGGCACAGGCTTTGGTGGCATCAATAGCGGCACGGGAGGAGGCCTTTTTGGAGGAGCTTCTACGGCGAACTCGGGGGGCAGCGGCCTCTTTGGCACCTCCGGCAGCAACACGGGGACGCTTGGTGGGGGGCTCTTCGGGCAGCAGCAGTCTCAGCAGCAGTCTCAGCAGCAGGCTCAGCAGCAAGGTGGCCTCTTTGGGGCCCTAGGAAGCGGCACAGCGGGAGCTGCAGCAACGGGACAGACAGGCGCAGGTGGCGGCGGCCTCTTTGGCAGCAACACGCAGCAGCAGCAGCAGCAGAGCGGCTTGCTGGGGGGGGGCAGCAGTCTCTTTGGGGCTAAGCCCGCAGCAGGAGCAGCAGGGAGCACCCCTTCTGCTGGGGGAGGTGCTGGGTTGTTCGGAAGCAGCAGCGGCAACACCTCCACCACCACATTCGGAGGCGCGGGGGGGGGCCTCTTCGGGTCCATTCGCCCTGCGGGCAGCACACCAGGAAGCGGCGCCCTTGGAGCTCCTGCCACGGGGGGGGGCCTCTTTGGATCTGCAACAGCAGGCACTGCGAGTGCGAATTCGAATACCCCCGGAGGGGGCCTCTTTGGGGGCCTCAGTAAAACGACTGGGAGTACTGGGGGGGGCGGCCTCTTCGGATCGGGAGGAACCACCAACACTGGTGGAGGGCTCTTTGGCGGCAGCAGCATGTCGCTGCAGACACAGCAGCCGCAGAGTGGTCTATTCGGTCTAGGAGGCCTAGGCACAGGCCAGCAGCAGCAGCAGCAGCAGCAGCAGCAGCAGCTTTTGGGGGGGGGGGGGACGCCCTCAGGAGGCAACCTGTTCGCCCTGGGGGGCCTGCTAGGGGCCCCCCAGGTGACTGTGCAGATAGTGCTGTCTGCCACGAATACAACAGCCTCTCAACTCTCGTGCCAGCCGATTAGTAGTGTGGGAGAGAGCTTCTCCCTCGGGGGGGGCCCCCCTCCGCAGTTAGGCCGCCGCTGGTCGCGTCGATTCCTCTCGGGGGGCACAGCCAGGGGAGCTCTCCCTGTGCCGCTCGCGCAGAGTGCCTCCGGTTTGGGGGCCTCCTTTTCCCTTCCGTCGCAACTGTTGCGCCCTCAGCAAGAGATTCTGCAGCTCGTCGACTCGCAGGCTGCTGACGCTGGCAGCCGCAACGGCTGGCTCGCCCAGACTATCCACAGGTCTCTTGCTGCAGTGCAGCAACAGCAACGGAAGAGTCAATCACTGCTTCCCCTTTCGCTAAAGGACTACGCGCTGCTACACCGCCTGCAACGAGAGACAGGAGGAACTCATGCGACCCTAAAAGACAAGGAGAAAGAAGGGGCCTCGCGGCTTGAGGACGTGGAGGAAGAGGAGGAGGAGACGCCACAGCGCTTCGACGAGGAGCAGCAGCAGAAGGCGCGGCAGCACACGGCGCAGCAGCGGGAAGGCGATATGCTGATGAGCGCCGTTGCAGCGGCTGCTGCTGCAGCCGCTGCAAAGGCGGCTTCAGCTGCTGCGCAAGCTGGAGCCGGCAGCAGCAGTGGCAGCGGCAGGATCAGCGCCAGGGGTGACGGCCAAAACATTCCCTGCAGGGCCTCTCTGGAACTGAGACCGATCCTTACAAGTCCAGAATACGAGTGCTCGCCTTCCATAGCCTCTCTCCAGCAAATGAGCGAAGAGGAACTGCGGCGCGTTAGAGACTTCCATATAAGGCGGCCCGGCTTTGGTAGCATTCTTTTCCCTGGACATACAGATCTCAGGGGAATCAATCTGGACCTGGTAGTTCATATTGGTTATCTGGAGGTAAAGCATGCACCCACCTGCAGGACGCAGTGAATCTTGCTATCTGGGAGACGGGGGTTCAGGGGTGGTCCGCTGGTCGTGCTGCTTGCCTGTACCTCCTATTTGTGTTTTATGGGTGGAATGCAGGTAAAAATGCATTTGTGTAGGAGTCCTACATGTACATATAGATGCACATATAGATGCACATATGTGTACATATAGATACATATACAGGGCAAGCATGCCCATGTACATCTATGCATATGCATATGTGCTCTTGTGAGGACGCTGAGTCGGAAGCCTTGGACGAAGAGCCCTGTCCGTTTCTGTTTTTCCTTTTATGGTGGTGGTGATGCATGTAGTGTCTAATGCATGCAGCGCTTGCGGCCCTGTATCTATGTGTGGCTTTTCAGGTGAGCGTGTATGCGGACGCTGCTCCCCCTGTTGGCGTGGGACTTAACAAGACGGCTCAAGTGACGCTGTGCAACTGCAAGCCGAAGCGTGTCTCGAAGGAGGCTGGAGGTTTTGACATGGCGGCTGCTGGCAACGATGGTGCGGAGGCAGAAGAGGAGGCAGCAGCAGCAGCTCGTAACGAGCAATTTGTGGAAAAGGTCAAGAAGTACACCGAAAAGATGGGTGCCACCTTCCTCTCCCTAGACACCCATACTTGGGAATGGCGCTTTGAAGTCGAGCATTTCTCAGTGTATAAGTGGATCGACGAAGATGCTGCAGTGGAGGCTGAAGGCGCTGTGGCAGCAGAAGCAGCAGAAGCTACGCAAGTGGCTGCCTTTGCCGCTGCTGCTCCCGATGCACTCCCTCCGAAGGAGCTCGCGCTGCACCTTCACAGGGCCCGTATCCTTCGGTCGGCACCGCAGGCATTGCTACTGTCTGCTGTTGCGCAGCATCAGCAGCAGCATCTGGCGGAAGCTGGTGCTCGGAGGACAAGGCTTGGTCAGCGAGCGCAGCAGCAGGAAGAGGAGCAGCAGGAGGATTTTGCTGCTGGTGATGCCCAGAGGGAGTTCAACGACCAGGGAGCCGCCTTGCCCCTTGCTTCCAGTCAGGAAACGCACAACAAGGCAGCTGAAGCAAACTGTGCAGCAGCTAACCTCGCAGCCTTAGCCTCTGTTGCCAATGCTGAGGGCAAGCATGCATCGGCATCAGGAGGAGCAAATCTCCCTGCAACGCCTCGACCGTGGCTCAGAAGACCACCCTTTCCTGTCCGCTGCGCGCCTTCTTTCGGGCCTGGTGGATTGTGTGCTCTCCCCTTCTTTAGGTCTCCACGCGCACCAGCAGCAGCAGGAACAGCAGCAAGCGAGAGCCGTGGAGCTTACGAGGTTGCAGTGGTGCAGCTGTCTCCTCTGCTGCCGCCAGCTCAGGCACCTAAAGGATACGTCTGGCCTCAGCCCTTTGCCAAGGAAGCTGCGGAAGCGATAGCTGCTGCCCGTGCTGAGAAGTCTTCTCGCAGTGACGACAACTGTGTCGACAGCCTCGCCACTACCGGTGGAGCCGTCTGGACAGCCGGGGAGGTTCCTAGGGTTCGAGAGGTGCAAGAGGCTGACGCCTTGCAGGCTGCGGTTGATGTAGAGACTGCCGCGAGAGAGTACATCGCCAACTGCAGCTGCTGTGGCAACAGCGGCTGCCCCAAAGGCTGCAGTGGAAAGCCGAAGACTATAGAAGAAGAAGGCGTTCGCGTTGTGTGGGACCTCAAGGAGGACGTAAGGCTGCATCTTTTTGATTCTGGGGTGTCGGTACACCGTGGGCTTGCGGCTGGAGCGGCAGCGGCTGCAGTGGGAGTTGTCTTCGAGGCCCTCAGGGAGAGTGACGACCATATTTCTACGCAAACCGAGGAGCTGCAATTTCGGCTTCAGCTGATGCAGCACCAGGAGCAGCGGCTGCCGTTTGTGGAGGAAGAAACTGACTGCATTGATATAAACCAGCGGTAAGGCGTTGAGTGGACAAGGAAAGAAGAGCTGCTGGTTGCTGCTCTGCGCAGAACTGTCTTGCATCTTGTTTTCGAGAATTGGTGATAGCTATGCCGTGTTATCTCGCTTGCCACTGGCCGGAAGAATTTTTTCTGGCATGCATGTATCATATGGTTTCAAATATGCGCGAACTGGTGTGTGCCTCGCTTTGTACTGGTGTACGAGTATCTGGTAGATGCGCCTAGTCAGCATCTCACCCTTGGGAAGGAGGAGAGTGGGCGTTAGGACTTCATCAATGCAGAAGGGGGATGGCTCGGCAAACGATTGTCAAGGCGACTCCCGTCGATTCTCTTAGTGGAAGTGTCATTGTGAGGAATAGTGGCGGCGAAGAATAGAGCGAGCTGCTTAGAGGAGCTGCAACAAACAGGCTTTCACGTGTCTTAATGTGGTTCTGGGTACGCTTTTGCAGGCTCCTGTTGCGAATGCTGAAATTCATGCAGCAGCAGAACGGCTGCTACTCAGGCAGCAGTGAGGGGGGAATGTGGCCTCCAGCATCGCCTTGGATTCCCCCGTCTGCTGCTGTTGGGGAGTCTTGCTGCCCTCCTGCGGGAGCTTCTGAGGCTGTGGACTGCAGACGGTACTCGGAGGCCTCGTATCTTTCTCCTTACATGCTACAGACTTGGCAGCTGTTGGTGACGCTTCTGCTCAACCCTAGTAGGCGGCAGCAGCAGCACCTGCAGCAACTGCTGGAAGCCGGCCCAAACAGGAGCCTTAATGTCTCTTTTGCCGCCGTCCTCGAGCGGCAGCGACAATTGACTGTGCTGGACTGGCTCCTACAGGAAGGGCGGCCCTTGCTGCTGAGTTTCTTGCGGAGAGCAACCTCTCTCACTTGGATGCAGCAGCAGCAGCACCAGAAGCAGCAGCTGCTGCGGAACCATACGCTGTTTCTCTCGTGCAATGTGAAGGCGCTTTTTGAAGCTGCAACAGCCACTGGAGAGCTGCGGAGATTCATTGCGCTTTTGCACCTCCTTGCTGACGGCCAAGTGCGGCTCCCGTTGTCTAAGCTGCTGTTGCCTTGCCAGTTGTAGCAGTAGGAGGGAGTAGCGACGGCCGGAGATCGTGCTGCAGTTTGGGAGCAGCAGAGGCATGTTTTCAACCCTTCGAAATTCTGCCCTTCCAGTATAGCTCCTCTTTTTTCTTGTCTTGGGTGCTGCTGCTGCCTCAGGGCCTTGCCTCGATCCATCTGCTTCTACGCGAGGGGGCTTTCTACCCTCACTTGGCGTTGGCTGTGGCGGCGCATTTGCAGCAGCCTCTCGGCTGTCAGGTAAGCTGCTTCTGCTGCTGCCTAATGCGAATTTGCATCGGTCGGTTGCCTCTCTGCTCTCACGTGCTCCTTTGTCTTCAAACTGATCTCTCTAGCGCTTCATGATGCTGCCGTACCGAAAAGCACAGGAGTGTATCCAGAGCTGTGTGTTTCTTTGCGGCTGCGCTTGCTGCTGCAGCTGCTGTATGCAGATGCGCTGCAGGCTTCTGCGCTGCCACAGCCCCCTCCAGAGGTACGTCGGGTGTACAGACTCCTGGCGGGGGCACCTCCCCCTTCCCAGTCTTCTTCTGAGAGTCTGGCAGGCGCTAGCCACAAACTTCGCTGCTTAAGTGGCGCTGGTCGTAGCTCCAAGGAGACTGCTGGGGAGAGCAGCAGGGATGCATCGTCTGCCACGGCAGCAGCAGCAAAGGGAAAGCTTCCAGATGCATCGTCTGCCACAGCAGCAGCGTGCGGGGCCCTCTGGGCTGAAGACGCACCATTTCTTGACTGGAAAGCGGAGCTTGCTGCAGCACTTTTATTCAGCAGAGAGACGGCTGTGCTGCACTCTCCTCCCCACATGAGGGAAGAGCTGCGACCACCCCCGCAGGCAGCTGATGCCCCCAGAGACTTGAAACGAGTCAGTCTGCCCCTTATTTGAAGCAGCGCTCTATTTCGGTGGGAATGCGCCGCGGCTCGCTGCACATACCCGTAGCTTCCCCCTTTTCTCCTTCCCTCTATTTCTTCCGCTGTCGACTCCTCTGCGAGTGAATGCTGCTGTGCTTAGGCATTGCTCTTCCTGGAGGGTTTCGGACGCCAACGACGCTGCAGCTGCAGCAGCTGCTGGGGCTCAGCGCCCCTTCCGCTGTACGTACGCCAGCAGCAGGAGGCGCGCGCCTTGCAGCAAGGCCACAAGGGATCCTCACAGCAGGAGCAGCAGCAGCAGCAGGAGCAGCAGCAGCAGCAGGAGCAGCAGCACGGTCGGAAGGTGTTGAGCGAGGAACAATTTGACATGCAGTTCTCCCTCCTGAGGTAAGGGCGGGTGCAGCAAAAGTGGTGCTTGTTGCCGGTACTTCCCCATTGCCGTGTCTGTAGTCGTTCTATCTAGGTCTTCTTGCGCTGCTGCTGCTGCTGTACAACTGGCTGCTGCTGCTGCTTCTACACGAATGGGAAGCTGGCTGCGTATGGCCGTTTGCTTCGTGGTGGCCTCAGTGCCTCTAGACGTACTGCGCTATGTGTTTCGCCACGCGCAGCGGAGCCAAGGCCCTTTCCTTCGCTCTTTGTTGCTTCGATGTCTGTGCTCGCAGACAGCATGCTGGGATTACAAGGCCTTCTTTGGCTGCAGTTGGTGGGTGGCGGTGCTCCCCCTTCCCGCTGGATGTCCAGCTGTCTTGGCTTGCCGGGTTGGTACTGTGCATGCACTTTACCAGGGAAGCAGCAAAGCCGCTGCAGCAGCCGCCTTTGCTATGGCTGCCGGATATTCACTGGGTAGCGGCGTTGCCTCCAAGGTCGCAGCCGTCAATCCGCAGGCTGCTGCAGCAGCAGCAGCACTTGACTATCTCTTTTGCGGAGCAGCTTGAATTAAGCGGGATGTGGCCCGTTGCATGCGCAGTCCTACTTCTTTGTCCTGATAGAGGTGCGTTCTCTTCGTTTTCTTGGTGGTTTCTGCGTCAGTATCTGCATGGCTCGCAGTGCTACAGCTGCACAGGTGACTGACTGGCTTTGGCCCTTAAAGGCGTTCGAATGAAGCCTTCGCCTCAGGGGTTGCTGTGTATGGCGGGCTGCTGGACGCGTGCAGACTCCGGTGTAGTAATGGCGCGGTCTCTTGTGGAGAGGAACGGCCGGGAGCTAAGTACCGAGGTGCCTGTACAGCGGCGGCTGTGGGCCTCTAAGCTGCTGTTGCAGTACGTCGGGATCCCCCGCTCATGGCTGCAACGAGCTCACGCAAACCTTCTCAGGTGTCGAGAGAGACACTTGCAGGTGAGGTGCCTACTGTGCTGCTGTCTCTCGCTGCGTTTGCTTTGAGGACGTTACAACGGAGCAACAGCGGAATGACGCTTTTGTTTTCATGTGTTCCCTGCGGCTATTGACTAGGTCCTAGTGTGTTTTTTGGGTTCCTTTTGGGATGTACAGGCAGCGTTTCTCTACTTGGATGGCTATCGTCATGCTGCTGCAAGCCCCGAAGGATTCTTGAGCTCCGCTACCGGTCAGCCTGCGTGGCAGGCATTGCAGCGGCGTTTCCCGGTGCAGCAGGAGCAGCAGGAGCTGCTGCTGGCCGCTGCTGATTCCTTGCTGAAGGCCTTACCATCGTTTCTCCAGGGCCTGTTACTCGTGCTCCAGCAGAGGCAGCAGCAAATACTGCTGCATGGAAGTTCGTTCGCCACGTGCGGCGTGGCTGTGCGACGGTCTTCCCAAAAGGCGCTACACCAGCAACACGAATGGGATTCAACAGCAGCAGGTGTCAGCAGCAGCCTCTTGGGGCCTGAAGAGCAGATGGATTTGCTTTCGGAATCCATTGACTTGTGCTGCTCCCAGCAACTGCTGCCGCAACAGCACAAGAAGTTACAATGCTGCAGCGCATGCATCCAATGGATGCGGCAGCAGTTCCCGGTATGTCGTTTCCCGCTGCATCAGGCCGCTGCTGGCTGCTGCAGAGCCACTGCCTCCCTATGGGGCCCTCCAGAGATACACGGACACATGCAGACTGCGGTATTATGTGCTGCAGCCGCCATCCCCTGGCAAGGACCCGCTCAAAAGCAACGAGGGACTAGGGACGCAGCAGCAACAGCTGCTGCAACATCAACTGGCTGCACTACTGCAGCAACGCACCAACAGCACGGATGCGGAGAGACAGTGTTGGGCATGTATACAGAGCGCTCTTCTGGAGGCGCGTGAGCAGCGTTGCCAGTGAAGTAGCAGCACCTGCCGAAAAATTCCTTGATGCAGGTGGTGCAGCTGCGGTTGCAGCAGGTTGCAGCGTTTCGATAAATTAATCTACCACTCGCGAGCTTCCAGTGTGTGCATAGCGCTCTATAATAGATAAGGAGACAGTCCGGGAGGAAGGCTGGGGGTTCCTAGCATAGAGGCCATGATCAACCCAGGCTTTCCTGCGCGAAATCCTAAATGGTGTTAACGAAAGCGACAGACGCGTTTAAGCAGCAAATCTTTAGGTGGTTCACTACAGCAGCCGCTGGAGCTGTCAATTGAACCGAGCTAAGATAGCATTGCCTATTGGTTTCATGGGGATGATATAAGCTAGTATTGCACTTCGACACCCTCGCCTCGGATATACCCTGCACCTTCTAGGTTGTGTATGTGACACGTGATGTTTCTTCAAACGAAAAAAATCACATTTGTGGTCAAAGACCACCAAATCTTACTATTAATGAAAAAGCTAATGGAGGCTGCCTGGTCGCCTTGCTCGCGGCTGGGAGGAAAGGCTCACTTCAGAGGTTTCCAAGCAGAAAAAGCGATTACGCCAGAATCCAGAGGCTAAGAAAAGCCCCTATTGCTGCAAACGTGTGGCTCAACCCTGTACATAACAACACCCAACGGTTCCTGAGTTAATCGTGTACCATTCAGGGCCAAAATGGAGGTTCAATGTACGCGAGGGGTACAAAGCCGTTGCTGATTAGCGCACATCTACACGTGCCGGCCGCTCCTTGCATACTTTCTAGGATGCGCGTAGATTCCTAGAGTGCACGGCCCATTAGAGGATCTCACCGTGCTGCGTTGCCTCCGAAGCACTAAGCACCGCTGTCTTCCTTCGCAAATGACGCAGCTGGGCTTCCGAGAGGTCATTTTCCTCAACGCACGATAGAGCGGGCTCAAATATACCATCTGGCGTGCACTCTATCTCGTCGCTGACTCCTAGGAGCACAGATCCGGGTGGGCAGGAGAACTACAGAAGGCAGCAAACAGGTAAACACGAAGCACGTAACATCCTGCTCCAAGTTTGGCAAAAAAAGGACCTCTTACTACCTCTTTTCGAATTCCTAATTTATTGCTTCTTTATTCTGACTGTAGAGGTATCTTTGATCACTCTTCAAAAATCCTTTTCTGAGCACGTGGCACAGCAGGCTCTTACCTTCACGATAGAGCCAGTACTGTAAAAGGGCCGATCTGGCTGCAGGACTGCCCAAGTATCGCTCGGGCGCACACAAATGTCTCCTTGTTGGAAATTCTCCTTCTCCTTCATTTCTATGCAGTGCATGCAACACATAGCAAAAGCCCTACTACAGGGGAAGCCCGTCGGCGAAAATCGCCGAAACAAAAGGGCTTCGCGCGTAGAGGCTCGGAACATGTGTATCTCAGAGAAGCCTCATCGGCGCCTTGTACCAATGAGTTGCATGCCCTGCCTCAATGTTTGCTGGCTCTTCCGCTAGCATTAATGCTGATTGTGCCGTTTCAATTTGCCATAATTCACTTACCCCGAAGCTTCTTCTCCTTCTCTGCCACAATGGTTCCCCATAGAAGACGCTCTGCTGAGGGAGCCTCGCGTAGGTTCCCGCAAACGCTGGCACCACCAACGTCAGCTTCGCTATCATCTGAAGGTCCTGGCATCCACTGGCAATGGTAAGGGGAAGGCCCCAGGTGAGCAGTTGATGGGATTTTCCCGTTTTCTGGCTTTCCGTTGGCTTTCCTTTCCTCCAACTCCTTCAAGCCATGAGCATGCATCCAGTCGCATGTTTCCTTCTTCGTGAAGTGCTCACAGCCCCGGATGATGCCCTCGAATTTTTGTATCACTGCATCCGTTGTCTGATACCCTGTGAAGCAGCGGCGTCACACGAAGCACTAGCGAAACGGGAATACCATCGCTAGGTAAATCTCCCACTGCGCGGCCTCTCTATTCTCACTGTAAAGTTTCAAACGTCTGACTCTGCTATGCTTCAGTACTGCGAGGAACGCGATACCACCTGCCACTGCATGTAGGAGTACGCCTACCCTCGTTGATGCATGCATTGTGTGGGACCTTTGTCTCAAAGCGGCAGAACTTGTGCTTCTCGCAGTCTTCGGGAGTGACAGCAGTGGTGCAGTTGAAAAAGCAAACTCCGTAGATGAAGTCTTGGAAGCACTCCGATTTTTGCATGCAGGCTACAGGATCTGTAATGACCTCACATGCGTTTTCTTCAAGCTTAGACACCATCACCACTGGCGTAGCATTTCGAGGCTCTTCTGAGTCTCCCTGCTGTCCTTGAACTTTAGATGCAGCTGCACCTGCGTTTGCGTCCCCTCCACTCTCTGACGAAGAGGCTTCGTGGTGTGTGCCTCCTTCCTCCTCTGAGCTTCCCCCCCCGCTTGCTGTTTCCGAGTTTGCCTTTATCTCTGCCACATTCTCTTTGCCGTGGCTGGAGCCACTATGCCCCTCAGAGCCCTCAGAATGTCCCTTGCCTTCTTCACGCGAATCTTTGGCTTGCGTAGTTTTCTCTTCAGTTTCTGCCGAAGCCTTTTCTGACGCGCTAGCCTGCAAAGATGCTCCAGCTGGTTCTCCCTCTTGCGCTGACTCTGATTGCCGCTCCGTCCCTGCTTCCTCTGCCTCCTCAGAGGCAGAGCCCAAGGAAACAAAGGAGGCCGAGGTGGTGTTGTCGTGAGGTACAACGGAGCTGAGGTGAGGGGCATTCTGCACCAACTGCCCCCCAATCGGCGTTGCTTTTGCCTCGATTTCGACAAAGGAGCCGAAATTCGCATTTGTGAGGCCCATGCCGAAGTCCTCTTCATCTATCACAGAAGGATGGCTTGTCTCGGGGTCAGCTGGTTTGGGAAGTGTGTGGAGACCAAAATGGAATGGCAGATAGACTTCAGCAGGATGGCCGCTCGGGTAAATTTGCTCTTCCTTAAGGTCTGAACCAAAGTCCCCTACTTTGGAGAGATTTGGCGAAATATGTGATGGGGGGGGCATTGGAGGCCTTGCTGAGAGATGGTGCGCCTTAGGTTCACGCAGGTGGTCTTGCACGTTCCCCAGGAGAAATTCGAAATCCGCCTCTTGGAGAGCGGTGGGGTT
Source organism: Cyclospora cayetanensis (assembly GCF_002999335.1). Lineage (NCBI taxonomy): Eukaryota > Apicomplexa > Conoidasida > Eucoccidiorida > Eimeriidae > Cyclospora > Cyclospora cayetanensis. Next base: position 137,138 of record NW_020312203.1, on the reverse strand, counting down.
GACTTGGGAAAGAGCGGAGATTGACTCAGAGGACAGTGCAGCAACAGGGCCGGTGTCTGGATCAAGGACAGCCAGCAGTTCTTCTTCTTCCTTTTGCTCCTTTGTCAGTTGTGCTGGTGTCGCCCTTGTTACCTCCTCGGTAATGCGGTTCAAGAGGACTTTCAGCTTCCCACAGGTCTTCATAAGATGCTCAGCATCCATGCCAACAATTTTTGTCGAGTAAAGAAAGCTGCTTCCTTGCCCCGGATCGAAAGCGGCCACCTCGTCCACGGGAGCCCACATATTCTCTATCTGCATCACCATGATACTTGGGTCTTCTCCTTGCTTCTCTAGCATCTTATGCATCCGTTTTCGTTGCTTTCCAAGGAACTTATGCTGCTTTCTGAGCATCTTCAGTTCTGCCTTTGCTTCGGCGGCCTTTACTTTGAGCTCCTTCGCGCTAACGACACCCTGACGGATCTTGTGGACACCCATGACGGCAGCGATGGCGGCGTTCCGTGTTCTCTCTCTCTCAATAGAAGCCTCAAAGTTCACCAAAGCGTCTCTTAAGGAGAGACCCAGCCGCCTGTGGCCTTGCCAGAGCCGTAGGAGATGCCCCGCAACGATACCCTCTTCCTCAAGACTAACGATCCCCCGCAGTGCCTCGGGAGTTTCATCCTCGGGCAGAGAGTCGAACAGCTTGCTCTCGTCTCCCTCAAGCCCAGTAGCCTTCTCTCCAATGTCGAAACCCCTTGCTAGTCGATCTATGTCCAAGGAAGCTTCCATAAGGTCAATTGCGTCGTGGTCAGGACCCTGGCTTCCGTGAAATATCAAATCGTTTAGCTTTTTCACTGCAGGGTCTACCTCCACCTTGAGGTCGAATACGGGGTGATCCATATCTATGATATCTCCAAACAAATCCTCCATGGTACTCTCCGCAGAGCCGCCAATATGGGAACGAATATGGCCTACAGCAAGGCTGCCGTCAAAAGACTTGCTGGCTCCTGCGTCACCCATTTTCAGGCTATCTTTACCTTCCTTATTAGATTCTGCCTTTCTCGGAGTGCTGTGTTCCTCTTTCCCAGCATTTACACCTTTGCGCCCTTCATCATGGGCTGTCTGGCTTTTACCTGCGTCGGCCTCCTTCCCAGACACAGATAAAGGTTCTTCCTCTGCTGCAGCAGAGTCTGCAAAGGAGTACTGGTTGGGTATGAGTCCGTCACTGGATTGGCCGAGGTCCATGGCACGCCCAGAGCTGGTGCCTAATACTAGCAGCAAACCAAACAAGAGGAAACAGAGGGGCAACATACCCGGGGAAACCGGGTGTAGTTGTGGCCACCTCATTGTCTTGTGTACTGTAGGCGAGAGGCTCGTCGACGCCTTAGGACTCCGATATACATATAGCCAACGTGTCTAAGTCATTTAGAGCTGAATGTAAGGGTGCACAGACAGTAGAGAATGTCTGGTTCTGGGAGAAGAAAAATAATAGCACGCTGTGCGCCTGTTGGGCATTGCGCCAGCTAGAGTTCCGAACTTCCGCCTAAAATCCCCCCAATAAAATGAAAATCGAGTAAGATTAGGATAGCATAGCTCTTCATGCAATGACATGGGGACTATCTGAGCCCGTAAAACAGGTCTTTGTTTAAGGGGCTACCCTCTGTCCCGCCTCGGCGCGGCCTTGGATTTTTGGGAAATACGGCCACTGTAAAGGGAAAGGCCGTCGCTCCCCAGACACTTTCCTAGAATTAGTAATATTGTCAATAGTGTCAAATTTCTTCTGAACAAATGGCATGCAGGGACGTAAAGGGACTTTCTTGGGCAGCCGGACCATCTGTCCAGCCGAAGGAGCCAATGGGCACACTGCGGGGTGCCGACACTTTTAGGGCAAAATGCCGGGTGGCTTCTAAAGCTCAAATTCAAGATATAAAAGTATTAAAATTTTGGGGGGGATATGGCATTTGGATGCTGCACACATCGCTCTTGATGCCTCGTCATTCACAGCAGTCACCAGAATAACTGCGATTCGGCCGACAATGGCCGCGCTATGTTGTGTGTAATTAAGGTAAAACCTACACTGATTAAACCTTCTTTAGCCTTATTCTAGAAGACAAAACTGTCCGCTTGCCGCTTGTATAGCACGTCCAAGGGAAAGTACATGTGTAGTACATGCATCGTCTTGTATGTATCGGTAAACTGAGGTATGGCAAGTCCGGGAATACCCCTAAGACCGGGAAAAAGTGCACACTCCTGAAAAAGTCCGGACTATGAGACCCGGAAGCGCAATTCCTTGAGATGACCTGCTTATCTCGTCAACTGGTTCCTGCCATTTTGATGCCAGGGGCCCATGGGCTGACAAAGCGTAGCGTGTCCCCTATCATTGTAGGCCGACCACGATGGCGTACTAGAGAACACACGAGGAAGCAGATGAGCCTTTGTATACCACAAAGCGTAGTAAGCTAACTTTTCGAAAGTGCTTTTCTTGGTAGAGTTGCTGGCTCTACCGAGGAATTCTGAAGATAAATCTTTCTGCTCTATACTGCTACTGCTGTGCCTGCAAACACTACTGCAAATGTGGCGATTTTCTTTCAGCTGTTGCCGTTTCCTACCTCAAATGGCCTAAGTGCTTCGGGGAGTTCGTCTGCACGCGATAATCTTAACGACGGCTCACCCAAGCAACAACGGCAGAGCCACAGCTTCCTTTGTCTTTGTGTTCGCTTGACTTCAGTTAAGAAAACTTATTGTTGATTGAAGCTCGTAAGCAACAGTGCAAAATAACAGGAGACTGCAACTCAGAAGCGCAGTGCTCCCCGGAATGTGCAGAATCTTGTGTACGCATTGGGATGTGCTTTCATCGCACATCCCGAACCGAGGGTCTAGGGCGGGCTCAGCTGCACTCCAACATTCCCTACTACACTAGTTATGCTTGACTAAAAAATAGTAGAGAATAGACTATTTGACTTGTGTGTTCGTATAAACTATTTGATGCAGAGTACGTAGAACTCGGTACAAGAGAGCGGAATCGTGTGTGCTTGTGAGCTAGAAGCTACATGCATTGTGACTGCTCAGAGTGCTTACAGGATGCACCAATGAGCAAACTACCTGTCCCTCCACCCTCTGGTCGAGATCTCTGAGGAATGCGGTCAGGGGCCGGAGGGAGCTCCCTTCATAAACACTGAATAACTTATCAACTTTGAACTGTGTTTAGAGTACAGTGTCTTTCTATGGCGATCTTAGATGGGGCGTTACAAAGACCGAAAGTCTCCCCTCCCTATAGTGAGCCTCAGAAATTTTCTTTTTGTTCGGTCTTTGGTTTACGTGGTGAACGGCGTCCGTTCCTCTTAAGTTGCACAAATATCTGCCAGTACACTGCAGGGAGAGTTGAGGTCCCAGGTTTGGCTGCCTTCTTCCCAACGGCGTTACCTCCTTCATGGGTCTTACAGGAACACACGGTCTTATAGATCGAGATGGGGGCAAAAACACGTTGTCGACACAGTGTACTGCGCTCGACAGGTAAAGTTAGACTCAACAAATGGGACTCGCTTCCTTGAGTATTACCAAAAGACGGCAACCACAAATTGTCTCCGGTATGGCGGTTCACGGAACTGATGCTGGCACGCGAACCCGGTAAACTATATACTCTGAATAGTCATAGCCACTAGCAGCCATCCCGGTGTCAATGCAAAACGCCTCAGTGTACATTTCCGGGTATACAGGCAGTTCTCCAGCATCTATGGCTTGCCCAATAATAAGACAGGCGGCGGCAGGATAAATTGAATGCATAAGAAAGGCTGCTGGGCGTACACTGCTCCTCGCAGCAGCAACGAAACGTTAGCTTGGCGCAAAAGGAACCTAGGTGCAGAACCAGCGAGTTGATACCTATGTATCCGGCTTGAGGCGCTCTGCCAGTGCCTCCGCCTCTGCATTGCGCCCCAATTTGTACAAGGTTTCCACCTTGGTTGCCATCAAGCGTTGCTCCCGCATGTCCATGACCTGCGTCGCCATAAATCGAAACCCCGCTCCACCAAGTGGACTCCCACCTCTGATAGACCCCATGTAAGACTGATAAAAGACTAGCAAGCCGGGTGCTACATTTTGAAAGGCTGCAGCCCCTTGCTGTCCGCAAACCCTTCAAGTTAGCTGTCTTCAATGTTTTAGTTTCTCTGGTTCTCTGAAGCCTTACCTTGTCGCGGTCCCGCCGCAGATTCTGTAGCTCCTGAGCTGTTGCGAGCTGCTTGCGCTCTTCCCTTAGCTTCCGGATCTCCTTCCTGCAGTACCCGCATCCAAATAAGTCAACTGCACGAGGGGTAATTAAGGGTCCACGCAATATCCAGGTGCGATTTTTATACACCACCACGCGAGTACAGAGAAGGCTTGTCAGACGCTTCGTTGTCGTAGAGACCAGCCCATCAACTGACACTCGATTAAAGGTGGAATTGTGTGGATGAAGTGTACTACTGGACACTCCCCAATGCGTTTGCCCTTGACCGGGGCACCATAAATCGAGAGGCGCAACAGATGACTGACATGCGCAGAACCTCGTCGTTGAACTCTGTTCTCTCCCTGTGCACGGGCTCCTTCTGAGCCTAAAAAGAGAGTTTGAAGCAGCAGAGCAGTCAGTAGCAACGCACAGAAAACCCGAGCAATGAAGACACTGAAGAAGGGCATAGGTGCCCTAGTGGCACAGGCAGGATCAGACTTCTCGGCAGCCCAATATTTTTCTATGAAGTTCTTATAAAGGAGTTCAACTTCAGCGAAGCAACGTCTTTTCCATACAGTTAGTCGTCAGCAATGAAAACATGGATCTATGAGGAGGTATCCACGTCGAAAACCCCGCAACATGAGTCCAAAAGGACCTCAATGCACACATGTGAGCGCACTGAACAACGTATTGTCTGGCACGTGAATATTAATATGTGCACGAGAAGGCAAGACCTACGACCACTGCAGCTCAGCCCTACCTGACGCATGCGTTCTTCTGCCTCCCAGAGTTCCAAGTTGTAGTATTTTTTGTGAGGCAAGGTTGCAGTATTGAAGTCCTCTGCAAAGTCGCTGAAAAGCCGCTTCTCCTCCTGGCAACAAGCACCACAGTCAGAAGCCCATCACATTGCAGCAGCACCAGTGCGGGCATCCCCGCCAATGAGGGCTCCTCTTCACCTTCAGCTACAGCAACGCGTGCAGGCGTGTGGACTGGCTGCAGTCATGGTGCCTAAGCATCTGAAAATTATGGGCAGCTACAGTGGCTCAGTTCTGTAACAACCCAGTAAGAAGAGAGGTGAGGTAGGGGAAGCCACATGCTCTGGAAGGGCTGGATGCGATTCCTCCTACGGCCGTTAGGCAGGATACTGGCGTTCCCAAGAGTAAAAAGTCGCGATGCAGTACCCAGTTTGCGAGCTCTTCGATGTTCCTGTTTTTCACTTCCAGCAGCCACAAAGTGAACTCGGGCCGTTTGGCCCACATGTCCGTGTCATGGATGATGCCGTAGCGGCCCCAACGATCGCCAACAGCCCCTAAAGCTACCTCTGAAGAAGCAGAGACAAGTGTCAGATGAGCGCTTAAGGAGGAGGAGCCGAATGCGAGAGCGAAAGAGCGACAGGGAAAGACTACATACACTCCTACACCTCTGCTGACGCCGCCACAGGGGGCGGCTGAACGATCACACGGCCTTAAACTATTTAGGGTCGAATGCATAATACAGACCGCTAACTGTTGCCTAGTTACCGTCACTGTCTTTTTGCTTCTTCTTCTTCTTCTTCTTCGCAGACTTTGCACTTTTACGCTTGCGCTCGGCATGGCCGCCTTCGTGCTTCTTGGATTTACTCTTTTTCGAGTGCTTCTTCGCCCTCTTCTCCTTTTTCCGCCTAAGAAAGCACATGCAAGTCCAATATATGCATGGAGCACTATAGTCGGGAATTGGAAACACGAAGGGAGTCTCTGGTTTTCCAAGGGCAAAGGAGATATCCCATGCGCCTCTGCGTGCCTGTGCATTCTACACCCTCAATTTTGTCTGTGCCCAAATAAGAATAGTAATATTGGGGCGAACCGATGGCGTTCGTCTTCTGAAGTGTCACTGCTGCTACTGCTGCTACTACTACTGGAGCTACTACTGCTGATGCTGCTGTGCTTCCGCTTCTTTCGATGACTTGTGCCACGGGGAACCATCTCCACCACCTCATCCTCTTCTGAATCGTCACGAGGCATTCTTCCGTTTGTCTCCTGTTGCTCTCGGAAAGTCCACGCACTTCCTGCCGCTGATCCTGCGGTAGCTGTTGTTTGGGAGAGCGCAGAGAGAGCGTGGCTCTTGCCGTGCTTCAATTAGACTTAGAAGGTGGGTATACGCAGCTTCATAAAAGCTCGAATTGCTAACGAAGCCATGGGTACGCCCTCCTCAACAAAAGCTAGCCTCAGATGTTTCTTGTTGACAGGCCAGTCCCCCTCGAAACAGTTGTATACACGCACACCCTTGCGCACACAGCGACAACCCCCTGTGCTGTCTGGCCATCAGTCAGCTTTGTATTTCCACTTAGTGCTTTTCGGCAGGGGACCATACAAGAAATTTGCAAGGCACAGGGCGCATGCAGCCCCGAAGGCCCAGGGGATCATCTGTTGAATCGATGCGTGATTTTTGCGTGCGCTTGGCAAGGTTCTCGCGTCCGCACACATGCGTTAAAAATATTTGCATGAATGTATTTTATTTGGTCCTCCCACTCTTGCTTCTTTACATGGCATCACCTGAAGTGTACATAGGTACAGCCCTGGAAGTCAATTTCACATTTGGAATGTGAATAGCCCCTACTCCAGACTCTTTTCCCTAACATAAAGCATTTCCGGCCCTCTATGAGCTGGGCGCATGTGGAAGGGTTCAAATCCACAACGAGACGTATCCGTTCGTTTACAATGGGGACAGATGCCGATTAGCAACTCCGCTCTGCAAGCTACTTAACTCCCTTCGCGTCCCTCTTTCTGTGGATTCTATCCCACACAAGCAACAGCAATGATGGCTCTGCCCCTTTGCCAAACCTCTCTACGAGCATCAAGGGCCACTCTTCCCAGTGTCTCTTGTGTGGGACGTAGCTGCCTTCTTTTCCAGCACACTCTGCATAAGGCAGAGTTTCGCACAAGAGCACACCTGCCTCTGGGACCTATAGATGCCAGAGGGTTTTATTCAGCTCCTTCTCTCCTGAAGAACGCATGGGCTGCTTTGAAGCAGCGCCAAATCGAGAAGTATGGTTAAAATCATGCCCACGCAGCAAATACATGCATACCTCATGAACTCCTACTTATTCTTCATCCTACGTGATCTCCTTGCATACCTTGGCTGTGTGTGCTCCTTTCTTTGATCCCTCCTTGATCCTCCACCTCCTGTGTGGCTACCCGATGGTCCATACCGGTGCGCATACGTCGTGCACGCGTCTCGTGATGTGTGCAGATTGTTACCTTCTTTGATCTTTGAAGACAAATTGCCGAGCTACGTTTACCTGGGACAGGAGGTTCTTTGGTCGCAGCCGAACGCCATTGAGGCGGAGCGCCGCGCTGCCGAGATCGACAGACATCTCCAGGTAGGATAGAATCGAAAGCTTTCTTGATGAATGTGTATTTCCGGATAGATATGTGAATTGTTACGTGCAGTACATAGATGTAGATGTGCTTGATGCATTTGTACTGATACTCTACATAGATCCCACTCACTTAGTACCTTCATGCCGAACGCTTTTTTCGCATGCTTGCTCTAGAGTGATAAGATGTGCGTACGGGGAAAGCTGTACAGGCAGGCGTGCTGTGAAATGTCAGGATGTGTGAAAAACGTGTGTGCGGGGAGGGAGGGAGTTGCCTATCTTTGTAGACAGCGTTGTGTGCCTGTGCTCACTAAATCTATACACGGCTACAGCTGTATGCATGGACCCGCCATCATACGTGTTAGGTGCATGTAAACACCTATATTCCTCCGCAAATTTCATCTGTGGATGTCCCGATGCGTGTATGTATATGTATGTACACAGATAGATGTGTGCATATGTATGCGCCCTTGCCAATACGGTAAGATGTTCGGTATTTGTGCTTCTCTGAATTGTTGCAACTAGGAAGAATTGTGTCTATATATGGGCCACTGCATAGTGGGTTATAGACTTAGTCCACAAAAACTTCCCTTGAAGAAGGCAAGAGGAAACCGATTCTCATAGTAGGTCTGATTCCTGGTACACGTTTTTGTCTCCAGGTCTCCAGAGTCCACAGGGCCGTCTGGCCTTTGCACATGTGTGGCTGCGCAGGCGGCGGCTCGGGAGCGTCCCCTCGGCAATGTGTGTTTTGAGGAACTTGAAGACCTCGACTGGAGCCTTTTGACTGCAGGTAATTATTCTGAGGGGTGCAGCAGCACCGCCCCCGTCCCTCTTCACAGTGCATGTGCATCTTCGTGTGGCTCTTCGTCGGTAGTGGCCTACCCTTTGCGGCGAGAGAATCCATTCTGATCCCTGCAGCTCGAGAATCCCGGAAAGTGCGCCTTTGTGTGCGTCTTTGCATTTTTGCCTGTTGACTGCAGTGAGGGCCGCGAGCCCTGAGGTGTCCGCGGTGGCGCAATACCTCCTGAAGGTCCCATCTAAGCGCTTTCGACCCCTGCTGCTGTACCTCGTCCACCGCTTTCTGCAATGCTCTGCCCAGCGTAAGACCTGGCAAGACACCACCATTGGGCTATGCTGCGACATCTGTGAGGCAGCAAGAAAGCTCTCGAGCCCTAGAATTTCGTTGATATAAGTCAAGGGGGGCGAAGGGGATGGCTGATGTGCGGGGAGGTTTGCTAGAAGGAGGCGATTAGTGTGAAGGGATATGGTTTATGCAGGGGAAGAGACACCCCAAGCACGCAGTGCCGCACTGCCTCTTGTGATGGTGCACGTCGCCGAGCTAATTCACACTGCCAGGTGCCACATAGCGAAGACGCAGGCAAATAGACTCCGCGATAGCCGAAGAACTCCTTGTAGCGGTTAACAATAATATCACGTGTTATGCATCTGCCTATGTGTACATACGCCTGTGTTTGCATGTCCCTACGGTCGTGTTTGTGTGGCTTCTGTATTCGGTGCATATACATGAGTGTTGAGGGCAGCCACAGCTCTCTACATGGCCATTGCCCTTCCATTTGCTCATCGCGCTGCCAGCTCACTTATTGGTCTAAGCAGTTGGCTTATGTATTGTTCTGCTCCTTAGTAGCTGCGTCTTCCCCTCGACATCCTTTTATTCGCCTTGCTCTTGCATGCAGGTGCTCTATTTGTTTGTTCGTTTACATGCGAGTGTAATTGCCAGTTTGTTGCTTACTTGCTACCATTGTACGCATTCACGTGTCACTGCTTTCTTGCAGTCTGATGCATGACGACGTGTTGGACGAAGCGGCAACCCGCAGAGGCCACCCAGCAGCTCATTCAGTGTTTGGCAACAAAAAGGCTGTCTTGGGTGGTGACTTTGTATTAGCTAGAGCGTAAGGCCTGGGACATGCACATGCAGCACAGTGTAACTACTTCGTACGAACTTGTCTTGTGCGTTCTGTCCGTATACGTGCTTCCGTCAAAGGACATCTCTAGTCACATAGAAAAGCAAGCACAGGCAATTTGTTTTCAGAAAATTTATCACCACGTCTTTCTCGGCTGAGCCGCTTTATTGTTCAGACTGTGCCGGGATATTCTAAGCATTTTATGCGTCCTGGCCTAAGCTACCTGCAGTCTTAATATGTCTTGATGAAATTTGTCAGAATGGTCTCTTTTCAGTGACTAGATGTGTGCTGATTCGCTGTGTTATGGGCCCCAGCAGCAGCATCGCGGCCACTGCAGGGTCTCCCGAAGTTTGTCTCCGCGTTTCTCAAACAATAGAGAGTCTCGTGAAAGGCGAACTCGTCCAAGCCTTCTCTCACACATCGGATATTGGTGAGCTGTGCCACATACTACTATTCGAAGGCTTTAGCTGGATGAGCGGGAGCCTTGAAGTTGCTAGCCTAATGGCTACGGGGTTGCTCTTTCCAGCTGAAGCTCGGTGCTTACTACCTGACCTGCCGAGCCGTCGCTCATCGTGGTCGAGACCACGTTGTTGGCATGCTTTGGCATTTCCCCAAGCATTTGTAACCGACTGATGTATTTTAACGAAGGGATTTTCGAGTTTATTGAGGATGGGTGGAGGCATGCACGACTGGGTGCCAGGTAGTTTAATGAAGTGGTTGCCTACCTACGCGCACTGTATGCGTACTGGAACAGAGGCGGCGAACGGCATCAGTGTATGGAATTAAGCGTATGTGACCTCTATGGCGTGCTGTGCAGCTAAGGCATTTGAAACGATGCTGACGAAGAGCTATCACAAGACCGCCTCGTTGATGGCCGAGACCTGCGCATGCCTTGCCTTGATTGGTGAGGCCTTCAAAGAGCCCCTGGCTCATTGCTTTCCCTTGCTGGCTTGTCTATTCGACCTCTTCAGTAGCCTCTACCTGTTATGTGCCCATTCCTGTGCCTTATTTTGCGTGCATGTCCTGAAATCCACACTACCCCGTCATTTTGGGAACGGGGATTGGGTTGACTGTGCTCAGGAGGACATACGCGAGAGTGGGTGGACTGGTGCCATGAAGTGGGGGCAAGCGTGGGGCTAGCGTTTCAGCTGTACGACGACGAGTTGGACTTGGTTGCCTCGACCCAGGCTTTGGGTAAACCAGCCAACAACGATCTCAGAAACGTAAGCACATGCAGCTCTACAAGTTACTCGAAGACTGTGTAACGAATTAGAGAGATCACCACATCGGAAGAAAGGGAGGAAGCCAGAGTTCAGACAGGCCACAACAGTTGTAATGCATGGTACGAAAGAGTTTATTCATGCGTACAACATCGAGTACTCTAGGATATACGTGGAATGCATCCCGAAGAACAGAGGCCTTTGGCAATGCGTTACGCACAACAGGTATATCCATCCCAGATTGAGCACAATGGGAAGGTGTGCTCTATATGCGTGCCACTTCTTGTGCCTCAGGGAGTAATAACTGCTCCGCTGCTCCTGGCAGCTGTTGAGCATTCACAGGAACTTTTGCCTGTGCTGAAACGGAAGCTGCAAGGCGAGGGGGACGCCGAGCTGGCTGCGAAAAAAATAAGGGACAGCACAGCACTCCCCCGCGCGCGCCTTCTCTCGCGGCTGTACATACAGCACGTCCTGCGGTTGCTAGAAGGGGTGCCACAAACGAATCCTGAGCAAAAAGATGCAGCTGCGGACATAGCAAGCCTTTTGGTTTGGGTATTACAGCGTAAATCTAGCTGAGTCTCTTCGTGTGGCTGTATTGCAGTCAACGCTGCAGCCATAATACTTCGGGTTGCACTGTAGTGCTGGCTGTGGTCTCGGGCATCTTCTTTTAGCATTCGAAGACACATATCGTTTTTATGCGGCTTGGCCAGATGGCTTGAGTCTAATAGAGAATGCCATTTCGTGTGTGTAGAGGACAAGGTAAGTGCTGGAGTCGGGTTTGCTTTTCTGCTGGTTCAGAGGGCACTCCACTGAACACTAGGACAAAAAGACGCCAATGGACTAGACGCGTAGCGGGCAGCATCAGCAGCCACCGCAGCAACAATTGCAAGCGGCACGCACACTGATATCAAAGTAGACTTGTGCACGAAGGTGCAAACAAAATGCACAATTGGGTTGTGGTCTAAAGGTGAAGTCCTTTGAATTCTGGATTTGGTGGTGTGGCAGTTCGTTACTGCCGGGAACGGTTACTTTTGGCCCTAATGTGATCGTGTAACTGAAGTACGTTGCCTAGCAGTGTAATAACCAGCAGATGTGACCGTAAGGAGGCATATAGAGAGCGATTTGATGAATTATGTGGGATGCATCTTTGCATAGTCCTGTGGCTGAAGGGTAGCAGTTGCGTAGCGTGCCACATAAAGCGAAGACGCATAGCAACATGCTGATCATGGTGAGGCAGACAGAGGCATCTATTCTGAACTTTGGTGAAGCAGTAAGACATGCTAAACTTGTCAGTGGTGAGTAATCGCGGTATTGACTCTCACTTCGCCGTCACAAAAGCCCGTTTGGAGGTATATGCAAGCAAAGGAGAACAGGTGGAGAGGCTAGCACAGGAGAAACAGCGTGAGAGTGCGACAAAGTGTATGAGCCTGGAAAGGTGGAGGATGTTTTTTGTGCCTATGCAGCACCACGTACAACGAAGTAGGAGTCATATTTAAACGGTGTAGTAGGTAAACACGTGCTGACTCGCATACAGGGAGGATGTAGCTTGACACTGATAAAAGGATAACAGAGAGTCGGACAGAGAGAACAACACTCTGCCAAGGGTTCTAGGGAGGGACAAAAATGGTGGAATGACACCAGTCCTTGCCGTTGCTGCAAAGTTCCAATGGTTACGAAATCAACTGTGCAGCCACTTGCGCATCGGATCCTGTGAAATCTCGCGAGCACGCAAAAACCAATTCAAGTTTGCTTCGTTCACCAAAACCCATTGAATAGAAATACCCCACCATCGATAATGTCCTCACTTGCCCAGAATGACTACCCTTCAAAGGCATACTGAAAGTGTACCATGCTTCCTGTGGCCACGTATCGAGTCCCCAGAAGTGCGCAAGGACGACATTCGCTTCTTCAATGACCCCAAAAAGGCAATCGTGATTCGAGCAAACGCCTCCACACCAAGCAGCATCCATTGCGTGTATGCAAAGAAGAATGAGCAGTGAATTATAATGCCAGCGGAGCTGCTGAGAGCTTCTTTAGCCTTTTAGCAGAGTTACAGGGAAAATGGTTTGCTGCGAAGGCAGGCAGCCAAGTTTATGAAATTTACGTATATGGAAATGTGCGTGTTTATGCTTGCACGTAGGAACATTTCAATGTCAACCCCTGTGGGCTTAATAGGGACCTTTTCTCTCGTAGATGCTGAGGCCATGTGACTGAGACTACAGGGCTCTTAGAGGCTTATTCTTTGTCAATCATCTACCCATCCACTAATTCATACACGTCTGATTACTCAACAAAGCCAAACAGAAAGAAAGGCAACTGAACAAAGAGTAAGCCGTTTTTTCCGCGATGCATTTACAGCGCGGTGCCTATCATGATAGTGCAAGCCACCTGGTGGCTTGCCCCTTCATGATACACGCTTACATCATGGATTATGTTGTCATGAGGCCTAATCGGTCGTGCTTATCTTTTCCACATGTATGCCAAAAGAGTTTGCCAGCAATTTGTTTGCTATGTTTAGGCGCTTAACCTCCCTAACTTGATGCCCCTGTCGAGTCCAGCACCAACGGCGGCAAAAGCAACAGCCGCCGTGAGATATCTGAAAACCGGAAAGAGATAATTGGACTTGCATGACCCATTCGCTCGTGCTTCTTTTGCCTAGTTGCCTTCGCTAACTAAGAAAAATGCTGGGGTGCGCATCTTAGTGGCCAGATAGAGACAAAGTCATTGCCTCTCTCAGGAGAAAGCAGCAACATTTAAACAACGCATGAAAACAATGCAATCAAGAGCCACCGCTTGACCTTGCTGGGAATGCTTTTGAGATAAGGGTTCTCTCATTTCTGCAGCCCGTAGGCTCACAGCTCAAATGCAGGAAATCCCCCCTGCTTTGGCTTTCCAGTCGAGTTCTCAGCTGAGCCTGGACTTTGAAGAGACAAGAGAAGCGTAGGGTGCAGACCCTGGGCTCTACATCGCATGGTCGCAGGCTGATGCTTATGATCAGGACTCAAACCAAGGCGTTTACTTACCTATGAGGAAAGAAACAACTGGGTCTGGAGGTCAAAGCACTAGCGTACCAGTGCCGTAAATGTGCTCTTCAGTACTCAAAGCACAACACAGGCTAGTTTACGAGATAAGGCAGACGAAAGTCTAAAAGTCCATTATGCAAATGCTACTGCTGCTAAACGACATCAGCCTAGTAGCCTCAAAGTTGTACCGATTCGATACTACAGGTGACAGACATACTAAAACATCATCCCCTAGAATTCGCTCTCCTGATCTTTGTGGATCCAGAAAATGCATTAAAGTAAAGTCGTTTCAAGTTAGCTTTGACACAACTCGGCAGTGCATCTGAAAATAGGCATAGACTTCGAGAAAAGAGCAGTTTGCCCTTGCTAGAACATGAGTATGAGCGAACGGCAGAAATAAGTTACACAGAACAAGCTGCAAGATAAGGCAAGTTACACACGGTTAGGAAGTGAAAAAAGCAGGACGCGGCATCGATGAGGTCACACAGCACCAGGAAAAGCAACCCGACTTCGGAGTATGCAGATATTTGAAGACGCAGTGGGATAGACAAAAAACTGAGAAAGGAAGCTATTGGCAGAGAAGGCAACAGAATTACTCCCAGTCAATATGACCAGTCTGCGCCTTAGTTGCTAAAATAACGAATGGTGGTTGGCGTGCTGAAGCATGCCAGATTATTTTGTATACTCAGTGACTTAGGGATATGTAATATGTTTCTCCTTGGTGTATGCGGGAGACCAGCTTAAAGTATTGTAGCAGAGATTGAAACAACAATGGCATTGAACTGTTTTGGTGTCTCGACCAATATTTCACACATATGCGGGTTCCTGATTGGCCCAGTTAGGTTCTTGCATTACGTTTAATGTGCCGAGAAACTTAACGTACACTATCATCGTTCGTGGTGAGCAAAGCCCATGTATCTACACAGTAAGGACCAGCAGTGGAGTGCACACTGATTGGCTGTCACTGCATCAGTGAAGAGGTAAGGAATCCAAAGGGTGAAGATACACTCGATATCCTTAAATGCAATGCCACCGGGAGAGATAAAAACACTTCACTTTTTGAGGCAAGCAATGCTTCCGGAACCCAATGAGGTAGGGGCATTAAATGGTCTGGTTAGTAGAACTCGATTGAGACACTTCTACACTATTCGCCGCACTGTGCTCGATTCCTCGCCCCCGTTATCTTGAATCCCTGAGAAGTGTGTGGAGCTTTTTGCGGCTCGACCAGCGCACCGAGAGGCACTTCATCCCTCGAAGGAGTCCGCATAAAGCAGAAACCACAGAAAAGCCGCGCGAGCAAGACGATAGGACGGTTCCAATACGCTGTGAGCGCACGTAAGTAAAAGCACGCAGAGAGCGCTCTTGGTTCTTGACAGTTCTCCGCAAGCGCGAATAGACTCTCCACCATTACTGAAAGCGAGGTTTGCTTGATAAAAGGTGCACGGATGAGATGGACTCTTTCGGGATTACTGTCCTGCTGGAAGTTCGCTGGCCCATTTCACAGACCACCCTAATTGCGGTGCAAACTTAGCTGAATCTCACAGGATTGCTCTCCGTCTTAGATTTCGCTCTGTGAGTCTATAGGCAAGTGCACGAGACTTTTTGCTCTCCTATCCTAACACGGATAGACGTCGAAGCCAAAGGCAACCACGAGACAGGATTTTACTTGGTGTACGATCAGTCACGCCGGAGGCAAGGTACCGCGCCTTTGTGGGTAGCGAAAGATCCCTGCCAAACATCCACCGAAACTCCATCTCCTAAACGTCTAACCCCTAAGGGAGCCCATGATAGCTGTATGTGGGCTTTCGAAAAGGATAAACGAAAGGAGCTGGAAATGTAGCACACAAGGGAAATACGTCGCAGCATCTCAAAATAGGTAAAAACGATCAGTAAGATTGGATAATCCCTACCAGTAAGTATTCAACTACACGGTATTGTACAGCAAACGGCTATTTGTCGTAACTGAAGGACTTCAAAGGAGCCAAGACGGGTCAGTACGCTTAAAGAACTGTACGATGCCTGCACCTCCGCGACTGCCTGCACCTAGGCACTGAATCTCATCTAGCCTCTACGAGTAACATTGACTACCAAAGGCCACTGAAAGATTCGTAGATGGCAAATCTCGAGCAGCAAACTCTTGTTTGCTAGCGGCGAAAGAAGGCTTCCTGCCACGTTGTATAGGGCCACCCCAACGCTTTGGCAAACATATCATTGGCCACCGTGCTTAAGTTTTGTGCCGCTTGTACCGGTGCTGCATCTTTAAAGACAGCTACAAGTAGGGGGAAGGTTCCTTACGCACGCGCTTCGTGCAAGTTGTCGGTGTAAGAGCTGGCTACGCAGCCCGGTATGGAACTGTGGCTCAGGCAACGGTTCTAAACGAAAAGGAAAAAAGTATTATCCCCCGTCTTTATTTTCACGCAATGGCTTCTGCGGGGGTGTGGTCGCCTCCTTTCTGCAGGCTTCAGGTCCAAGTATATGTTATGAAGCAAGGATAACCAGCCTAGTGTTCTGCTTGTGGTGTATTGCTGTGGCCGACTTTTGCTACGAAGCACTCGTGCTTCACTCTTCTGCCTCCCCTTCAGTGTCCTGTCTCTTCCCCTCGTCCCACTCAAAGTCTGCTTGCTGGAGACCAGAGGCCCATCTTTCTTTGAGCCTCTCCCCTGCACCATCTTCTACTGAGTTGTAGGTGTAGCCCTGAAGCATCTGTTGTACTCCTCCAGACGCCTGAACCTCGGCGGGAATGAGGGATGTGAACATTGCCCCACAGCTCGCACAGCTCGATGCTTCCGGTGGTTTCTCGTGAAGGCAGCAGGGACATGCGGCCCTGGCAAAGATCCAGTCTGAGAATAAGCAAGGCAAGAAGAGGAGCTGGATAACCACATGCAGCTTTCGTCTCAGTGTGTGAAGTCGAACCAAAGCGCACGAAACCGACTTATACACAGAAACCCAGTGGATTAAAAATAGAGATGGGAGTCTTGCACCTAAAATACTAGTAGTCGAAAAGCTTCTATTTTTGATGTACTATGCATACGCAGAGCATTATATGATTACGAGCATATGCACATAGATGGCCTATCGCGGACCACACACATACAAACCATACACTTACAGGTGTACACCAGGACCAAATAACTGTTGGACCCGTAAACAGCAGGATGCTGGAGCGCATTCCTAGGATGAAAATTCCGATGCATTAAACCATTGCCAAGATGAACTATGTTTAATTTGCAGCATGCGTTGTGCCAATGAACATGTTCGCATACACGCATCCACCTCAAGTATGCATGTGTATCCGATTCTCATAATTACACAACAGGGGAGCCCAGGGGCTACACGAGAGCAGATCCTTGAGGAGGCACAACCGCAAAAACCCATGGCCCAAGACAAATGTTGGTGTGGACTGTCATGTGCATATATATATATATATTCCAACACTTGCGCAACAACGCAGCACTCACAAAAATAAGGCACTTGCGGTTTCGGACCAATGCTGAGAGGAACTGCATCTCACAATGGGATGGTCCCACAGACTGCCTTCTCCCCCAAACCTTTAGCCACCCTAAAGGCCACACTTTATACGGCTTCTAGCGCTTACCAAGATCCCCGTCCTCCTCCAACTCCTGTAAATCGTTCTCTCCCCCCAGCACGACCCCGTCTACCAACACTTGAGGAAGCGCCACTGTGCAAACAGGCGAGCAAAAAAGGGAAGCTCCTTGCCATTGCTTCTATTATTTACCGCACCTGTTATGGATGACCCATAGTCAAGGCAACATTCTACCGAGGATACGGAAGCCGGCAGGCCCAGCCATGCCAGAGCACGGCAGAGGCCTGCTACAAAACACCTACAGCTAAACGTCTTGACACGACTATACGAAACCGTAAATCATCAATGGGATAGCAGCAGGCGTGAGACTACAGCAGCGACAGAGAACAGATAGAGGCCCGACCTTCCGGCTCTCCTGTTTCGCTGTTTGGGTTTTCTATGGTGCGAAGAATGCCTTGGGACTTCCACTCCTTGTACAACTCTGTATCCTTTAGGTCTGCAGACACACCAGATCCTTAACCCCACTGCTGTGCTACAGCGGAAGCTTCTCGATGCTCCCACGAGTGCAACCGCTGGACGCTTGCACCAACATTCATGGAGCCAAGGGAAGCGAAAATTTACGCAATGGCGGGAAACAGGCACCTAAATGTGAGGGAAGAGCACATTGGCACTCCTTACTCATGGCTACTGACAGGTCCCTATTGGTATCGATAAGGAAGTACACAACGCCCTTGCAGTCCAAAAAATGCTGCACCCTTTTGCTGCTAAAAAACTGACGCTTGATAGAGCCCAGACTTGTGGCGAGCACAACTATCTCTGCAACCTCCCCAAGGTCCGGTGCTTCCCCCAGCGCCATAGCCAAAGAACCCCCAGCCGGGGCGGCTCCAAGAGCTTCCTCTGGAGCATCGTCCTCTTGCTCTTCTTCTTGCTCTTCCTCTTCAGCATATTCTTCCTCCTCTACTGGGGGTTCATCGAATGGGGTCTCTATTTCCGACATTGCTACTCAGTGCTGTTGCTGCTACTACTGGGTGTGCTCCTCCCGCCACGAGAAGAGGCACTAGACAGAGTTTTGTGGAAAGGCTGAAGCAGTTCAGGTGTACAGGTAGCTACCTTGCAGCGACAGAGCGTAACTGCAATAGTTGGTGCGACACCGGCGGCAGCGGCAGGTCACCTGAAGCAGCACCAGCTGCTGCCGCTGCTGCAACAAAGGTCAAGAACCAACACGCTGAAAGAAAACAGTCACCTAATTCCTTAGGAACAGCAAAGGAGCGAAATGCCGCGTTGCTGTTTCCCCAGCTGCTGTGGATGCTGCTGCAGGGGGGAGATATCAAAACAGTAGCAGCCAATAGTAAAGCAGACTAGCAAACACGTATGAGAGAAAAAAGAGGGAAGCAACGGATATGCGATGAACGTATCAGGTTAAGAGTTTTGTGTGCCCGCAGTTGCTGCTAGCCGCAAATGGAATGACTAAGCAATGCCTTCGCCTGCTTTTGTTGCCTTCTAAGGAAAATGAGAAAGGTCCGCCTCTTATAAATTCGAGTTTGAGGTACACATGGAAAGCAGAAGCCCGATACAACTGGGTAGCACATGTGCATCCACTGCTGCCTTCAGACTACAGCTCCCGAATGCATGCGGCAGTGCCAGCAAACCCTAAACTCCCACACCCTAAATCGCACACCCTAAGCACTCTTAAGAATATCATCCCTAAGATCGATATGAGGCCGCTCAAGGGGAAAAGCTACTTGAATGCTGTATGTACAACGCGATAAGTTTGGTTCCTTTTAAAGATGGACAGGTAGCCCATTGACGGGCAGTTTCAGGTAGAACTGCAAAAGCGTACAAATGGCTGAATTTTCTGGATTTAGTCACCAGTTATTTCTAAAATTTACTGCGCCAGCAACATCAGGGCTTTGGAAACACTCAATCCATAAGCGTTCCACCAACACGTCATGGCAGCACCAGAAACAGCAGCAGCTAGTGGTCTGCAGCAGCCTAATGGTTCACTCTTCCGAAATGAGTGTTATTCAGCTGCCGCCTCACACTGCAGAGCCTATTCGGAGTCGTTCACCCTGCATAGAGGCTCTTTTCATTGGTAACTAATTAGCCCAGCTACGCGAAATCGCCCAAGGGCCGCTATAGTGCTGTGCAGTCAACATGGCAACATGCAATAGGCATGCACTGACCATTGAGTGACTTTTGATGCCGTGCGCATACTTCTGATTTACTGAATCACTGTGTGGCAGTGCTGAGCGCATCGTGTGTATAGTCGTGGCTCAGGTCACTCGTGTGGCGGAGTGAGCTATGCTCGGACACTTTTCGCTACTCTATATTTAACTGGAAAACAGTATTGACTATGTGATCTGTCGGATTGTATATCTTTTTACTGCAGACTGATCCTTGCTCGAAACAAGAAGACGATGGAATGTGCGTGTGTGCTAGATGTTGTATGCAACTGGCTGTGCCTGCTTGAAGTGTTTAGAGAATGCAGCAAGATGGGACCTAGCTGTCCCTCTCTACCCATGTCTGGAACTCTTAGGGGCGCAGGAAGGTGGGAATTCTCTAGAGAAGCGCATCAATGGATATATGAAATTTTCATTGAGTCTGGAGTAAAGGGTCTCTTTACACAGACCTCGGATTAAGTGTTACAACTACGGCTCCTAACGTAAGAGGGCAACTAAGGGAGACAATTGGCATCCCCCGCGTGATAAAATTTTGTATAGCCACGGCCACCTGCACTCTTCCATCTAGCTCTACGCTAGTTTCTATTTTGTGTGCCTTTGGCGTACCGGCACGTACAAATCAACACCGTGTGTACGCACTGCAGTAGCATCTATAAAACAAAAACGCAGACTAAAGCTGGGGGCCCCTTGTTCTGCCCGTGGAAGCCCGAACAGAGTAACGCTCACATGCGTGTGTAACTCCGGTAGGTACAGAGACGTTTAGCTGGTCACAAGTGCCAGCAAAAGAATTTGTCCAATGCAGACGCAGCAGCTGCTACCACTGTCCTGCGAGCCTTCTGATCCAGAACAAAGCTCGCGGCTGCGCCTTAGCGCAGGAATTTGCTACTAATGCGTGCAGCAGCAGCGGAAGAACTGCCTGCTGCGTCACGTACCTGCTTTTGCAGCAACAGGCGGTAGGTGAGGGAGGGGAAGGGCAACATCTGAATGCCCGTCTTTGCCGGCACAACCTACGCACAGAAAATTCCAAGCCACAGCCGTCGATTCTCCGTAGGGTGTGGCAGGCATGCCTACCTTAACCTGTAGGATCCGTACCCCAATTGGCTGAGGTCAAGGAGTCTCCTTGACTGACGTGGCTGCTTGAATAGACTGTTTGGCACATAGCAGGGTTAGCTCTACACAGTAAGCGTCAACGTTGTGTGCTTGTGCTCTGTAGGTTTTACAAGATGCAACAGGGTATGAATGGATGCTTTACTGAGGGCTAGAAGATACAGTGGCCCCCATACCCCGTCCTCTACCTGTTTCTCACTTTGCCCTGATACCCTCACACTATCGGGGTAGGAAGGCGGGAGGACGGGAAAGGGAGAGCTCTAAGAGGAGATCAGCAGCTACTTAATCAGCATACCCATTGTTTAAAGGCTAAACCAGTGTTCTCATGGAAATCCTAGAGTACAGAACTCTATATTGGCTGCTCACCTTCTTGAGGAGGTAGAAGATGTGTCCTGTGGCTATGCCGAGGAGGGCTGGCACTGCGCCCTGAAGACTTTGCTGCTGCACAGCATCTAGAGCAGCCAAAGCAAAGGGAAGGACCTTCTGAGGTACCTGAAGGCCCAGAGGAAGAGGTGCTTTTTTTTCCGGATTGGTTTTGCTGATGACGTAGGTGGCAGCGGCGGTCAAAGGGCTGCCATAGAAGGGCATACCCAGGGCACTTCCTGCTGCTGCCAAGAGTAAGCACTCCACAGCTAAGAACTGAAACAGGTGTGCAGTGCCAGAGGCTGACGCGGCTGCTGCAGCAAAGGCTTTGGGGTCCTTCCACTGGTGCTGTAGCTCCCGTTGCTGTTGCAGCAATTTTTGTTGCTGCTGCTGCAGGAGCTGCTGTCGCCGGGGTGACAGAGCCTTTACGTCGCTGCAGGGCTGATGCAGCAGGGCCTGTCTCTCTGTTGTTTCCAGCTGCCGAAGAGCCACATAGGACGCATAGATGCGCGTGAGCGTGGAAAAGGAGAAGGGGCCTTGAAAGAGGGCCGCCGTCAGAGGCCTCCAAAGCTCAAGGGCTCTACCGGCACGGCCCCAGTGCATGCAAAGGGCCTCGGGAGGAACCAGTGGGCGCTCTCCTGTGCCCAGGACTGACAGCAGAAAAGAGGCTGTAAGCCAGGATCGTGTGGCGACAGGTATTTCAGTGTACGACCTGAGCAGGCTGCTGCAACCGTGCCACAAGGCGCTGTCTCGTAGCCTGTCCAAAGCCCCTTTTTTCTGCTGTTGCAGTAGCCAAGACCGAGGGGGGGCACGCCCAACGCCGAAAAAGGCCAAAGGCCTTGGGGGGGCTGCTACTGCGCCTGCTGGCGTTCCTGCTGCGTAACTAGAAAGAGCAGCAGCAGGTAGTGTTACTGCCGCTACATCGGCTGTTGCAGGCCCCTTCGAAGCAGCTCGTGTAGCAATGGTAATCCCGGGGTTTCCGGAAGGCGCATCCGTAGGAGTCAGGAGAAGGTGGGATTCGCAGGGCGGTTGCTGCGCCAGCAGTGCCAACAGCAGCAGAAGGCACAACCGCAACTGGGGCTGCAACAGCACCTGCTGCATGTTGTCTGGCAGCCGGATACAGGAATGCACGACTGCACGACAAGAGAGATGCAGCGGCGGCAGGAGCAGAAGGACCGGCAGCAGCGCCGCCAGGCGCAACGATGTCTGCAGGGCCTCTGCTAAGGCAGGAATACGGAAGGAGAAATGCGGCCCTCAACGGGCAATTTTCCGGGATATCCTGATGATGCAAAGTGCGTGACATGGATTATGCGCGAGGTGTCGATACACCCTGATGACGTCTGCCGTGTCCCCCCTGGGCCCCCCAGTCCCCACTAGGAGGCCCCCAAACTCGCTGCTTCGTAGGCAGCACCTACGTGTGTGAGGACGCAACACAAAAAGGCAAGAGGAAGTCAACGACCTATTGTTGAATTGATGTAATGCGGAGCCCATCCTCCCTGGGGTATTGCACAGGCAGTACAGAGAAGGACAGAGGGCGTCGGCTGCCACTAAGAAACAGTGCACCGCACTCATACCCAAGGTGTAGTATAGAGTTGCGCAACACTTCAATATTTTCACCAACACCCATTATTTTTGGCTAAAAATTAGCAACGAGTTGACGTATTGGTCTATCTGTCTGTGTTTCTTGTTCGTTGCAGAGTCCTCATAGCTCGATACAAGAAGGCGCGAAGCTAAATGTGCGTGCGCTAAACTATAAGCAACTAGATGGGTGCTACGAGCTGCGAAATCTCGGAGCTCGTAAAGCAAGCAGCTGCGCGAGCCTAGGCTCTTTGATCTTCTCCGGCCATGCAAATTCTGTGGGCCGAGGGTAAAGAAGGCAAAGAATTCTGTTACGAATCACTCAAGGACTTTATCCCATGTTTGCATTTAGTCAGGATCCAAGTACATTCTTATCAAGACCTATTTAGAACGTTCTACAAGGGGCTGCACGGAAGGCGCGAGACTGTCCGAAAGCCCATTGAGGTCTTCCGTACGGAGAGCTGACCACGAAGAGCCCCAAAGAGATTATCAAAGTAGAAGAGGACAGAAATTATTGATGGCAAATTTGAAGATTGCCACAAGGAGCCTCTGAATGAAGGTTCCTGTTTCGGTGAAGGTGCATTGAGGTGTCCGGGGGCCTCAACCTTCGGTGCGTAAGCCTCAGGCAGAAGGTCGAAAGGCGAGGCAAACTAATTACGGACACCTGCAGCAGATTGGCGCCCAGAGGAAAAATGTAAAACTCTGTTTCGGCTTATCGTAGGAAGCACGCAGCCCCAAACACACTACAGAACTTCCTAGAATGTCACTGAGTGTACTCCTCTGCCGATCCCCCCTTACCGTGCCCTCGCCCCTCTGAATCCCCGCACGGGCGGAGAGCGGGGGCCAGCTAGTGTGCGCAATACTGCGTGCTCTAGCCACTTCAAGCATTTGCAGCTAGGTGTACTTGCTAGCAGCCTATATGTAGGGCTGACACTACTCTAGAACAAATAACATACTAACAGCGGGACTAATTGGCAAAAAATGCTTGGTTAAATATAATGCTTGTCGTAGAAAGCGCCGAAGTGCAACTCTTTGCACGCTTCACAGGGAACCAGTTAGAATTAAGAGCCGGGAGACAGCGCCAAGTGGACACGCAAGGAAATAGAATGGACACACGAGTAAACAGCTGGCCATTTACAAATGCAAAAGCACGGAGGGGGGAATACAGCCTTGGGTATGGTAGAAGCAGAGCCAGGGGCGTCGCGAGGAGAATAGCAGACCGCGATAGAAAATGAACTCTTAAGTCAATAGCACCAGAAGGAACGCATCGACCTGGGCGTCCTTCTTATGCCTGGTATTACCAAGAACAACAGCGCAGAGAACATGGAAAGATGGCAGTTTCTCACTTGAAGACGGCTAATTAGACTTAAACCGAGCGCTGTTGGACGCAGCAGATTGGATTCGCGAAAGAGAAGTACCCTTCCCCTTTCCTCTTCATACATCCCCGTAGTCCTTGATGACTGTCAGATAAGTCACGGCTGCTCACACGCCATCTCTAAAACCGGTAATGACTGGATTTTACAAACTGGTTTCTAGTTGATCAATATATTTTTTAGAACTGAGGCGAAGGTCACTCTTTATGCCAAGTGGCAAGCCAAAATTTATCGGCCTCACAGCCCTTTTAAGAAGCGCGAGGGTGGCAGTTCTCTGTGAGTAAGCCCAAACCGTGACTCCAGTTTCGCTTTGCTTGGGTACAAGAGCTTTGTTAGCTGTCGTTTGTCTGCTCCAACAGTAGCAAGTGTTACTGCAATAGCCCTCGCAGCACTGTCCTTTCGCAGTTGTGAGTGCAACTGAAAGTCGGTTCACCGCATGTACATGGAAAGCGTCAGGGGGGAGAGTTTTTTGTCCTGATAGCTTGCCTCAAACAAGCAGGCTGAGATTCACAGACATTAGGCAGTGCTGCTTCCACGGTCCAGAGGAAGCCCGAGGAAAACGAGCACATCTCTGAGGACGCCCTAGCAACCAGTAGGCTAAGCATGCAAAGAGGCACCAGGAAAGAGACAAGGCACAACCAGAAGAAAAGGGCCACTCACAAGTCTGAAAGCATCAGGTGATCAAGCACATAAGTGGACTTTAAAGTGCTCCCTCTTTCCTGCATACGCACGGCAAACCCTTTAATTCCTTCATTGCTGTGTCTCACATACCCCATTTCTGCAGCCAGCTAACACGGACCCATGTGAGGCTTAATGTAGTTAAAGTGTAGTAGTATCCACAACAATGGCAGGGAGAGCAACTTTCTCGACACTAGTTCGTGCCACCTCTGTTTCTAGCACTTTGCTAATATCTGGGCTTTTTGGGCCTCTTCGTAGCAATCAAACGCAGGTGAGTAGACTTATGTATATGCTGGCGCATGATCACAGCTACTAGAGTTGCTGCTCTTTCAGCTGGCTGATGGATACGTGGCTTGGGGGCTTCTCGAGCCTGCACGACCCCTAGGTGTCGAGAAGCCTTTTTCCCTACTGTTACCCAGGGTTGCAATGCGAACGTCTTCACACAACGGCTGCTAGTTCAGGTCACAATTTTGGACAACAGCATCCTTAGTACTAGCAAGGGACAACAGTAGCAGAAAAGCAGGAGCAGCTGTAGCAACAATCGGCGCCATCCAAAGTTTCCACAGGTATGTCGCTGTGGAGCAAAAAGGATCAAATGACTTCTGAGTCTCATTCTACAGATTCTAAATTATTCTGTTAGGCTAGGCTCAACCGTATGCCAAAATCGGAGAGGCCTGTTTGCATAGGGAGCCACTGGTCGATCCTGGGTAGTGTGTTCCTCACGCTGAACGCCGCGAAAATACCGCGCCCTTTTCTTTAGCGCTGAAACGTCGAAACTGAAGGGTAAAGAGTAGATAAATGCATACACAGGGCCGCTAGGGAAAAGCATTAGGCCTGAAGAGTGCCCTATGCTGGTCCGTTGGCTACGCCTGCCTCGATGAAACACATCCTTTTGTTGATACCGCCGATTCTGCCTTTCGTGTCTGTTCCCGCTTATATGTGTGCCCGGTCCTATGTTTCCCCTTTTCTGTGCCAGTATATATTTCTTTTTAAGTGAGCACAGGAGCAGCAACAACACCGGCAGGAATACTGCTGCAGCAGCAGTATCAGCAGCCACTGCTGCTGCGGCCGTAGTTGCTGCTGCTGAGGCCGCTGCGTCTGACACGCCCCTTACATCTAGTGTCTCTGCGGCTTCTTTGCTTTCCACGGCTCATCACTTCCTTTCGCGCTTTCTCAAATGCCTTGTTCTGCGACCTCAAGAGTCTCGTTCCCAATAGAACAGGCTGCTTTTACTGCTGTTGCTGCCGCCGCAGCCGCTGCTTCTGTCGCTTATGCAGCATCGACAGCTTGCTGCCACCCCGAGGCAACAACGGAGGCAGCAACAGCCGGCGGCATCGCCCAAAGAGAAAAGTGACATATTTCGGGCTGTCTCTGTGGCAGTGAGACAGAAGCCGCTGCGCTGTACACTCCAGATCCGCAGCAGTCTCAGCAGCAGGGGCAACAGCGACCCCTACGGAACACGTCGGCTGCGCTTCTCCCCGCTGGAACCTTGCCTTCGGCAGCGGCATTTGGTTCTGTCTACTATAAATAGTGGATACGACAGTAGCAACAGCAGCAGCTACAGCAGCAACTGTACCTGCCATTACGGGCCCGTACTCCCCTTCCTTCCAAGTGACCTCAGGGCCTGTCGCTACACTTGATCTACACACTAGTTGTTCGGCATCCCCTCATGGAGCCCATCGGGTGCTCTAACACCTCAGAGGAGGAGCCGAATGCCCAGCAGAGATTGCAGCACCCCCGACAGGAAGTACCGGTGCAGCAGTACCATATGGTGAAGACGCAGCTGCAGGAGCGGCATCAAGCCACTGGCGAACGGCAGTCTCTACAGCGGGGCAACTGCACTTCCGGCAACAGCAGTTGCCACCCTACCGCTTCTACTCCCTGCAGTACGAGCAGTGGGGCTCCACAGCGAACTGATTCCCCGGAGCAGCAACACCTGACAGGTGGAACGCGACTCAAGCTACTGCAAGGAAGCACAGAGCAGGCGCACTCGCAAACACAACAAAGTCAGCAAATAAGGCAGCAGCATCCCTCACCGCTGCAACGGAGGGGAGAGGCTTTCCAGGGCATCCCAGTGCATCCGCTTAAGGTGTGCCTCCTACGCAGGTCCCAAGCGGGCTTGGGCTCTAAAGAATTCACGGCAAGCTCTATTTGTGAGCAGCAGCAAATGCAGGAGCAGCAGTCAGTGGAGCCTCTGCCACCGTCTTCCCTGGGAAGTGAGCCAGTCACTGGTGCGGAAGCACAGGGCACCAAACGGGATGATACAATTCCAGCAGCACTAGCGGAAGTCTCCCCAGAAGCAAGTAGTGGGAAGCACCAGCAGTATCGCCAGCACCAAGTGTTACGACCGTTGCAGGAAGGACGCTGCGACGCTGGGGCAGTCTTGAAGGCACCCACTTCTTATTGTGTCAACCGTGGCACCATGCCGCCAACCACAGTGGGACTGACACCAGCGGTCACGACAGAAACACCAGTGTGGTCAGTTGCACCGTTTAGTGCTCGGTCAAGCTTGGGTGCCGTAGGATCAGGTAGAAGTCGACACCGGATACCCCTCTCAGCCACCCCACTGGACCGAATGCCGCAGCTGCAGCATCAGGCCTCTCAGCTGCAGCAGCAGGCCTCTCAGCTGCAGCAGCAGGTGCACGTATGTGGAGCAGATTCTCACTTGGAGAAAGGGTCAGCATTTCTAGAGGCAGCGGCAATCACCCGGGGAAAGAAAGCACCTGCTTTCTCCCCCGTCATCGAGGCTGCTCGTACGGCGTTGCCATCACCGCTGCTTAGCGCCTCATCTGTAAATGTGATGGCCAGCAGGAGCCCCCACGAACAAAAACAATATACTCACCTGTGCCAGCCTCCCCAGTCAGTACGTCTTTCTCCTAGTTTTAGGCGCAATCGGCGCAGTCCCAGCAGCAGGCATGTGCGTGCGGCCAGCAGCGACTGGAGCACCACTAACAACCACGGTAAGCGTGTAGCTGAGCCTGCCAGGTCAGCAGAAGCAGACCAAGACAGAGACCTCCAAAAGGGTTCACCGCATTCTGGTGCTGCCAGCGGAGAGAGTAGGCCTGAAGACTCTAGCACACTGTCAGAGACACCCTTGAGCCTTTTGTCTCCCTCGGGTAGAAGATATTGTCTGCTGCGTCCTCACCAAAAGACCCTCTTCGGGCCCCTCTACGAGGGGATGCTGCTTCTTGGAGGCACGAGTAGAAACAGTAGAAACAGCTGCCGCTTCCAACGCGTGGCCATAAAGGCGGTGGATAAGAAGTTAGTACAACTGCAGCTGGATCAGGCTCAGGCAGCAGCTGCAGGGACATCTCTTTCCCCAGGTACAGCAGCAGCTGCTGCTGCTATTGGAAGCAACAAGGAGCTTTATCTGCTACTTCACCTTGTACCAGAAACACCGCTTGCCGAGGTTTTCTTCTCCACGCGCCTGCAGGGCGTTCCTCACGTCCACACTCTCACCGAAGTATGACCCGCCTCTCTGCTTCCTGTGGTAGTGCCTCTGCTCCTGCGCGTACCACTAATGTTGGGGCGAATAATTTCTTCTCCTCACTCTGCTGGATTTGTTGTGGCGCGGTATTGGCTTTAATCTTTGTAGTCTTCCTCCAGCTTGCTGCTGCTGCTGTTGGTTCAGCAATTGCTGCCACCAGGGCTGCATCGACACCATTGCTTCTTCCTTGTTGGCATTATCTGTGGCGCGTTTTAGGTCTTTGACGATGAAAATTATTTCTACCTGACTTCGCCTTGGGCACATGGGGAGGACTTGCTGGGGTTGCTGCAGATGGTTGCTGCCCCACGCTCTTCCTCAGCTGCCCGCCCTCACTCGCCACCCCCAGCAGCAGCAGCTGCTGCTGCTGCTGCGGTAGCTGCGGCTGCCCTCTCGGCTGCCGGAGGGGCCTTGGCGCATGTGATGGCCGGAGCCCTTCCTATGAATATCCGTTGCGCTGCATCAGCTGCTCTGGGACCCCTAGCATCAGGCGCAACAGCAGCAGCACGCCAGATCGGGAGCAACGGTCATGCTGCTACGGCCATGCCTGGCCCCCCGATCACTCAGTCTCCTTCCAGCAGCAATATGTGCCACAGCCAAGGCAGCAGAGGAAGGGCAGGGGGCCTCTCCGAGGGCGTTGCTCGCCGCCTGTTGTATCAGGCGTTGCTGGGCCTCTCGTCGCTGCACCGCCGCGGCATTGCTCTGCAGGACTTTAGCCTTGAAAACTGCCTATTGTTCGTTTCGCCTCCCGCCAATAGCAGGCCTCAACACACCGATGCTTCGCAGTATGAGGGATGCCTCCCTGAAGACGACTGGGAAGTGACAGTCAAAGTGTGCGACCCAGGTCAAGCAGTTTGCTTTCGTGTCCGGCCATCGCCCCACTGCTGCTGCGGAGCAGCAGCAGCAGCAGCAGCAGCAGCAGCAGCAGCGGCAGTGCGCGAAGGAGGAGCGGCAGACACTGAGGAGGTTCTGCTGCAGTGTTGCTGCCCGGGGGCACAGGAAGAGCCAACCCCGTATGCGGGCAGCTTTGGTAAGGCTTTTCGCCCGCCAGAGAGTTTTCCTCTAGAAGACACCAGCAGCACCACATCCGACGGTGGCGAACATCCGTACTTGGCCTCTCGTGTGGACAGCTGGTGTTTCGGCTGGAGCGCCTTTTATTTGCTGACCGGTCAGGCGCTGTTTGCACGTGCTGCTCCCGTGTGGGACCTTTCTGCTACTGGCCCACCCGCAGAGGGTGCAGAGGCTGCTTTTTCCAGTCCATCACTGTCCGGAGCGACCAGATTCCTACCCTCCTTCGCTGAGGCGAAGCAGCTTTTTGCGCGCTCTACAGATTCAGCAGCAGCATCACCTCCCTGGCGGCGATGTCTGCTGCTGTGGGAGGGCCGAGCCGCTGAAGTCTGGGAAGAGCTAGGGGTGTCAGACTCTTTGTCCCCCCAGTTCCTTCAGCTTGTAGTACAACTGATGCAGCCAAAAGGCTCGGATAGACTTTCCCTAACTGCGGCACTCAAGCATCCCTGGTTTGCTTCGCTGCACGAGCAGCAACAGCAGCAGCACCCGCGGCATCCGTGGTCAGTAAGGCTGGGGGAGCTGCCAGAGGTGCTTGCAGCCATCAAAGAGAAGAGAGCTCTCGACGCATCTACTGCAACCAAGCGTCTCCTATCTCAATTTGAAGAAGGAGCACGTGCTGACACACTTCAGCTGTCTGAAGTTTTTGTTAGAGATGCTGGGGTGGAAGCCGGTGCAGATGGCTCCAATTCACGCGCGCCTCCTGTCGAAAGGCCCATAATTCCAGAAAGGTTTCAGGGGCACCTTAGGCAGCAGCTCTGCAGGGAAGGCAGGCCATCTCATACCCTGCTGATGCAGGGACAGTATAAGGCTCAGCAACATACAGTGCAACAGCAGAGGCTGCAACAGGCAGTAATAAGCATGAACGAAGCTGATCGAAGGCCGCCTCTACAGTCCATATCAGCCTTGAAGCAGCATGAGTCACATCAAACGCATCACCTAACCCCAAGGCAACCACCAAAGCTGGAAGCGCAGCCGGATCCTCAGCAGCAGCATCACGACAACACGCCAAATCCGAATGACAGCAAGCAGAAGCAGCTGCTGCACCAGGTGCAGCTGCTTCATCACCACCAGAAGGCAGAACCCCTTGCTGAACGACACCAGCCACTGCAAGAGACCCAGCAGGAAGAGCCTTCGCAGACCAACCAACACAACCTCGAGCAACAATATTTTCACCAGCCGCAGAAGCGCCAGTCATTCCATCGTGAGATGCCTAAACCATGGCAGTCGGAGGCCCAGCAACACCAGAAGCAGCAGGAACCACAGCCTCTGGAAAGCTCTAACTCAGAAAAAACAGTCCCTAGGCAGTCCCAACAACAACAACAACAGCCGCGGACGCCTGCGGCAGCTCTTCTTAAAAGCAACACTGTGGGGGAACCGCACTTGCCGTCAGGACACTCAGCCCTCAGTTCTTTGCCGCGAATGGAGCATATGCAGCTGCTAGAGCAGCGCCAGCTGCTACAGCAACAGCAGCAGCATCTCGTCAGGCAACAAAACATGCAAAGACAGCAGAAGAGTTTCTACAGGGGGCCGGGACACGAAGGTCCGGAAAGGCTCCCTTCTCTCCGTATGTCGCAGCAAATAAGCCATCAGCATCAGCTGCAGCAAAAGCTTCAGCAGCACCCGGTGCAGCGGGAGCACAAAGTGGGGACTCAACAGCACCTACGGCAGCAACTACATCAGCATCAGCAACAGATGCACGAGCTTAGGCAACTTGAGCAACAATTGGACACGTGGCACCCTTCTGAGGGTCCAGCAGGTTCACAGCAGCAGCAGCAGCAGCAGCAGCAGCAGCAGAAACTCCAGTATCAGAAGGCTCTGGAACGCTTACAGGCGTTAGTTGCCTTGCGAGATCGGCTTCAGCTGCAGCTAGACGAGGAGACAGCCCAATGCAGCGCACAGCCGCCGAAAGATCATCAGCATCAACCAAAGCCGCAGGTAAACCTGCTGCGTGTTGACTCACAGACGTGGATTGAAGACCGGGAGCATCAGCAGACGCAGCACCAGAAGGTGCAAAGCGGACTCCAGCTGTCACAGCACGCTGGTCAATGTGGGGGCCTTTTCCTGGCGAGCGGCTCCACGTCGGATATCTCCGAGGTCGGAGAAAGCGCAGCAGCCCTGTCAGTTGCAGCTCCAAGTCACCTGCTGCGCAAGCCGCGGCCTCCTTCAGCGGCTTCGTCAGCAGCCGCAGCACTTCCACCTGCACCAAAGGAGCGCCTCCGTTACAGCGGCTCGAATAAGGTAAATGTTGCGAAGGGGGATGTTAGGAGCGCAGCACCTGCAACTGAAGTATTAGAACCCGCACGACTGAGGCTGCCAGGTGCAGCAACAGCAGCAAGAGCAGCCGCACGCTGTAGACGCAGTCCTGCCTTCTCTTCCCAAGAAACTGGTTGTCACAGGGGACCCTGCAGCAGGCGCTGGCCACACGTAGCTACGGGAGGCCTTCTTGCTCCCAAGGGTGCCTCATCGTCGGTCACCAAGGTTTCAAAGGGACCGTCCTCAAGAGCGCGTTCCCCTGGTTCCCATGCGCAGGACAGCTCTTCCTGCCGTGGAGTCGCCGCATGTGTGGGGCCAGCTGCAGTGTTTCCTGCTCCAAGCTTTGCTAAATCAGAGTCCGGCGGGAGCCAACACCCAGGATGCCCAAGCCAAAAGGCTCTTCTCCCGGGAAAGCTCTCTTGCAGCTCAGACGTCTCGTCCCATTCAGCGGCTTCCCCCGGCGTTCCAAACCTTCCACGGGTTCCTGGTGCTTGCTTGGCAGCTGTGCAGCCATCTCCGCAAGAGTTTCAGATTTACACTCCTCCCAGCGTCCATGGACGCACCAGTGAATCACCGTACCCCATATCTAGTGGTCTGGGGTCTTCTCTATCCCCTTCTTCAGGGGCTGTCAGCAGAGAGGGCAGCTCCGAGCTGCTTGCAAGACATACTCCCACCAGGAGCCTCTCTCCCCAACAAGCGCCTTGTGCTACCGGCAGGCTTTCGCCTCCGCACCAGCCACAGCGGCAGCAGATCCCAGGGAAGCTCGAATCCTTGAAGCAGCGCTCTCCTGGCAGCAGGTGCTCTAAAGAGTCCGACTCGCCCTCGGTGCTTCGCTATTTTAGCGGCTTGAGGACCTACAAGCCGCGACAGCAACGACTCACCCGCTCAGGTACCGAACCGAGTATGATCTCACAGCAGACAACCTCTACACAGATCCTATCCCATGAGGGCCCCCTCGCATCGTCTTCCGTCAATGCACAAGAGGGGAGTCTCTGCACGGAAGTGGAAAGAGGAGCGCTGCATCCAGAAAAGCCACAAAAACAGCCCCTAGGGAAACTTTTGCAGCAACAAGGCATGCACAGGCGCCGATGCCCGTCGTTCGAGCTTGAACCATTACCAGCACCACAAACAAATCCAAGTGAGCTGAAGCTTCCACAGATGCAAATGCAACAACATTCCCTTTGCGGAGCTGTGAGTCTGCAAGCCAAGATGACTGAGCAGCTCAGAGAGCGGCCTCCGCCCGCTGTAGCGAGGGTCCCTTCTGACCACCAGGAGCCGGGAGCGTCCTGGGATATGCAAAACCAACAACAGCAAAAGAGTGGCATTCAGTCTGGAGCCAGAGTAGCACTGCCGGCAGCCACGGTAACAAATGAAGCGCCTGGGATCGGTCCGAAAGCAAGAAGCTCGCCGATCATCCCAGGTGCTGCGCAGCGGCTGGCCAGCTGCCCCCCTGGGGACCGCCAGCTGCTGCTGCTGCAGCCAACGACTGTACTGCTACCCCATCAGGTTCCTGTCGCCGTCTGCCCGCTAGCGCTCCAGCTACAGCAGCAGCAGAAATCAACACAGCATTGGACGCAGCAGCCCTCGCATCCATCCGCTACAGCGGCCCTAATGTGGACCCCGCAACTGCGACAGCAGCATCCCATGCGCATGTGTTGCCTGTCTCCCCTTCCCGCGGCGGCTGCTATCCCCGTAAGGCAGGCGTATGCCGGTGCTCAAACAGCCTTCCCCTGCTTGCCTCCGAAGCGTCACCCCCATCAGTATGTGGAGAAGCATGAGCAGCCAACCAAGCAGCAAAAAGGAGCACTAGCTGGGGACGCAGAGAACCATTTAGGTTACAGCCACATGCTCCAGCAGCAGCTATTGCTGCAGCGGCACTATGCGGAACTGCTGAAGCAGCAGCAGGAGCTGCTGATCCAGCAAAAGCACCAACAGATGTGGCAGCAACAGAAGCTACCTTCGAGGAAGCACATTTCCCGCAGCACTGCAAGATCGGCAGAGGTGAGGCAGGGCACTCCCTAGCTCTCTGGTGCTTCAACCGGAGGCTGGAGGGCAAGGGGGGAAATAGCTCAAGTAGCATCCACGCGGACTCCGCTTACCGCGGCTGCTCACATTTCTGCTTATATGAACACCGCGGGTGCTGATCAGAAATCTGCAATTATAATAGCCCATGCAGTCAGGCCAAGATTCCTCCAGTTAGCCTCCTGCCATATCAGCAACCAATTCTCTTCTGAAGGTCTGTTTGCCTTTTGGGTTCCCTGGTGACTTCTTGAAACGCATCGAATAGCGTCCTAGAGCGCCCGTCGCGGGCTTTTAGTGAGCTGAGGCAGACAGGGATGAGCCGTCGTCTAGCAGTTGCTTCCTGTGACCCGGCTCTTAGATTCAAGCTGTGATGTGGAAGTGAAAAAGAAGAGATCCTGCGATGTGATAGAGATAGCTACCCCTTCTAGTATTTCTGGACGCCTTGTTGGCGCTTGTTTACGCTATTTAGCTGCACGGAATTCACCATCGAGCTTGCCCCTTGTAAACGCCAACTTTCCTTGCCCCTTTTTCGCCGCTAAGTGAGAACCTGCTGTACTACCTAAAACTCTCTAGCGTTACGTGGCCAGCCAGTCGACCAGCGAGAGCCAAGTGCTCGGCCTTTTATGGAGCCAAAATAGCGAGGGGAGCAGCCAGCGAGCTGTGGGGGGCACGCCAGTGCTCAGAGGTCGAGAGCTTGTAGCTCTGGCTGGTCTGCAGCGACGCTAGCACGCGTTGTTTCCCCTAGAGGCATCATGCGGCTGTTCAGCGGCCGCGCTTCTACAGTGATGCACCGCAGATTGCTGAATCCAGCGGAGAGGCAGCAGCGGTGTCGCACCACCGGCGAAGTTAGCCATTGGCTTCCCGGACCTGCTGAACTCGATCCTCGCTCTGCTCCCTTGCCCCGAAGATCGAGTCGGTCGCTGCGATTGAAGGGGTGTAGGACGGGGACTAGGACACGGTGCAGTTCATGCCGCTCTGAGAAAAGAAGAAGAGGCAACGCAAGAGACAGCTTCCGGCAGAGTGAGAGAAAAGGCCCCCAAACCGTCCACCTTTGCCGGCTCGCCACCCTTAGTCTCTGGTTGTGCCCCATCTACATTTCGTCCAACTGCCGGCCGGCTTGGAAGCACCAAGAAGCTGCTCTCCTGTCTCACGCTACATCTCCGGCGCAGCGACATCAGCACAAAAGGCAATCCCGGCGAACCCTGCAGCGGCAGGAGACTCACCAGGGTCGCTCTGTGGCAGCCACATCGCAACGAGCTCGTCTTGGACCTCTCCTCTTCCCCCCACGAAGCAGTACGTCAATTCCAGCCAACGCCACGATTGGACGACCTCAGCCTGAGACAAGCAACGTTGAAGCACGTGGGCCTTTGTAGTCGGCTGAAGAGAAGAAATACTCCGCGCGCTCCAAACGAGCTGCAGGGGAGCCCCCCGCCGAATAACGCTGCTACGGAGAGGAGGCGGCGCAAGCACCTGTCCACCAGACTGGCTAATGATGCGAAATAGGGCAGGTCACAATCAGAAGAAAAAGGGTTTCAGGGAGAGGCGTAGAGGCATGGCGGAGAGTGCAATGCCTCACAAGGGCCCCTCGCATTTCCGCATACACGGAGACCACCGGCAGCACTTCCCCTGAGCGACGAGATGCAGTCTGCAGAGGGCAGACGAAAGGAGACAGACAAACACACGCCTCGCAGTTTTTTTCCACAAATCAGCCACTAGCTGCCAGCCCTTCACAAGGGGCGCAGTGGTGGCGAAAGCCAACGCAAGCGCCACATATGCAGAGGACTCAAGATGCGGCCTTCCCAAAATTCGTCCTGCGAAAAGCAGCAGCTGCGGCAGTAGCAGTGCCCTATGCAACGTACATCTCCCTCTACTATGGCTTGAGCAGCAATCCAAGGATGCGGCGCGGCGGAGAAGACGCGAGGAGGCAGTGGCCAACTGCAGCAAATAAGCTGCTGCAGCAGCCGAAGGATCCACTGCACCAGATCTTTAGGCAGTCCGCTTGCTGCTGCTCCTCCGCCTCGAGCCTCTATTATGGCACCCCCCGTCTGTAAAGCTGCGCCCTCTGAGTCTGACACCTGCTGCCATGTTAACAGTGGCAAAAGGTCCTCGAAAAAATAGTATGGTCTCACTAGAACACCTTCCCACGAATTTTCGCTGCGGCTGCTGGTGCTCTCCGGAGTGGAACTGTTACGCGTTGTAGCCTCAGCTTTAGAGGTTTTGCTGCAAGGAGCCTTGCTGTCTGTGTCTATACTGCTGCCACGCCTTGCAGCAAGCAGGCGCTGCTTTGCTGCGGCGGGAGACTCCGCACATGCACAAAGCCAGAGACCTCGCAGATCGACAGTCCTGATATCGCCGCTGCAAAAGACTCCTCGCAGTGGCTGTAGAAGCTCTGCCGCTGCCTCCTCTAACTCAATCAGTGCCTGCTGCAGCACCAACGCATTGTCATTGCTGCTCCTGCTAGTAGCGCTTTCTTCTTTCATGAAGAGACTTACAGAGGGTACCTGCTGCTGTTGTTGCTGCTTCTGTTGCTGTTGCTGCTCCTGTTGATGTTGCTGCTTCTGTTGCTCCTGTTGCATCTGTGGTTGCTGCTCCTGTTGCTGTTGCTCCTCCTGCTGCATCTGTGGTTGCTGCTCCTGTTGCTGTTGCTCCTCCTGCTGCATCTGTGGTTGCTGCTGCTGCAGAAGCTCATGCAGCTGCAGCTGCTTCCGGCGGAGCAGGTGCAGCAGGCAAAAGGACGCAAGAATGCGAACCGTGCGGCAGCAGCAGCACTGCAGCAAGAGCAGCCGCTTGCTCGTCTGGCAGCAGCTCTGCATCAGCTTGAGCTGCATCTGGAAACTGTAGCAGCACAGAGCATCAAGCGCAACAGCAGAAGAGCAGCGACCACTGTCTGGCATCGATGGACTCGAGGCACCCCACAAGGCGCAACAAACGCTGCACCCGTTTAGCGGCGGCCGTCACACAGAGCAACTGAGCAGCAGGAGTGATAAAGCGTAACTGCACCGCGCTGCAGAAAACCCACTTTTGCAGGGCTGCTCTCGCAGACTGGCGCAGTTTCTCCAGCTCCTGGCATCTGACGGCAAAGGTCGCGTCTTCTACTGCCGCAGCAGCCGACGCAGTACCATGAACAGCACTGCTGGATGCAACCTGAACCACATTGTCTGCTGACCTCGAAACAGCGGCATCTCCAGCATCGCGTGCTTCATCATTGGACGCGTTGTTTTGGCAGCTGTAGACGTTTGCGTCATGGAGGGCCCCAAGGCAGAAGGCAGCGAAGGAGTGCAACAACGAGGCCAGCTGCATGCGGCCCTGCACGTGCAGCAAAGAGGGTAGCATTACACAGGAAAGTGAGCGCTGCAGCTGCGAAGGTGCTCGAGTCACCTGCCCCTCAACTCGCAGAATCCCTTGCGCCTAGGTCCCTTGCAACAGGCATGCCATGCACACGCCAGGGGCAGAAGCGGTGGAATCGACGGATCAAATCCCTTTCTTACCTTGATAAAAAGCGCAAGCGGCGGCAGCGGCGGGAGGCTACTGCAGCTGCGTGGCTGCTGCATGCGCCAGATGCTGCGGTGTCGCTGCAGCTGCAAGAGACACTCCCTCCAGCACGAGAAGGCCTTTCGTACTGCAAGGCCGAATGCGGCAACTCGCCGTTCTTCAGCCGCTCCTGCCTTTGACCATACGGATGCGGGTTCGACAGCAGCAACAACAAGAGCAGCTTCCGCCTCCAGCGCCAGAGCAACTCCGCGGAGCCACACCCGCGATGCTGCACCTGCAACCCCGCATGCCAGTGCATGCAGTGCGGTGGCAGCTGCAGCGTGCTGCAGGCCCGTTATGGCTACGCAGACTGCAGCTCTGTAGAGGACGTTCAGTGGCAATCTGGAAGATGTCACTGCAGCGGCTGCCTGTGCAGCGGCGACGCCAGTGGCCGCTGCACAGGGAGGCTGCACGGCAGCAAGTGCTGGGAAAGCGATGTGATAATGCTCCAACAGCTGCCGCAACATGTACAGCAACGCGGACCGATAGCTACGGATCCAGAGAAAGTGCTGCTGCAACGACGTTGTGACTTCCTGCGAGCCTTGTTCTGGGGGCACGGCTGTTTCTTCTGTTGCTGCAGCCGATACTTCCCAGTGCACACAGCTCTCCGAACCACGCTTGTGCTGCTGCTGCATCAGAAGCGGCGGGCAGCGGGATCCTCGCAGCGCTGGTGCATAACAGCTCTTTAGATGCCTTGCCAGCTGGGGAGACTCGAAGTCCAGCAGCACGAGCAGCACGCTGCTCGTGCTGCTGGATGTATTCTTGAGGTGCTGCTGCAGAGCACGAGCGGCTGTTTCCCTTGCTCTCGACAACGCCGAGGCCGTTGGCAGCAGCACCAGATGCTGAATTTTCGCCGCGGGCAGCAAGGGCAGCAAGGCAAGGGATAAGGAGCCGTCGATCGGCAGCGATGTCACATGCAGCTGCTGCGGAGGTTGAGAGTGTGGGGTGGAAGCGGTTGATGTAACACCATCCAAGGGAGGCGCATCAGTGAACGCCTGTGGCAGAAGCTCCTCGGCTATCCGGCTCGCGAAAAATGGACTTCTCCTGTGCAGGAGTCTCAAACAGTTCCCAACTCCCAGGGCAAGGGTCTCCTGCGAGAGCAGCCGTCCACAGCAGCCATCGACAGCAGCGATATGCAGAATCAAGCACCAGCAGCACTAGCAGAAGTAGCAGCAGCATCAGCAGTAGCAACATATAGCAGCAAGAGCAGGAGTAGCAACAGCATCAGCAGTAGCAGAAGTGGCAGCAGCATCAACAGTAGCAACATATAGCAGCAAGAGCAGTAGTAGGTAGTGCAGCAGCACGCAGGCTGCATGCCCTACCCCCCCCTCCTCCCTCCTCAGCACCAACGCCAAAGGTAACAGTCCCAGGCGCAGAACGAACAGCCTCAATCAAGCAGCTTCTCACGAGCTGGCCTTCCGGTGTCTGAACAGACGTAGGACCTCTCGTGCTGCTGGTGCTGCTGCTGCTGCTTCTGCTGCTTCTGCGGAGGGTTACCACCAGACTGCCAATCGTCCTGAAGAGCAGGAGCGCCATGTCCTCTATCAATTTGCCTTCACCCCGCTTTTGACCTTCCTTCTTCCGCGACATGAATTGCTGCTCTTCGACCTGTTGCGAGAGCAACTGGCACGACACCAGCGCAGCGAGAACTCGAATTGGCGGAGGCTGCTTCGACGATTCGATGAGC
Source organism: Cyclospora cayetanensis (assembly GCF_002999335.1). Taxonomy (NCBI): domain Eukaryota; phylum Apicomplexa; class Conoidasida; order Eucoccidiorida; family Eimeriidae; genus Cyclospora; species Cyclospora cayetanensis. The sequence goes on along the minus strand of NW_020312203.1, from coordinate 98,573 downwards.
GGTAGCAGCACATGCAGCATCAGCTCCCACACGCAGTGCCCCTTGCTGCTGCTGGCGCCGCCTCCGCCGATACCGCTCGAACCTCTAGATGCAAGGGATTTCAAAGGAATGAGCGTGCAACACAACTCCTGCAAGGCGGCCGCAATCCCGCGAACTCCCTGCGTGGCAGCTGCAGCGTCTCCAGTTGCTGCCCCCCTCCTCCCTGTGTCAGCTGCTGCTTCTGCTCCAGCTGCTGCGCCTTCTGCTCGAACAGAGACCAAGCAGCCCTTCGCAGCGTACCCTCCTTCGCCAGCACACGGAGACGCCACGCCGCGAGAGACCTCAAGGAGCCGCTGCCAGCGGCGATATCCCAACGCGCAAGGAACGGCCCTACAGCAGCAACAGCAACAGCAGCTGGGGCTGCCCTCACGGCAGCCTCGACTTGCGCTGCGCTGCCGCACTACACTAAGCGAAGACGCTGCATGCGCTTCGCCGCCGCTGCCATCACAATGCACTCTAGCCCGCTTGACGGGAGCGAGGGCTGCAGCTTCCATCCGCCGGGTGGGCATTTGAGGCTGCTGCGTTTGAGGTCTCGAAGGCGCAGTCTCGCCGTCTTCGGCCTGAGTCTTCTGCTGCGACTCCTCTTGCTCCTTTTTTGTTCGGCTTGGCTTCGGCGGCTGCTGCGGCTGCTGCTGTTGCTGCACGGAGCTGCACGGAGGCAGCGACTTGGCCAGGCTCAGCAGAGTTGCTACGGCGTCCGCTGCCGTATGCACAGTGCCTGTCGAGGCAGCAGCGGCAGCGGCTGCGGCTGCAGCAGCCGCAGCCGCCGCTGCCGTCGCTCCCGCCTGCGTTGCTCCCTTGGAGAGAGAGGCAGCCTGCCCCGCAGAAGCGCTTGCAGCCTTCGCTCCGACAGCAGCTGACAGCGCGAAGGGCCCAGCAGCAGCAGGAGCGGCAGTCTTCTTGGAATAACCCCCCTGCAGCTGCTGCACACTCTGTAGGCTCTGCCGATGATCCCCCGCGCTACCAGAGCCCTGCCGAAAGTGCTGCAAGCTGCCTCCAGCCCGAGAGGCCCCCTCCAAGGATAAGCAGCAGCGACAGCAGGCGCAACCCCTCTCCTGCTGCAGTGCACCGCTGAGGACCCCCAGAAGAGCAGCAAGAGCAGCGGCGTCTGAAGCGGCAGCAGCTTCATGCAGCCACTGCACAACGTCTTCCTGTGGAATAAGACACAGGGCTGCGGCTGCTGCCGCTGCTTCCGAGAGGACCACAGGGGTCTCCTTCTCGCGCTGCTGCTGCTGCTGCTGCTGCTGCTGCTGCTGCTGCTGCTGCTGCTTTGCATCAATTCCAGGGACTGCAGCTACGCGCGATGCCGCTGCTCGAGCCAAACGGTCCTTCAAAAGTTTCTTCCAGTCGCCACCCGTGGTGGTCTTGCTGCTGCTGCTGCTGCTGCTGCTGCTGCTGCTGCTGCCAGGGGTCGCAGAGGCGCTTTCGGTAGCAGCAGCAGCAGCAGCAGACGAAGAAGAAGAGGAGCAGCAGCAGCACGTGCAAAGCCCACCAGCAGATCCGCGAGCCCTTGCAGCAAGGCGCGCCTGGGGAAACGCCGTCCGAACTGCAGAGCTGGCGACTCGAAGCATCTGTTGCTGTTGCAGCAGCAACAGCTGCTGTGCTGCTGCTGCTGCAACACTCAGCAGACCATGAGGAACTGCTGCTGTTGCCGCGATCTCCGCGCCGCTGCTGCGGTCCCTGCCACATAAGGAGCCAGCCAGTACGTTCCGCAGGCAGCGCACCTGAGAGCAGCACGCAGCAACAGCAATTGGCGATAGCTGCGGAGTCAACACAGCAGCAAGTGCATGCACCACGGGCTGCTGCGGAAGCCTCTCCGGCGTTCTCGGCTGTGTTTGTGGTGCTGGCGGCCTGCCTGCAAAGTCGGTGAAACAGCTACTGCTTTACGAGCGCCTCGCAGCTGCTTACGTGGAGGGGGGCTAAGAAAGAACTCGTGAGGCTCAGCTGTGTGGCTGCTCTGAGGCAGCTGCCAATCACGCAGACAAAGCTTCTTCTGGCTCCCTCGAGGCGGTGCTGGTGCGGCTTCTGCTGTTGCTGAAGCCGCAGCTCCTGCAGCAGAGCAGCTGCGCGCTCGGCTATTGACCAAAGGACTCGAAAGGACCACATCGCCACAGCCTGAGGAGGCAGACACACATTTTGCATGCAGATCTACCTCAGAGGGAGTAGCTGCATCCGCCCCAAACAGAATCTGCTGCCGCTGCGATGCGGCGACTTCTGCAGGTGCCCTTCAGGGCACCATGTTTGGCCGTTACAGAGAGGCGCTGCGCTGTCTGCTTCTCTTTCTGCTGCTCTTGCTGCTGCTCTTGCTGCTGCTCTTGCTGCTGCTACAGCTGAGTTTGAGCTGCAACGAACTTACCGGGAGGAGGGGGGAGACAGAGCCAAAAGCGGCTGCGAGGAGAGAGAGGCGGTGCGCTAGAGGGGGTAGCGAATCTAGGGTGAGGCAGGCAAGGTCCTCCTTCTCTTGTTCTTGCTGCTGCATTTCTTGCTGCTGCTGCAGCAAGAAATGCAGCAGTTCGTCCGTGCTCGCTTGCTCCGGCAGAGCGGCAGCGCGTCGCTGTAGTTCTGTCGCCTGAAGCAGCGTTCGCTGGTGCTCTGTTGCTGCAGCAGAGGGCAGCACTGCTGCAAGGCAGCGCTGCAGAACTGTCACGCATGTATCCCCTGAGAGGTAGGGGATCATCGCAGCAACAGCCGCAAGAGCAGCTGCTGCTTCTGCCGCTGAAGCAGCAGTCGGCATGTACAGCAGCTTCCCGCTGCCTCTGCTGTCGGCGCTTGTCGAGCTGCGAGAGTCGGTGTTGCGTCTCTCGTCTGCCGCGATTGGGTAGCCTCCTGCTGCTGCTGCAGAACCTGCTGCAGCAGCTGCAGCTGCTGTTGCCACCGTAGAGGGAGAGACCGCTCCCCAGAAGCCGTAGAGATGCTGCAGCACGAGCTCGAGGAAGTGTGGCTCTTGCAGCACAAGGGCTGGAACCATGCGGAGCAGCGCGAGGCCGATGAGCCTCGCCTGCGGCTGCTGCTGCTGCTGCAGCAACAGCAGCAGCTGCTGGCGAATGAGAGCAGCAGCGGCGTCTTGCGTGGGGAGCAGCAGCGTCGGCAGCACATGGCTGCAGCGGTGCAGCTCTCTGTAGACGCCAACTCTGACAAAGAAGTGCGGCCGTTGCTGCAGCAAGTCCAGCAGAATGGCGAAGCACTGCGAGGGGATCGAGCCTCCCACGAGGCTATAGGGGCACCGCGGAGCATCTGCAGAGGCAGCAGCAGCTGCTGCCGGCGCTATGCTCCCCTCCCCCTGCTGCTGCAGCAGCTCGAGCCGCTGGCGGAGAAGCAGCTGCTGCTCCGTTGCCGTTCTTTGGGGATCTCGAAGCAACAGGAGAGGGGCCCCCCCCCGGCGGAAGGCGGAAGTTCCCGCCGCAAAGAGCAGGTGCCCCAAGTCGTGGATACACTGGAGCAGCAGCGGCAGCGGCAGCTGGCGCTGCTGCAACTGCCGCTTGACGTGAAGCAGCAATTGCTGCTTCTTGCTGCCTTCTGCAGCGGCAGCCTCCGCATCTTCCCGCTGCAGCTGCTGCTGCAGCTGCTGCCAGTCACGCTCCGCGGCAGGGGGGGCAACGCTCTGCTCCATGGAGTTGCCAGTGTAGCAGCACCGCGGCAATTCCTGCCTGATGTTGCTGCACGCTTCCCTGCAGCACCCACCTGCCCGATACAATCAGAATGCCTTAGAGCTCTTCCACTCGCTGCAGCTGCGTAGCCTGCAGCCCGTAAGGGGAGTTCCCCTTCGCCATCGGATCCCCCAAGGAACCCTTCGCGGCTACGAGCCCTCCTCGTTGGTTTACAGTCGTAGAGGCAACACGCACATGTCGATGTACACACACACGCGCACGCAAACAAACCAGCTTCGAGGCATGAATTAAGTTTTTATCATTGAATTCCCACCCACTGATTTGTGCCTTTCCCGAAGACGGCCTCTCCGGCGACCAATCCCGTGGCAGGGGCCCCCCGGAGCGCGGGGGGCCTCTCGGGGGCCCCACTCCGCCCAAAGGCTCGTGTCACCACTGCCTCCACGAGACTCGTACACCTACCTTTAAAATACAGAAATTTCCTTGTTTGCAGCGACAGGAGTTCGCCTGGAACTATAGCTGTCGCCTCTTCCAGCCACCAGGCCTACCCACCTGTGGCGCTGCATCAGTCAACTCCCCGCCCCCCTACTGCTCTTGCACCGGCTCCTGCGGATGCCATGGAACTGTTCTCTGTACAGTCACTGCAGCAGCTACCAGTGCTGCTCACGGACGTTCTCCTCCTTCCAAGCTTCGAGACGCGGAGTGAATAACTACTGCCACTCCCCTGCACCCCGCAAGGTGAGCCCCCTTCCTTATAGTCTACTCTATCGGCTCCTTCGCTTAGCCTTAAGCCCCTATGGTCTACACTCTGCCTCAAAGAGGCGTGACTTCTGCGTGTGTAGCAGTAGCTTAACGGCAACAGCGTTCGTAGCAGTGCCAGCAGCCCCAGCTGCAGTACACGTAACGCCCAACAGCGACCTCAGATATAACAGAGCCATTTCCAGATGTGCCAACTCAACAATTAAATACCTACAGCTATATTATAAAAATATCGCTTTCCTAAACCTTAGGGCCGAATGCGAAACGCCCTGTTCTGACGGTGGAGCAGGCCTGTTGGCCATTACCCCACCGCCAACGTATTTCCAGCCACCCCCTCCCCCCCAGTCTAGATGAACAACTCTCCCCCCAAACCTCCCCCCTTTGCCACCCAAGCTTATGCCATGGGGGCCCTCTGCCGCAAGCACCGGGGTGCCTTCTAGAGGGCCTTCGTCCTAGAGGTCACCTCGCCGTGTGAGGCGCCTCTGGAGGGCCCCTTACCCGCAGGATTCCCTTGGAAAACTGCGTAGATAAAGCTTCTTCGAGGCTCAAAATACGTAAACTGCGTTATAGACCAAAGTCCACGAGAGCACGAAGGTCTGAACGCAAGGGCAGAGGCAGTCCGGTGAAACCCGCATTTTCGACTGCAGGACGCCTTAAAATACGTGCCAGAGAGAGGGAGCCAGCCCGTAAAGAGCATGGATGGAAGCGCAAGTATGACTAAACGGCTCCGGCAGATACACACGACACACAAACACACACATACATACTCACACATACAAGCACATATATATATATATATATATAAACACATACAGCCACCGACGCGCTGGACACAGGAGCACCAGGAGGCAGTCTTACCATAAGTCCAGAGAAAAGGCTTCCGGTGAACGGTTCCGTAGGCTTCAGAAAAAAGGCATTCAGGCGCATCTTGGCCTCCAGAAGAAACACGAGCGAGCCCATAACCGTCAACAGCATGTACACCCCAAATCCTTCGGCAAACAGACCACAAGCTCCCGCCACTGCTCGCTAGGGGAAGGGAGGGTGGGGGGCCCCCTACGCCGGTCATTGGTGGTGCGTACAGGGTGGAAACACGACGGAAAAAGCCTAAAAAGTTTGCGGTTTGGGGCATACCTGCGAGGTTCTCCAGGCCGCATATGCCAGCGACTGCCCCCGCAGTGAGCGCCGTCATATGACGACTGAGGCAACAGAGCATACGAAGCACAGGAGAAAGAGGAGGAGGATCTGTGCGCGGGGATGGCAAATAGCGGTACAGAAGGCGGGAAAGGATCAAGTGAACGCATCACGGCGAGGGCAGAGCCGCAGAAACACGTTTCTCCCACTACAGCAGTCCCACAGCACCCGAGGAGCAGGGAGCTTCTCCTAGGCTGCCGTGAGAATCGGAGTCTGGAACGCTACAAAACGGCCAACAGACAAGAGACGAAAAGAACAGCACGCGCACTTGAGGTGTATCTGCCTCAGGTTGTGGGAAACATTCTCCGCCACAACAGGGCGCCAGGGGGCTGTCGCAATATCCCCCGAAGTAGTAGGGAGGCCTGAAGGGCCCCCGGAAGAGGGCACGGTGGGTAGCATCATCTTCTCGAAGAAAGCGATGGCGCTGGTGTGGAGAGGCGTGACACTGAGTTCCGGAAGCTGCAGCTGTCGGAGACTGCAGATGCTGCTGCACGGGAGGCGCAGAGGGCTGCTGCTGCTGGCGGCTGTCGTCGGGCCCGTTGCGGGGCAGAGGGAGCAAAATTCGAGCCGCGTGAGGGCTTTGGCGACCAGAAAATACCAAAAACAAAGGAAAAAGACTTCTGCATGCGGCGGAGGACGGGCAGGCAACGTCGGCAAGGCAACGACACTGCAGCGGCGGGTGAGGCGCAGTACACCACAAGCACCAGCAGCAGCAACTGAACACACCCGCCTCGAAGGTAAACGTGTGCTCTTTTTAGCACTACGCAGTAAAATACTGTGAGGCTATGGCCGCAGTATCACCGACGAGGGCTCTTCTTCCTTGCCGCAGCCAATCCGCGAAGGGGACGCCACGGGAGAGGGGGCCCCCGGGGACGGGGGGCCCCCTCTCCCGTCGGCCCTCCTGCCCGTTCCGCGAATATTGCACCGTGAACCCTCCAGTAGTCCCTATCTTCCAAGTAATTGGGTGCTAAAGGGGGCACCCTGCTTCATTCCTTCCTTGCCCTTCACCTTTTCTCTGTCGCGGAGAGGGGCCTTGCAAGACACGGAGATGCTGCGGGATTCCTCCTACGCAGCAGTTTTCGCAGTAGCGGCGTCGCTGCTGCTGCTGCTGCCACTACTACTGCTGCAGGGCCTGCAGGATGCCTCCGCTATGCGCGTTTGCCGCAGCGGCTATCGGGGGGCCCTAAGGCCTGGGCCCCCCCTCTCGCTGGGGTTTCTCGTGGTATTCCCACCTTCCGGTGTATCCCCAGTCCACAGTCGTCGCCAGCAGCTGCCTAACCCCCTCAAGACGGTAGCTCGTTTCGGAGCAACTGCGGGGAGTTCCGCAATCTCGAGCGAGGAAGGGCCCCCCGGGGGGGGGCCCCAGGGGGCCTTGTCGGAGCGGCTGGACAGTGCGGCGAATGCGCGCCTCAGGAAAGCCATATCCGCAGCAGAAAAAGAACAAGATCCAATCGTGTGCATCAGCGCGAAGGATCAGGATGCAGAAACAGCAGCAGCTGCTGCTGCCTCCGGGCGCCTGACAGGAACTCCAGACTCGCTCGCAGAGGCTGCTCGGACCTTCCACCTCGGAGGGCCTCTAGTGAAGGGCCCCTTGGCAGGAAGGGGCCCCCTCGGGGGCCCCCAGGAGCAGCCAAAGATGAGGCCTGGGGGCCCCCTGGAGGCGCTTGCGCTGACTATGCAGGGAGGTCTTGAGAGGGGAGGCGTCTGGCTGCGGCGATGGCCTAGAGACGAGGAGAGGGTTCTTCCCATCCTTCTCTCAAGATTGGAAGAAAATGCTGCTGTTGTAAGGCTGCGGTCGCTGGTGCATGCGCTGCTGCTGCTGCTGCATCCGAGTAGCTATACTCTGCTCCTGCCTGCGCTGCTGGGAAGTCGGGTGTGTTTAGCTCTTCTTGCTGCTGCGGCATCATTGTGGGGGCATGCTTGGCAGTTGCTGGTTTCTTTGATTCTTGCTTTCCGCGTCCTCTCTTCCTTCTGCAGACCCTTGGACAGAAGACAGTAATTCAGCTGCCCGAGGCGCAGCGCATGAGTTTTGTTGAAAGCATACGCTCCGTGAGGGCCGCAGCAATCGTGTTAGGGTATGCCGATACAGAGGAGGACGCGGTGGAAGCAGCAACAGCAGCGGGTGCAGCGAAAGCAGAGGGAGCAGGAGGAACGCCAGCGGAAAATATTGTCTTGGTGGGGTTCGCTGCCGTTGCTGAGCCTATCGATGTACAGTTCCTTGACTCGAGCGGGGAGGTCGGTCTGAGGATTGTGGGGAGAATTAAAGTCCTCGGGGTGCAGGAGGCGGACGAAAAGGGCTTTAAAGTCAGTAGGATACGCGATTTCAGGAGCTCTTGAGCTCAAGCTCTACGTATAGAGGATTACTCCTTTCCAAAAAAAACAGTGTCATGACACTTTCGCCCGTATCAAGGAACAGCTGTTACCAGTAGGCGAGCAAGTACGGTGGTGGCTCGTATATGGTCTTAATTCGAAGCCACTCAGCATCTTAAGGGCTAAGGGTGTGTGTTTTATGTGTAATCTATGTATTTATGTTGTTAGGTGCGGGCGGTGCCGTGGTGGGATGAGCCGAAAGACTTTGAAAATCCTTCAGGAGTGCGCGAGACGCTGGGGGCGCTGCATTCCCTCTACGATCGCTGCAACAAGCTAGAACTCAAATACAGGTGCTGAGCTATATATACCTCCTGCTGCAAGTGCTGTTGGCGTTGCTCTGCCACTGCCGTCGCATCCCCGCTCCCACCCTGCGAATTACCCTTGCCTCCTTCGCGAAGCAGGCTTTTTTCTACAACAGTCGCTCTTCTGCTGCTTTTGCAGGCAGCTGCAAGGGCGCTTCAATCAGGCCCATTTAGTGTCGCTCCGCCCCTCGCTGGGCTCAACAGTGTCTGAGCACCTCGCGGATTTGGAGTCACCCTCAGAGCAGCAGATTGCCGAGGTCGTCTCGTTCTGTGCGTTGGATCACCATCTGGATGCTCGAACCCGGTAGGAGCCCCCTACTGCTGCTGTTGCCGAGGGGCGCTTCAAGTCCATGCGGCCCCTGATAGAAAGCAGGCAGTCAACCTGTGAAAACCTATGGAGGAACTAGGAGCTGCACGGGCTGCTTGTGCTGCTGCCGAACGATGCGCATCTGCCTGTGTAGGTGTTGGGCTAACTCTCAACAAGACACGGAGGTGCGCCTCGATTTGGTGCGTCGCGCACTGGAGGCCAAAGTGGCGAAGCTGCAAGCCGAGATTAAAGGCCTCAGAGCCATGCAGCAAATCCCCGGAGCGGCTGCTGCCGCCAGTGAAGGGGGGCCTCCTCTGCACCCAGCAGCGCCGCTTGGCATACACCGGGAAGATCCTGAGGATATTTATGCCGGACCACCAGCCACCTATGGCTAGCCGCCCCTGCGGAGACCCTGGGTATTCGTCTGGCTAGCTACCGATTACAAATACCCAGATTTTTTGAGGGGCTGGCTATGCCCGTGTGTGAAGCCGGCCCCTCGGGATAGATGTAACGGGGTGACGTTCCCGTGGCTTGGCTTTGGGGCTTTCTACGCTTAATTCAAAGCGACTTGCAGTTTGCAGAGCTGAAGCACGCAGCAGAAACGCTGGTCTCGCGCTACCTAGCTCCCCAACTAGCTAGCCGCTGCGCTCTCGCTGACTGGCTAGCTTTTTGCCGCTGGCCGCCTATAGATCCCGGTACAGCCGGGAGGAGTTTCAAACTCTTTCCGCTGCAGCAACGTAATTTGATTTCAGCAACTTGATTTATTTTGCATGTATATATATATGTATAGTCATGCATACGGATGCAACGTGCGTGGCGAACCATCTGCGGCTCCAGCCAGTATATGTCCAGCACTGCTCGCTGGCATACAGCCAGTCCCTGCTGCACTTGTCCGTGGTAGATCTGATGCGCAGATCACAGGCATATAGTAGGCTCAAGTCCAGCAGCTGTTGGCTCATTCAGGGGTACCTGATTATGAGTCCGTTGCGCTTTTTCGACAATGGCTGCTGACTCCTTAGCCACGTCCGTTTCTGCTGCTGCTGCTAAGGGTTACACGGTGGGGGCCTCCCAGCCTGGAAGGGGTTTGAGCTTTTTCGTCTTTCGGTATTTCCTAGTCCATGCGTCATGCACTGGCCGACAAAAAGCAGCAGCTTTGCTGCTGCCATTACTTTGCGTGTGCTGCAGCACTTCCTCCAAGAGGGGCAACAAGGGTCCCATGTTGGCTGTACTGCTCTGGAGTGGCGGTTGCTGCTCCAGCCGCTACCACAGCGGCAGCCCACGGATGCATCTGCAGCTGCTCCAAAGCACGCATCAGAGCAGGAGTTGCTGCACCCGACAGCTGAAACTGCTTCATCAGCTGCGCCTCTTCCAAAGCAGGGCCTTTGGAGGCGCCTTGGACAGTGCTGCTTTCGCTGTTGTCGCTGCTGTTGCTGCCGGTGCTGTCGCTTTTGTTGCTGCTGGCGCTGCTTTGCTTGGGGGGGGTCAGCGGAATATCCCTCACCGCCGCTCTGGAGCAAGAAGCTCCTGACGCAGCCTCCAGAGGGGCCCCCCCAGTCGGAGGATTCGCTAGCGAGTTCCCTAAGGGGCGAACCCCCCGCAGGCCATGACGCGCACCAACGGAGGCAGAGGCTTGAAGAGGGAGAGGCTCACTTGTATGGCCTGCCCTGTCTGCTGCTGCTGCTGCTACTGCTTGTGCGTCTCCTTTTTCTGCGCTCCCCTCTGCAGCAACGGGGGCCCCCGAAAGGGTCATTCCTGCAGTTCCTTCTGCCCTTGCTGCTTGGCCAGGCGCTGCAAGTGGAGCGGTGCTTTCGAAGCGGCTTGCACAGTCCGCACTGTCTAGCAGGGGGAAAATCTGCAGCGGCTGCTGGTCGTGTTGCAGTTGCTGCTGCTCTTGCTGCAGCAGTTGCTGCTCAATGAAGAGAGTCGCCTCCTCGGCGGTAAGGCCCTCTTGCTGAAGAAGCAGCGACAACTGTTCGTGCTGCTGCTGCTGCTGTAGGAAGAAGTCCTCTGACCGCAACAACAAGTCATTCAGTCCAAGCAGCTGCTGCTGCTGCTGCTCTTGCTGCAGCAGCTGTTGCTGCAAGGTCCCTTGCAGTAACATGGCATCCCGTAGGCTCCAGGGTACCCCCGCCACTGTTGTTGCGAGGTCACCGTAAGCTTCTTGTGGCAGCGGCTGCGCTGTTGCTGCATACTCCTCGGGGGCCCCTGGGGGCCCTCCTGAGCCGAAATCGAGCGGCAAGCCACCGTCTGCGCTTCCATAGGGTGCCAACAGCAGCTGCTGCGCATCGCCTTCTCCCGAAGCTCCCACGTGAGCGAACAAACCCTCATCGACTGCAGACTGCACGCTCTCCCGCTGCTCCTGCAGCAAGCGTTGTTGCTGCTGCGGGTGCAGCACGAGCTGGCGCTCTGAAGGGTGTGGCAGCTGCATAAGTTGCTGCTGCTCCTCTTGCTGCTCTTGCTGTCGCTGCTGATTGTGACTGTGCATAAGAAGCTGCTTCGGCTTGGAGGGCGCGTCGAGGCAGCGCCTGCCATGAGAGGTCTGGCGGCTGACGCGAATGGCGAGCTGTCGAACCCTTGCACTGTCCCTCCAGAAATCGTGAATACTCTCGCTGTAGCACTCCAACACACAGTTGTCCATTCCCTGAAAAAGCAAAGAGACGACGCACACGGTTTGGCATTTGCAGCTTCGGGTTCGGCTGCGCGGGTGTAAAGGTCAGGGCTTGGTGCATTCAAGACGGACTTCGGCTCGAATCATCTTGGTTCGCCGAGAGATGGAGGTATTTTTTGAGAATCGCGTCTCGATGAATCCGCTGAAGCACGACCCCACACCGCATAGGCGTACGACTTGAGGAAACTGAGGCAAGGAGGGAGGAGGGGGCGGGGGAGTTGGTGACTGCTTTCGATACGGCCTTTGCAAGCCCTAGGATCACATCTGTACCCGCCAGGTTGGCAGGTTGGCTCAGTACGGTTTCGACGCCGCATGCACACATCTAAGGTTCTTTGGCCGTACAGGTTGATGGTTTTAACATCGATCTCAAGGGTTGGCACATGCTGCGACACTTCATCGGGGCTATTCCAATTGATATCACTTCCTGGGGCTGTTCCGTAGCTGCCAGCCGCCACACACCGCGGCACCTGCGGCAGCAGCAGCACAGCGGCGAGGGTGGGAGCGGCGAGGGTGGGAGCGGCGAGAGGAAGCGGGGGAAAGACTTTGTCGAGTGCATCGCGCTATTTGAGACGCAAGACTCTGGCGCTGCCTGCCCTGTTGCCACCGTTCGCGGCAGCACCTGCACAAGCGCCTCCGCTAAAGGGTGAAGACAGTAGGTCTTTGACTAGGGGCTTACCCAGATAAGGGCGTTCTGTTTTGTCTTGTTCCGCAAGACGCTCAAGATCTGTACCTGCGTCCGCAAGTTACGACACGCAGAAGGCCAGAAACAGCAGTGTCTCCAGCTGCTGCAGAAGCAGGAGGAAAAGCAGCAAAGGCGCACCACTAGTCTTGCCACGTCGGGAGAATCGATGGCGTCTTTGTGGAGCACAGGAGCAGCGGCAGCAGCAACAGCAGCCTTCTCGGTATTAGCACAAGGAGGGCACACGCACCTGCATCTGAACGCATCCTAGGACGTAGATGAGGACACTCTCCGGCCTGGGGATGACTCTTTCCTCCTCATCTAGAAAGCAGGAAATTGAGTGTCTGTACTCCGCTGCCCTATCCGTCGTAACCTTCAATCTGTTGCCGGTGGAAGACCCCCCCACGCCTCCAGAAGAACGGCACTTTGTGAGAGGGCCCCCTCCATACGTCGTGTTGTTCGGCAGTATCCAAACGTGGTTCAGTGAAGACATGCGCTGCAACACCAGCAGCACCCACAGACGTCGTAGAGAGTCTCAGAATGAAGAGAAGCCAAAGGAGCAGCATCAAACAGTGCAGCAGCGCGAGTCATACGCGACATCAAACTATCTGCATGCGCATCTCTGTTGCGAAAAACTTTGCGAAGACGACAGCCCACTGTGTCTGCGCGCCCTCTCGTGTACTTTGCTGGGTGTGCAGAAGAAGAGGGGAAGGGGGAAATCCGCGTCTGACCTCCTCATCCAATCCAAGAGAGATACAAATTATTCTGTGGAGGTTGAAGAGCGTCATTCCCGCGTTGATGCCGAAAACCCGGCGAATGGGCACGAGGCCCTTTTGTCGCTCGGCAGTTTCGGGGAGTTCAGGGAGGTGCCACTCTACAGATATTTCGCACATGTCGTAGTCATTTAAGGCAGCGTTCTCCAAGCGCAGCTCTTCTCCTCTCGCCGCAGCTGCCGAGGAAGACGAAGAAGGGCACGACGGAGCCATGCTGCTGCTGTACGGCGAGATAGGGCACTGGAGGACGTTTGGGTGTTGCTGTGGATGAGGCAGTGATGCGACGAGGCTGAAGGAGCTGAGAGAGGCACTGCATTCCTCACCGTGCCGCTGCTGCTTGTACTTGCGTCTTGTCTGACTCGCATCAGCACAAGCAGTGGCGGAAGGGGAGCTCGGAGAGCCTGCAGAGGCTGAGTCAGCAGAGGGGGACCTTTGTGGTCGCCAGTCGCTGTCCTCTGAATCGCTTGCCCCTCTTCTCTTTCTCCTCCTCTTGCCTCTTTCTGTGCACCGTACCCTCAGCTGCCTCTTGCGTGGCTTTGGGTCGCTGCAACAGAGGGAGGGAAGAGTTCGCTGATCGGAGAGTCTCCTAGTGTCGAATGGATTCGCACAATTCTCTGCGTCCGCGCCACCAAGGAAGCCGTCATACGGCTGCTCCTGCTGGTACCCTTGGTGCTGCCCTTGGTGCTTTAGAGGTGGCTGCTTCAGAGGTGGCTGCTGCCCCGAAGGGAGCGCGAATAGAGGGCCCGTCTCATTCAGGGGGCCCCAAGCAGGGGCCCCCAAGAGGGTGGACGCCCCCATATCTTGGGTGCTCCCCCCGTGTAGCATGGAATCAACGATGGCTGCCCAGCCCTCACTCTCCCAGTCAGCACTCCCCTCGGGGGGCAAACCACCCCGTCCATACCGCGAGTCGGCGGCTCCGTAACTCATGCTGAGATGTGGTAGCTCCACTGCTGTGGCTGCTTACGGGGTCTATGAAAACGGAAGGTCCGGACGGCCGGCGTGTGTCTCCAGCGCCACTAGTCTGCTGCTGTGGCGAAGGGCGTATCTGTAGCCAAGAGAATCAAGGAATGACAAGGTCAAAACTGTCCAGAAAGATAAAACACGCAAAAAAAGCAGACATAAAGAGGGGAGAGAGTAATGTTGGGGGCAAGAAAATCCAAGACAGTGACCGACACGATAAATAATTCCATCCAGTGCCGCCTCTTGAACCCGAAAAAGCTCTAGGCAGAGCGCCAACGTGAAGCCACCGGAGCTCCAGGCGTCACCACACAAGTCATACAGATGAATGCGACAAAGCAAAGAACGTATCCGAAGTAGGCGGGATACAGGGGCTCAAGTCCTTTGTCCTCCTGACGTAGCATGGCTATTCTGAAGTCAATGGAGGCCAACGGCTGAGGAACCGACTCACAAAGAGGCTGCTAAAGTCAAGAAATGTGTATACGGACGTGACGGAGATTAATAATGCTGCGGGTCGTTTGGGCGCGTAGCAAGCGATGGCTGTACCTTGTAGAGAGCGACAAACAAGCAAGAGGGGCGGTAAGGAAGATGCCCCAAATTTGAAATTGTCGGTACTAAGCCGTGAAACCTGAACCCCAGAAAAGTGGGAAGTTTAGTGAAGAGGACACGGCGGTCGCACGAGGCGGTGCACTGACACAGCAACTTGTGAGGGGGTAGGGGGCAGAACGTCTCCTCCTTTCACACTTTGGACAAAGGACGCAACTGAGAAACAATCGTGCTGCGAGAAAATACCTTTTTACAGTCATATATGGTCTAACACGCTGGCAGGAACGCAGACAACGAGGGATGACGCCGACCCGGGGGACCTCCACCGCGCACAGAACACCACCCCCGCCGCGGAAACATCCTTGTTCCTCCCTTCCCCTCTTCCTCTGTTACTATTCCCTTTTCCTCTTACTATTACCATTTAAATGTCAGAGAGAGCAAGAATATTTGCCCTTAGCAGCAACAATTCGCTATCTTTTACAGAGCGGCGTGACCAGACCAGACCAATAGCCCCCAGTGTGTACCTCCATAGAAACACCAGCCAAGGAGGCCTGTGTTTCAAAAAAGCCCTTTTAATTATAAAAGAACTAAGATGCGTTTTTTTACTGTGAATTTTAATATTGCTCGCTGTCCGTTTCAAGCACGGCGCTAGGGCATCCGCCTTTGAGTTACGCCTCACCACCACCACACAGCAACGCGTGGTCGTTCCCGAGATACCCGATTAAGCAGGGTTCGCGATTTGATTGGCCACCAGGAGAAAAAGCTAGAACTTCAGCTTTGCCGTATATCTGCAGCCTTTAAAGGGTGTTCTGTAATCTGTGTTAAACTCCTTATGATTATGAGTAGTTTGGATGCGCACTCCCCCTCTCGGGAAGACCGCACAGAGTAGCTGGTTTCGCAGCGATACTGCGAGCGGTGTCCGTTGCCCCTCAACAAACGCAAAGCGCGCAGTCCTTGTGGCAAAAGAGCAGGCGGGGAAGGTCGACCGTGCAACTTGCCCCCGGAGCTGCAGCAGGCTCAGTTACACTTCAAGACTTTCAACTACACTAAAAGTATTCAATTGAGAATGGGTGAAGAACTCAATAACTGTGTTTGCTTTTCGCGCACCCTTTTATTTAGAAGTAGCGCTAGCTGGACACAATAAGACCCACTGGTTTTAGCGTGTGTGTTGGACGATATGTGCTGCCAGCGGGGAATGCCCAGAGTGCATAAGGAAGGTTACAGCATCCCGTACCCTAGTTAGCCCTCCCACCTCATTGCTGACCCCTGGAAAACTATGGCAGGGGAAGGAGCTCTTTTAAATAGCACTCAAAAACTGATTATTCTTGGAATAAGCCTGGAGCGGTAACGCTCCTTAAAGGTATCCGTAGG
Organism: Cyclospora cayetanensis; assembly: GCF_002999335.1. NCBI lineage: Eukaryota > Apicomplexa > Conoidasida > Eucoccidiorida > Eimeriidae > Cyclospora > Cyclospora cayetanensis. Next base: position 83,006 of record NW_020312203.1, on the reverse strand, counting down.
GAGACGCTCAACTCCAGACTCAATACAAAACCAGTGGACGCCTACTGAGTGATTCTCGGAAGCGATCCCGCCTTCCCCTGCCCGCTCCCATCATAAACCCCGAGACAAGGGGAGGGACAGCCCAGTTGGGAGTGGCTGCACCCTTTCAGCATTCTGAGCATTCACACCTAGTTGAACACACAACCTGGCGCACACAGGATGAACACTGCAGCCTCTTGTATCGAGCTAACACTACTATGCGATTACAAATTCGTAGTTCAAAAACAAATCAATCAGTCGATTTTCAACTAATTCTGAGTCTATTGAAACTCGTCAATTTAAAAAGGCCAACTACTTGTAGCGTATCCAGAGAAATCTTCCCCCCTTTCGAGATGCGCACTTTCTTGCTCCCTACCTGTGCTTTGAGATTACCCGCGTGTAGAACCTCGGGACAGTCTTCGAAGTATCGCCACTTTCCAGGCAAGCAAAAATGAGAAGGGCGAGAAGAGGAAAAAGCGGTGCATTAACCGCTGAAACTGCCTTGAAGGAAGACAGACACACTAGCCAACAGCGAGCGAGCGATTCAACCAACACACCTGCTGTGAGACATTTGCTCGCTGTCGTCCAACAGCTAAAATGTGTGATCGTATTGCCCACAGAAAACATGTGCTATGTTTAAAAGAAAATTAAAGTGCACATTAGTCCAATAGTGCTCAGCGCTTCATGAACGATTCGTTGCATGCAACACAGTTGACTTCAAAACTCAAAATGGGCATAGGAAGGAATATAGGGGCAAAATACATGGGCATGTTTTTGCATGAATCTGAGTGTGGGGGATATCTCAGCCCCAAGCTTCTAAAGCAATATTCGTAGATGAAAATCAGTGTGTTTCGCGCAGAGCATGCCTGGGGAACGGCGATTACCAAGAAACGCAAGAACTACTCGCGCTGCTAGTTATATGGAGCTGCGAATTCTCTCGCAGGTTACAAAGCCCGGACGTCCTCATCGCATAGCCACTGAGACTAATGTTCTTACTTAAATTCCAATAGAAATTCCAGTTTATCGCCCTTGGTGCTCAATAATCCTATAATTTAACACTAATTTGGCTCTTTGTGGATCGTCGGCCTCCATATGGCTCACTCAACTGCGTAGCGAAGCCTGCGAATCATTCGGAGGGCTTGGAAGCTTTTTTATAGGCCAGAATTCGTAGTTCTGTGGCACCTGCAGCTTTCAGGACAGTCAATACATTTAAAAGAGCATTGATTTGTGAGAGATTGGCAGATGGTCCGAGCCATCAGGCTGCCAACTCCGCCCTCGTCACGTTCTGATGCACCTTGTAAAACCAACCCTTTCCACCAGAACCCATAATATCGGCACGACAGACACAGCCGACCGTCGCATGACAGGATTCCGTGAATAAATCTCTTGAGAGGATACCGCTGCGTACACTAGCCAGCTTTTCTTTGGCTATTTTCCCTGCTAAGGTGGCTGCTGACTTCAGACCACCAGGTCGAGGCCCAGATCGGAGCGTGGATTCTCAGTGTGCACCAGGGTTGCTGGAAGGTAGCAGATGTACATGTATACTGTTGTGCTATAAACTCACGCAGCACAACGAAGAAAAGCAAGCCAAACAATTAAACATTTGTGGGCGTTGGGCCCAAAGTGATGCAGAGGAATATAGTTGGTGGACACTGTCCATCTGCCTCAGGATTATTTGCAACGCTCATATTAAAGCCTATGTGTAGGCTGGTCACAAAGGCATGATAGAACGCACGAACAAATTTTGGTGTCTATCAGTAGTGACCTTTCCCAAGAATTCATGAGCTTATGGACTGAAGCTCATAATAGTTGAGCTACTTCCTGTGCCGTGACCTAGCAGGACCAAGGAATGAATGAGCATATTTGATGGGTCTGCCGAGAGAGATAAAATCCTGACGCTTGAACTTTGCGTTTGATGGTAAAGTCCACGGTGGCATCAGCACGAATTTTCTTGTGAGTCGCAAGGCTTTGCAAAAGGCCGAGTTTCGGAAAATTTGGTGCCTTGAGCCACTGACAATCTGAGCATGACAGTGCCTACTCCTTTGCCTAAGCACGCGTCCAAGGCCATTAGATGGACTGAGAGAACGCAAGCAGTGTAATTTAAATTTCTTCTGGCCCAAACAAAGAGGACCATTTGCTCTGTGTCAACTGGCACTGTGGAGCGCAGTCTGAATATACATGCGACGGGGTCCCCACTGTGTTTTGAATCGCAGCCGGGCATTCTCTAAGTGGTAGTGATACATCCCTCTACCCTCCTAGATTGTTGCCACGATAGTGAATGCGTGGGTGTTAAGAGCATATGACTCACGCAAATTTGATAAGTTCATGAATCGCCACAGATAAGAGCAGTTGCCCCGCATACTGATAAGGCGCTCGGGCGTTGCGAGAGCGCCTTGGCAACTGCACCCCTGACACCTTTGCTATCCTGTATCGTGAATTCGTTCTTCAGGGGGATTTCGTTCCAATCCTTGCCAGATCACACTCAAATCTTGCAATCGCAACACGAAAGCCAGGCGACACAATGTTGTAATAAAAACGAACATTGGCATGCCTTCACATTCCACTGCTTGCCCCGCAGCGACTGACGAGCACGCCGTAGGTACTGTAGGCGCTCTTGAGCCTGTCAATTGAACTTGAGACATCTTCCTCGTAGACAACAGCCCAGATCTCCTTGTTGGGCTTATTAAATTTACTCGCCTTTGCAGGTGAACTGGAGTATCAGCTGATCCAAACGGCATACAGGTCTATTCGAGTTTGCGAAGGAGAGTGTCAAGCACCGTTTTGTTCCAGTCAACAAGGTGACTGGGGATTCGTAAGAAGACGTCTGTAAAGTCATATGTCGTGACGACTGTTAATCCATGCAATTCGTCAATGAGGCATCGGGAACCTCTGTATACCACCGATCTTGCTTAGGGGCTTAGATATAACGTACATACGCCCTCTACTGTGCGTTTCTGGGACTAATACCGGGTTGAACAAAGGCGCTCGTTGTTCCCTGCACTTGGCCATTTTGCAGCAGATCATCCGCCTGTCTCTTAATCTCCTCAAAATGCCGTCTAGACTTGTGATTCCGCGGAACATGATCATGAGCTAATTTGAGAATTAGCTCAAGGCACTGCGCTGGACGGTCAGCAGCTGGCCAGCCTGCTGGGAGGCCCTTAATATTAGAGCTTCCTCGAATTCTTTGTTGATGCTTTTCGTTGCCACTATTCGTCGAGCATATTTTCAATCAAGTTTTCTGATAGTAAATCCATCGTAGAACCACTTAAGCAAGATGAATTCTCTAAGCCGCCTCCTCCAACGGTGCTGCTGAACCGCCCGCATGAAGACTTTAGCCCACCTTGTCAAGTTGCCGACTCTACTGGGTCCACCAGCGATGATGGCGTTGTTAAGAAGACACACAGTTGCTTTTTCCCACAGCTTTCTGGCGCATTGCTTACCACAGCGCGCAACTGTGGGCGAAATCGCATCTTTCATTAGATCACGTATGGCATAACCAGGTTTGCGTCGAAAGAAATTACAAAATTTACCGACAGGACCGAATTCTGATCAGAATTGGTATTTAGCTGCTGCACCTCTCCAAGTTTCTGCGCTCCGCAGTTCATCAATAGACCTTAGTCTTTGGGGCTCCGCTTACGAGTGAGCTGACAGTTTGCACGTCTACCCCTGCTCTACGGATAAGAGGTCCGCTTCGCATTCGTTGACAAGCAACGCTACCAATCCCCGGCGACTGAGTTTAACTTCTATCAGCGCAAAGTTGACCCGTGGTGGGTTCCCAACTGCGGATATACACACTTTAGCACCCTTACACTGCGCAGCAACGTGCGTGGGGGTCTCTCCGTTTCCCAAACGCGCCTGCTCTGCCCAACCAAAAAAGGTGCCTTTACTGGGCTGAGTCATGTTGCTCAGGTTCTGTACTTGTTTGCATGGGCTTGCAGTTTTAGAATATTCTAACCCACTTCCTACAGCAGAGGCCGGTGCGTCGTGAGGGAGCACTTTGGAGTTATCCAGAAAGTTGGGTTCCCTTACCCTGTTTTACTCACCACATGCTGCACGCTAGGGCCGTTCGGTACCACAGCGACATCCATAGGTTTTGAATTTCGTTTCGACTCCTCCTTTTCAGGTTACGATGCAGGGGCTGCATGTATTCGCCCTTGAAACATTATTCATTCATTATTGGTGGAAGGCTTACCAGTCGGTTGTCTACTTGCTGAATTGCTCCCACCCTGCGACCACCTGACGTGACACGTCAAGCAACGCGTCTGTTTGTCTACATTGTAGCTTTTGCGCATCAGAGTATTTCATTTCTTGATATGTCGACCTATTGATGGGTCCCTTCGCGCTAGTTTTCCCAGTTCTTTCAAAACTTGCTGGTGACCTGATCCCGGCACAAAACAATGTGTTGGGGCCTGCATTGAGGTGTGAGCTGTATTAATCCCTGCAGGCACACAGCTTTCCCTGCATGAAAGGTGCCCCAGCTGATTTGCTTTTTCCTGCAAAAACTACGCCGTGAGGACCACTTTCTTGTCTTTTTGTTCGTGGTACAAAGCGAGGTACATCTTCAACACGCCGAAAAAATCTTCGAGTGCTTGCTCACCCTTACAGTCACTATACCTTTTTGGTCAGCATAACCTCATTCACTCATCCATTAGCACTTACCAGCCAAAGCTTCATGCCTTTCTACCAGCTGTGGAGCTACTGCGTTCACATCAGCTTGAAGGCCGACCCAGCCGACCTAGCCGACCCAGCCGCCCCCGACAGGTATGATACAACCGACAAGTTCTGGAATTTTCCTATTTCAAGCTCTTTACAAGGAAAATAAGATCACTAAATCACCGAAAAGTTGGATAGCATTTACCCAGATGCTGTAGGGAAAGCTGACATGCCACTGCATTCACAGCCAGTGGATGAGCGGGAAACAGCTGCATCGAACCATTAGATGATACTACTTGTACGGCTCAATCTTAGTTCTCTGGAGGGAGACGCTTAACTCCACAGCACACCGCTAACAGATTTACTACAGCATTTTCAAAAAAATTCCTCCTTTCCCTGCCCGCTCCCTTCAAATGCCCAAAGATTAGGGGATAGGATAGCCAAAGAGCGAGTGGCTGAGCACCTCTGAACATTCCAAAGTTTCACACCTACTTGCATGCAACGTCTGGCACGCACGCCTGCATTGTTGCATCTTCTTTTATGGAGCTAGCAATAGTCTGCGAGAAAAACAGTTATGAATAGACACAATCCAGTATGTCAATTCTTCAGTAAGTCGTAGATACACCTTAAGCAAGAGAATATGCTTATCTAGTTTTGCCCGCTGCAAGAGCTGAAGGTCTCCCTACGGAGGACAGAAATGAATCTGTACGCTCAACCTGGAAGTAAGGGTATTCCGATTGACTGACTTGGCTGAAATGTCTCCCCGCCGGTGATAGGCCCCGTGAGGCAAACAAAGGGGTACGGGCAGCCTTGTGGCTCGAACGGAAACCGCGGCTTCAGTGGCTTGAAGTGTCCAAAAGAATCAGGTTTGTAGTAGGATAAAAGTTACACTCGATCATTGTCTACAACACTAGTTGTGTATAACCAAGACTTTTGTAGAGAATTGACAGCTTGGGTTCTGTGCTCTTAAACGCGCGCTTTCCTGCATTGTGGAACTGTCCAAGGTTAAACGTCGATTCTTATTGTACGTGTGCCCCACGTATTGCTACGTGCAGTTAGGTGTAGAAGAATGCTGGGTCAGTGCTAGGGGGCTAAAGCTTCACCAATGTAGATTATCTGTCTCTCTACCCCAATGCGGAAACCCTTTCGGGTAGGAGCGAGAAAGAAAATGGCGGAGAAAGCTTTTTTGAATGGACTTGTGAGAACTCTGAGCAAGTTGTTGTTTTGACACTTGGGGCTAAATATGTCCTATTCGTACCCAACAAGAGGGATTAATGCAAGGTGGGTCCCACATCAGCGGGAGTCGAGCTGTTCAATATGCCACCAAATTCAACTCAATCGGCTGCGACCGCTCGAGACGAATTTCGGAGCATCATTTTCTGAATGCTTGCATCAAGCCTGCCCTTGCTGGCCAGTCCTCGAGCACTCGCATAATCCAAGGGGGCGGGAGTCTAGGGATCCGAGTTTCGCAAGCACGCGCCCTATCTATCCCCGTGTGCACGTTTTTACGGTGTCTTTAAGAATGCACAATGTTTTCAACAAAAGTAGAACAGAAGACTCATGGAAAGGGCAGCTTTACACATTCAGCACAAGATTAGCGCCCCGGTAGGACATGATTCTATGTTATGATTTTGTATTTTGGGTTGAGCATTTGCTGCTTAGCATTTAGTGCTTGAACCTTCTTAGAAACGGCAAGGACAGTAGTGTGCGTGTAAGGAGTTGGACTTACGGAATTACATATGAAGGCATATCGGATATATGGCTTGAAGCCTTTTGTGCTGTGTTAACTGCATATGAAACTGGACTTTAGGGTTGGGGTTTCGTCGTTTGAGAATCTTGTGTTTTTATGGTCAAGGGCTTTTAAGGTGTACGGCCCCAGGTTTCTCGTTCTGTGTTCGATTGCTCGTTGCCGACACAGTGGGTCGTCTTTGCGGAAGCTTCCTTCAGTATGTATAGCCCCCGGTATCCCTGGCTCACCGCACTATTTTTCATCGGTTTTGAGCAGTCTTCTGTAATTCAACCATTTTCTGGCTTAAGAGCTCGCCGTCAATAGCATCAACTGAGCACGAACAGCAGCCAGCATAGTCCGCATCACGGGCCGCTGCACAGCACAGGACACCGGGAATTTGGCGTCAAGGGTCGAATTATCATCGATTCTATGCAAATTCTCAACTATGTGGGGCAGTAGGACTCATCAAGAGCAATTTTGGGGCCAATAAGGCTGCAGCCCTCTCTTAGTGCGCACACGCGCTGTCTTCTCGGGACCGCTCCGTCATTGCTGCTGTAAAAACAGCGGCAGTGGTAGCCGCAGCAGCGATGGACGAGCTGGACCTGGGCATTGTAGAGCGGAGGATCGCAGAGGGCGATTACTTGGCAGCGAGGGTTATCAGTCCCTCCTCCACATACACCGTGAGTGATGTCACAGCACCTGCAGCTGCAGTTGCAGCTGCAACAGCGGCAGCAGCTGCTGCAGCAGAGGTCGCGGCAGCTGCGGCAGCTGCTGCTGATATTGTATCCCGTCCAGTGAGCAATGAGGAGAGACTCAACAAACTGTTGCCGCAGCTTCAGGAGGGTCCCCTTGGGATCTCGCGGGAAGGCTCTCAGCCGAAAGCTTCTAGGAGAAGCAGCATCGCCTCTTCGTTGCTGAATTGGGGGCGCAGTGGAGGCCTCCCTCAGCGGGGGACTGCCTCAGAGGAGAAGCGCTGGGTGGCTTCAGAAGTTGGAACCCCCCAACAGCGGACTTTCTGGGGGTGCTCCGACGAGTTGCCTGCAGACGAGGAAAGCAGTGCGCTGCCACCACACTGGAAAAATCACGCAGCGGGTGATGCGGCGGCAGCAGCAGCAGAAGCAAGAACAGCAACAGCAGATCAACATCGGCGTCAGTCTTCCCAAGACCCCGCGCGTTTGTGCCAAAAGCAGCAGCAACAGCAGCTGCAGCTGTCTGAATCAGTGCTTCAGGCGATAGCGGTGCGGAAGTTACAACTTTTGCCCCTAAGAGAGTGGGAAGATGAACAGCGCGCAAGGCGAGAAGACTTCTTCAGATCCATCGGTCAGCGTGTATGAAAGTCTAGGGCGTAGTATCTAATTTTTAAAAGCTTTTTCGTGTGCCAGAGAAGCTTGTCTGACTTGCATCGGTAGGTGCAGTTACTGATATCTGTGAAAAAGCGTTATCTTTTGCTCGCTCTTCGCACGTTTCTCTGCCAGTGTGTTCGCTTCTGCTGCTGTAGGCGATGTGGTGGAGACCGTGGTGTCCGTCTTCCAACACAGCGAGAGGGACCATCAAGATCTGCTCAAGTTTTTTCGTGTAAGAAAGAGACGAGGACTCTGCCCAGCGGCGGCACTGAAAGGGGCAGGGGTAGCAGTAGAGGATGCGCAGCCGGTTTTTCATTGCTGCTTGCGCAGTAGTGCTGAACCCATGGCAGAAAAAGCGGCGACTTGGCTTTGTTGCGGTCTCAGGGGCGAGCAAAGGCGGATAAGGAGGCAGCGAGAGCGCTGAAGCATTGCAGCGTCCGTCTCTCCACCCGCTGCACTGCAGTGCAGCAGCAGCAAGGCAACTGTGCTAGCAGCAGCACTGCGCACCCGGCTGCAGCAGAAGCAGCAGCCTCCTCCGTTGCGCTATCATCAGACCGCTCTCCCGAGGGGCACCTGAAGGCGGATCTCATTCGTCAGGCCTCTACTGGCAACAGTAGCATTTTGAGCGAACTGTCGCCACGAAGGCTCCCTGAGGCTCCTCTTTGGGAGGAGTGGGATGACGCGGCACGCGAGGGCTGCGGCACCAGCAGGAGGAAGCCAGCGGGGAGCAACGAAGGCAACAAGAATTCTGGAACCCCTCCTTGGGTATCAGAGGCGTTCGAGCAGATGCGCGCTGACTCGGGGTCAGGCCCAGACGCCATCTCTTCTGCGTCTGTGGCTGCCGTTTCGGCGACAGGAATAACATCAGCTGTTTCGCTGGCAGCAGAGCCTCACGTATCTGGAGGGCAGCAGTTTGTCGAGGTGCAGGGTGTGTCAATGCTGGCAACAGCCACGCCAGAGGCCTCCCGCGGAGGAGACAGCATCACGAGCACCAGCAGCGGAGGCGGAGAGCAACACCTTCACAGCACCTGCAGCGACTCAGGAGCAGCAGGGACGAGAGCTGCTGGAGATAGCAGCTGCACAGCTTTGCAGCAGCAGCTGTGTGGGGGCCCCCTTGGTGTAGGTGCTTGTTTGTGCTGGTTGGGGGGCCTCCTTACGTGGACGCGCCAGCAGTCTCTACTGCAGGACTCACTGTCTACGTTTGCTGAGAAGGACCTCATAAGAGGTGAAGATTGGCCTTAAAAAGGCATACATGTGCACTCGCCGCTCACGGCTTGGGGGCAGTACCAAGGGTACCCTACCTCGTTCCTTGCAATCCCGTAGGGGGGCCCCCTTGTGTTTCCACAATTCTCTACGGTTGTCGCACGTGCGTCTGCCGTTGCTGCTTGTGCGGCTGCACAGCGCACCTCGAAGAATTGACGCTGCGCTACACGAGGGAAGGATCGAAGGAGATTGGCAGGCTTCAGCAGGCAAGGGCCCATTATTTTCCCTGCTGAGCCTATTCTCCTTCCTATGGCTGCTCCTCTTCCTGCCGCTGATGCGCATGCTGATAGGTCTACACACGCCGTATTCGGCGATTTCCGCTCCTGGCGTCAGTACTGCGAGTGATATCTGTTGCTGTGAGGTGCCTTTCCCCAGCTGTTGGCGGCAGCCAAGAAGGCAGATGACGCCACTCATGAGGCCTGGAGCGCATATGTGCAAAGATTAAATTCAACGTCTGAGGTCTGTTGGCGCGTCTCAATGTCTTTTAAGCTTTTTTTCACGGATATATCAGTGGTCGATGGTCATGATTTCTCACATAATTTTGCGCCTTCCTCCATCTCTTTATGGTTCGCGTGTGTCTCAACCCTCTCTCTCCCCTTACATTCACCTTTCTTCCTGTCTCTTGGGGTCTGTGCGTCTCTCATCTTCCGCCACGGTCTGTCGCCTCGCCCAGCTTGCTAGCTTGCTTCACCACTCCTGCTGAAAGAGAGCACGGGACGTTTGCGCGCGCTTCGGTGTCATGCAACGTTTCCCATGTGTTCGTGTCCATCATGCTAAGAGAGGCAACGACCCATTTCTTTTACCGAGACTTTGCAGTTGACAAGGCGCCACTCCATCTATCCCTATGCTTCTTGCCGCCCCTCCCCGTAGCCTCCACTTTCCCACTTTCGCCTGTTCTGTGCCTCCGCAGCCTGCTTCTTTTGCCAGGCAGCAAATGCACAAAAAGAAGCCTTCATGCTGCTGGTTGAGCGAACACAAGTACAGAGCAGCCGTGAGACCTGCTTCCTCACACCTTCCACAACTATCTGCCGTCGTGCGCAGTACCTCTCTATCCCAAGCACGGATAATATTAGGGGGAGAGCTACTCATCCTTGAGGCGTCTTGACGGATATCCGTATAATTAATCTGCTCTCCTGTGTGAAACCATGCATGTGATGCAGGCACGGAAGGCCTCTGCCGCCGCCCGCCAGCTTATGAGATGCGCTCTTCGCTGTCTTCAAAGCTTTCATAGTCTCGAAAGTCCGCACCAGACGCATGCAGCCCCACAGAACCCCAGTGGACTGGCAGTGGCCACAGGGGAACCGCCAGCCTTACAGCCTACTCCAATCTCATTGTGCAGCGTTGCCGCACACGGCGCGGCCTCGGTCCGTGTGCAGCCATTCACTGACAAAGCAGCCAGTGCATGTGCGTGCTGAGACTGCCATGCTGTTGCGACTTTACGCAGCGTGGCGCTCAGACGCCCTGCGTCAGATCTGCGAGGCGTTCATTCTGAAAGCGTACAGCCACTGCACAGCAGCAGCCGTGACTCTCGAGCGAGTTGCAGAGACACTGGGTTAGTCTGTTTTGCCGTTGTTGTGTGCGTGCCGTAACGCCTTATGTAGCTTCCTCCTCCTCCCCTCATCAGCAGCCCCCTCTTGATGCTGTGGTGCGTCTGTGAATCTCTTTGGCGACTTTGCCGAGTGCCTGCTGCTGCTGTGGCAGGTCTTACCCTCCCTGGCGTGAGCGGCGGCGAGTCAGCTGCCGCTGATGCCTCTCGCCAGTGTCTCTCCCTTCTGGAAAGCCTGCAGCTGTCTGTTGCTGCTGCTGCTCCTACGCTCCGAGAGCAGCCCAGTGGCTTGGCCAGCGATGAACAACCAGTCGTCCAGCAGCAACAGCACCAGCACGGGGCAGCTGATAAGCGGAAGAGCGTGGCCTCGTTTACGCTTCTCACGGATATGCCGGGGCCCAACGAGGGGCCCCCAGGGGGCACTATCAGGAACGGCAGTAGGCCTCTTCAAGGCGAGAGTTGCCAGGTGTCTCATGACTCCGCGAATGGCCTGGGGAGCTCACAGACGCGACGGCTAACTTTCAGTGACTGCAGTAAACTGAAGCCTTTATGGCTCCTTCTCAAGGAAGAAGGTGAGGGAGGCAGCATCTCGTCAAAAGGATAGCGATGCTGGCAATAGGGGATATGTAGAGAACAGTAAAAGACCGGAACGAGGTGGATTACCCTTGGAAAGCAAAAGGAAAGAGACGCGGCGGCACTCCTGTTTCTCCACTTATCTCTCTCTCTCTCGCTTCATGAACAGCCCATTTTCCTTGCGTCAAGTTGCAGCCCCCACTATCTACGCAGCTTTTCCCCTGCCTGCGCCCTCCTTAGGCTTGCTTCAAGAGAAGAACGCTGGTCAAGTTCCACCTCCCTTTCGCTGCAGCCTTCTTTGTGCAGCAGCGGAGACTCTAGCGAGGGAGGAACCGCCTCCAAGAAGCCCTCTGCTACTGCGCAGGGGCATGGCCGAGCTACACATTGGAGGCCTCTCCTCGTTGCTCTCGCGCTGGCAGCCGGCGATTGTCTGTCTCTCGAAGTCCCGACTCCTCCACTTCTTTGCTTGTGCAGAAGAAGAGGTTCCCATTAGAACCTTCTTCGTTGGAGGCGCAGAGGTCAGGATTTGTGGAGGCGGGTATGCGGTTCTCGGTGGCACTGTAGGCCTTGGGCCTAGTGCTGGCTATTTTTTTTACTGTTTAGGGTTCTGTGCTTAGCGCTGGAATTTAGATGACGCTCGCCTTGTTTCTGGCTGGTTCAGGTGAAGCGCACAGGCAGCAGAGAAGGGGCGAAAATGGACATTCAAGTGACTGTGAGCGACGAGGGCTGAGGCCTGAGGAGGGGGACTGGGGTCTAAGAGATTCGCATTCACTGCCTATTTTGCAGTGCAGCTGTGCTGCTTTGTCTGGCCTTTATGGTTCTGCGTTTCGGGTTTGGGGTGTACGAACAGGAAAAGAAGAGAAGAGGCTTCCTACCGCGGTCTTCTTTGGTATTTAGGGTCAACGGCAGTCGGGAGTGCAAGGAGTGGCTGTCTGTCTTGGAAGTCCGTTGCTAGCCTCCTTTTCCTCGTCGCCATGAACCAGCCAAACCAATCCCTTGTCCCTGAGTTTTCTGGGGTTCTGCCTCTAAACTCCGTCTATCCCGATCTCTGCGACCAACTTTCTTTTCTGTTCGTGTCTGCTCTCCCTCCATTGCCTCCCTGTCTTTGCCTGCCTAGAACACTAGAGAATTATCATTTGCGGTAGAGGATTAGTAGCTTCGGACTTGCTACTTTGGCCTTTGTGCAGATGGCAGCAGACGACAGGGCCTTCCTTGCTTCGGCACAGGATATAAACACGGGTCATGCGGCTCCCGTAGATGCGTGCGAGCCCCCCTCTTACGCATCCAGGATCGTTAAGGGGACCCCTGGAGATCCCAGTGCGACATTCTACAGCAACAATAGCAATTCTGCCGAAGCGTACGGTGTGCAGCATCTGATGCCATATCCTGCTGCTACTGGAATGCAGCACTTAGACGTAGGGGCACATATTCCTTCTGGGAGTATGGATGAGGTGTCTCTTGATGAGCCACCATCTTAAGGCAGACTTCTCCTGCACACAATCTCCCCATAATGCACGTATGTTGCTGCATCCGCTATCCCCATATGTTTTTTCTCTCGAAAGCTGCATTCTTGGCCCTCCCGCAGGGAACTTCTCATGGCTTTCGCGTGCGGTTGGCTTTTTTGTCATTTGAGGCTCCAAGCTGTGGCCCTTTTCGTCTAGCGGTCATCCGCTTGTCTCAGAGATCACCGTAGGCATCCCTTCCAGGGGCTCTTTTGGCATGGCCCGCCTCGCTAAAAGCCCATTGGGCTGGTTTACCTACCCACATTTGTCTAGAGGATGCAGATTATTCGCGGTTACTCCCTATATCTTTACGAGTATTGAACCGCCCAAGCAATTGTAAAAGGTCAAGCACTGGCTACCAATACACTTTGAGAAGCCCAGGGCGGTTGCGGGTGGGCACGAGCACAGCGCACATTAGAAGAAGGGAAATAAAGAAAGCAGCGGAGGCGCACACTTGTCCTCCAGTGTGAATTGCAGCAAGCACTGCTTCCGTTCAGCGCCTTAAGGTGGTAGATTTTGCGTCAGAGACGCTGTCGGCTAGGGTCAGGAAGGAGGGCAGCCGCATCAGAGAAAATTAAGTGTAATAGGAATCAGTAGATGTGATAGACAGGGGCTCACTTCGGGGCAGGGCAGCCTTCCTAGCTTTGGACACCCCGGGGTCTTCAGCCAAGCGATTTACCAACAGGAGGAAGGCGCATGCTGGTGTGGCGGTGTAGGGCGAGAGTGGGCAATGACCTCTCTATGGGGTAATCCTTAGACCTTGGCAACAAGAGAATAGTGATACTCTTCCCCCTTATTACTCGTAGAAAAGGGTATCAGTGCTCATAAACTACGTTGGACCTCCCACATGTTGATGCTCCCTTGTTATACCATTCATGATGTAAAGAGGCCATTTTCTGGTCTATCTGGCGGTCATCAGTGTATAATGATTGCTTCACACTGCAGTGCCTTTAACTTGCTTTTGGAGCACAGAAAAGTGAAGGAAGAAAGAACTTCTTGGCTTTGTACATAGATACTTGTGGCTAGAAATTTGTATTATGGTGTAATCAGCTGCCTTGATGGGCTCTTTGGGGTATGACACAGCCTGAAGGTATGACTTATGGTTTACTTGCTGTTGTTTCTCTCTGTTGCCCCGTGTTCGTTTCCTCCTCCTTACCTTTCAGCACTCTTGTACTTGCTTGAAGCCTCTGACATGCTTGCAGAGAGGATCTGTAGCAGGCGGGGTCCTGGGACCAGTGGAGTAATGTAGCTGTTAGCAAGGCTTGTGTAGCAGGCCGTTATGACTATGCTGACACTAAGTTGGGTCGATTAAGGATATATCCGAGTATTTTTTTGCATCGGGTAGGTGTGTTATCTTCTATTTGCCGAAGCACTGTAACGGGCTACCCTACATCCTAGAAACTTCTACTAGTAGTCGTGTGCCTTCGTGGAAATTTAACTGGACTGTCGCTCATATCTACTTTTATTGCAGAATGTGGTTGGCTTGATGCAAGGAGAGGCAGCGTTCAGTGTGTGCGCACTAGAAACTGTGTGCAACTACCTGTAAACGCTCGGGGCGCAAAAAAGATGCAGCTAGGTGCACCTCAGCTGTTTCTCTCCCCTCGTATCAAAATTCAAAGGGAAGTTTGTGGGTGAAGGTGAGAGTTCTTTTGAGAAATACTTAATAGATTCCCATTGTGTTTTTGTTGTCTCAAGTTAAGTGTCTCCTTATGGAAACCTTGGGCACAATGATATAAGCAATGTGAGATTTACATTGTCAGAATAGGAGTTCTGAGTACCTATGCGCGGAGGCGATATGCTCAATTTGGTGCACATGCTCAAACGTTTCGATTAGCGGGAAGCTACACTTGGTCTCGCTTTATTACCGCTGCTATCTTTCAGTAAAAATAATTCGAGTGCTGGTCGGTTGGCTTGACGGTATGCACATTCTATTTGTTTTCTCAAAAGATTAGATAGTAAATTTCATGACGACGCCTACTGTGCGCGTGTGGACTAAGCAGCCATGTGCAACTGCGTGCGAACAAAGGCGCTGAGAAGATGCAAGAAGGTGAACCCTAGCTGTTCTCTCTCCTCATGCTAGAATATTGTGGGAGGAGAAACAAGGTAAGAAGATGGGGAAGTTTCCTGGAAGGGACACTGGTATTTTTAAAATCAAGGTTTGGCATGTTATGGGAGCTAAGGATCTCTTTCCAGAGACCCCAAACGATGGACTGCGGCAGCTCGTAGGCTGCAGCTCCTTGCATCCTAGTATGCCTCTTTTCCCCTGTGTCCAGAACCATGTGGCCCGAATACCGTGGGAAGAGAACCCTTCTTGTTAATGCGCTAAGGATCTTCCTTTATGTTCTGGGCTTTGTGTTGAAGGTATACGTACAGCCGCCTAGAGAGGAGTGCTACTCTCAGAGTGCTTCTTCCCTGAAATAGCAGTAGGCGAATTCGGCAGTTCTAGTTGGGTGCAGAGTGCTACGGTCATGGGCTGACTACCTTGCCCTAAAAGGGTTGCGGGAGTCTGTCGAGGATTATGAATTACTGAGAGGTCTCCCATGGTTGTGCTGTGCCTTATGCTGCCGGAGTGGCGCAGCCTCTCACAGCGAGTACGCCTCCAACTGAGTCTCCTTTTGTCAGCTTGAGCAGCTATTGTATACCTCGCTTCTTAGCGTGATTGGATTACGCCCATACGATCTCTGCAACAGTACAGGAGTGGATTTTTTCCATGTGTGCCATGACGAATGCCGTGTGGCTCTAGCTGTAGCTAGAGCGGTGGTAGCATAGTCATTGCATAGCTAGCAAAAAGGCTCCAGTTACAGTGATGAAACCACAGCAGCAACATTAGAAGCCCCAGAGGCCACGAGCTGCTGCCGTCCTTTGCCGGGGTCCGCGTAAGCAATGGGCAGCCACTGGAAGGGACGCATGAGGCCTTCTTGCCTCAGTAATGAAAAAGGGCAATCAACAATCAAAAAAACTGTTTCTATTTAATACACTTCACTGGTAGAAAAAGCAAGAGGAAGAACTACGCGTTATATCCTGGCGCTAATTCCTTGTGCGGTCTGTGTAGAGTGTTCGGCCCGTAGTGGCTGCTCCTGCTCCAGCTTGCTGCTGCTGTTGTTGCTGTTGCTGCACTGCAAAAACAGTATATTATTGCGCATCTTATGTTCTTATTTGGCTGTTCTTGATTAAGAGAAAGGGGTTTTCCCTCAAGCAAAGCTCTTGTGCCTCCCAGGGGGTCGCCAACACAGACGCACCAGTCGCTGCCACAACCGCGGACCGTTGCTGCAAGTTTCCGAAAGGCCAACTCGTCTATCTCTTTTTCTTCTCAATTCCAGTAAAAACACATAGTAACCACCCCATCGGAAGCAGTAGCAACGGCAACAACGGCCACTGCTGCTGAAGCAGCAACAGCAGCAGTGCAGGGACCCGGCAACTCCTTTGAGGTTCATATCTAGCCTTCTCTTTCTTCCACATCACCAGGCCGTCGCTTTGAGGTATCCCCTGTTAGATTACGTAGTGTCTCGACTCCTCCCGTGCAGTGACGGCAGCATCAGCAGCAGGCGCCTCAGCAAGTGCTGCTGAGGGGGGCCCTGGCACGGGGAAACTGCGTGGAGGGCCCCCGAAGGTTTCTTCCCTTCTGGGAGGAAGGTAGGGATTAGTGGAGGGCATTCGCTTTCTCAGTAGAGGGTGAGCCGCCGCAGCCACTAAGGCCCCACAGCGGCTGCGGCGGCGGATTGAGCTAGCAGCGGCCTTCAGCAGCAATAATCCAAAGAGCGGCAATGAGTCTGTGTCTGATTTTGTTTCTGGTTTACGTGGTGTGCATGGGCCTCTTGTTGCCCATCTGCATGCACCTGTACCACCCGAATCCGCGGCAACTTAATAGGGAATTGCAAAACACCGATGTGGGAGAGGGGTTCGTGGCCACAACCCTCAAATGTATTGATAGCAGCGTCTGGTGGTTGCTTTAGCAGCAGCAATAGAACAAGCCTTAGGCGCAGTCTTCCGCAGCAGAAACTCTTTCATTGTATGAAGTCTCTTGACAGCAGTCTGAAGTCATGTACATGTGTTAATAGCAGCAGCAGCAGCAGGCCTAAAGCGGCAGCTCGAACTGGTGGGGATTTGCTGAATAAAGCACAGTTAAGGTCGGACTATATTCACTATATACATGCGATATCTCTTCAAGAGAGCCGCCCCACCCCGTCGGTTGTGGGACTGTCTGCAGCAGCGGCAGCAGAAGCCGCTGTCGCTGGCGTAACTGTTCTGAGGGAGTCTTGCTCCCAGAGGGAAGGAGCCTAGCGTATGGCTTGGCCTCTTTGTCATCTACACAGCAGCAGCAGCAGCAGCAGCAGCAGCAGCAATAGCGCTGTGGGGGGGCATTTATTGTTGGCTTTTTCTGTGCCTCCTGTATTGTGTTCATTAATTCCTGTGCTGGCCTGCAGTGGGATACCCAGCCGACCAATTTTCTGGCTAGCTGGCTGCTTGGCTTGCTGTCTGCTTGCATCATTACTAGGCGCGCGGCCTGACTAGCTAGCTGGCTAGCGTGGCACTGTGAAGGCGCTGCTGAGGACTTCATGACAACCCCACCTCCGAAACTGATTTACTGGTGACATACTGGTTCGGCAGGATACCTGTGGCTTTGATAGCCGCACATTCTGCGGCGGCGATATCTCGCTATCTATTAGACAGACTATCTGGGTGTGTTTAGCTAGGTAGCTGCTGGGGAGTCCAGCGTGCTCATCGTGTTTTGCTGGGCTTTGCTCCCCAGTCATTGGTACTGTTTAACTTTACTCGGACCTGCTCACCTTACTAGGTTTTTTGCTTTCCTTGAAACGTTGTTTGTATCCCCGGCCTGGTAAGGCGTTCTTTGGAAGGGCCTCTGATATCGCCTGTAATTTCCAGGAAACCCACAAGTCACTGTATGTTGCATTTTGTCCCTAGGATTTAGGTATTTCGTGTAGGGATGTGGCGATGACGCCTTGGGCCCTACGGCCTTGCATGGTTCTGTCGAGTTCTTTTCCGCTTCTGCACACGCAGGGGTTTTGTCATGCGTACTGGGACATGCGTGTCTCCTAGGTTCTAGCTGTTCAGCCAGCTGCACCAGTCTCGGCGTCTGCTCGCCTCTAGTAGCCGCACCCTTTAGAAAATGGCAGCCAGCATCTGGAGGGACAAACAATGTCAAAAGTTGCAGAGGTTGGAAGGCTGCGGTGTATCTGCATCATAGTGCCTTCGGCCCCCGAAGAAACGACCTATTGTGAGGCTTGTCAGGTACCGCGCCCTCAGCTCTAGCCTCCTCGAGGATTTTCTTCTCGTACGTGGTTAGAGGATTAATCCACTATTGCAAATATCCTTGACTCTTGTGTTTGTAGAATGTACTCGAAGGGACGGCGTACTGTTGCGGGCATGATAACTAGTTTCTGCAAGGGTGAATATAGCCAGCGACGCCTGAGTTGTCAGTGAATTGCCATACTTCAAATACCACCAACGGGCTCAAGCATTTAATTGGTTGCATGAACTCTTTCACCTCTTTTTATGCTACTGAGAACCCTCCATTACCACCAGGGGGATGCAGGGGGGGCAAAGATGAGGCGGACCCTTCCTCTGCAGCTTTTAGGGTCTCTTTGCTCGAGAAACTGCGCAGCAAAAAGGTAGCCACACGGCCATTGCTGCTAGGCATAAGCGCTTTCCTTCCAACTCATTGGGCGCACCGAGATAGAAGCGCGCGTGATAATCCAGGCAATCTTGCGCGTCTTGCAATGCAATAACAAGCACTGGGCAGTCAAGAAGTGACATTGTACGTAAAGAGATCCCATCTCATTGACGTTTTGATGTCAGAGGCTCTTATGGGTTTAACTACACTTGGGGAAGTGGCCCAACCAGAGAACTCTTTGGTGCTGCAACCATATTTATATATATATGGCATCGCATCTTCCCTAAAAGTCTCTCCTGATGTCTTTTTGGCTATTCGAGACCACCGTCTACCTCATTGTGTGGTGAGACACTGATTTCGCAAGGTTTGAAAGAGGGTAAACAACACCAAGGGGCCCCTTGCTAGGACGGCGGTGCACCACAGAATTCTTGGAGCAGGGTTTTGAAATAGAGCCTCCATTCGCCTCCTCCCTGAATCATTACACTGGCAACCTGCAGAATGCCGTATTCACTAGTTGGATGCATGCAGCTACTCTTCCACCCAATGTTAGTGGGGTGCCCGAAAATTCTTTAAAGTTCTCGTAATGCTGATTTAGAAGTTGCCTTGCCTAGCATTGCGCCTTTTTGTAACAACACAGAGCTGTTTGGCACTTCTCCTACTTTGCACGCACTAAAAGAACCCAACTCTTGCATTTCTTCTATAGGCTAGTTTTCGATTTTTCGTTATTCAGACGCTGTAGCTGTGTATTGCTTAGCTAATGGGGGGATTTACTAAGACCTCAACTAAACTCACTCGCGGGTAGTACTACTGTATTGCTCTACCTGAGCTCTTGGTACGGAGACACTTCTCCCCTCAGCTAGTGCAAAACGGTAAAAGATACGATGTGGCGTTCCACGTGAGCTCCCCAAAGTCCCTGGCCTCACCCTACGGAGCTTCGCCTGAATGAGAGAGACAGCTGCGGTTTGCGCTTTTTCTCCCTCTAAATAGTCCGAGCATTTACAGCTACTTGCACATAGTGCCTAGCCCGCACAGCCATACTGCATTTAATCTCATCGTATTGTGCTAACTCCACTGTGCAGCAGCTAACAGATACAAATGGCTGGACCGGATGGTTAGCTTTTTACGAAGTCGTAGATCACTATAACTAATATAATAAGAGTTCCTTAGTGTAGATTGTCCCGCTACAACGACAGGCAACAAACTCTGTAAAGTATGCAACGGTTTATAGCAGATCTCCATAAGGACACTCCTAAACTAGTCTGTTTCCAGCTCATTTCTGGCATTCGCAGCCACAAATGCGCTGACGGTCACTCGCACGAAGATCTAGACCGGCGCACAAGCTCATACACACACAAAGGGAATAAGAGACTGAAAGCGAGATGCGCACCCACGTGCACACAGAGTAGGCTCATGGTGCTCGGCAGGCCTATTATTGGATACTGTGGCGAACTAAGCTACACTTGAACACTTTCTTCTGCACTACTTATGTATAGTTAAGAATTAGTAAAGAATTGACCGGCTTGTTTTTCTGTTGTAATATCTTTTATTACACCGTACGTTTAGCTCTATACAGGAAGAAGCATTGTTGGGTGCATGTGTGTTAGACGTTATGTGCAGCAAGCTGTGAATGTTCGGAGCGATTAAAAGGTGCACGTACGCGCACCTTTGCTGTTCCTTTTCCCCCATTGCGGAACTCTGAGGGGTTGCGGACGAGGAGAGACGGGAGCCTTTCTAAGCAACACTCCAAAACTCTCTATTAAGTGTGTATTGAGTCTTGATGTAAGCGTCTTTTAACGGAGACCGTAGAAGGAGCTTCAAGGATGTGTTGCTGTAGAGGCATCCAAAATCCGCGTTCGACTAAGGCATATACTTTAGCATTACACTATATAAGAACAAAGGTGTACTAGCGACCCAGAAGCAACTTTGTTTTTGAAGGTTAGGAGAAGGGTCGGCCATAAATTGCTCTCAAGACGGCAGCCTTGCTGCTAGTGATGGCTAGCCAGAAAAGTGTTTTGAGAATCCGTGCCTTCTGTGTGAATCAGGCATGCCAGCATGAAGGCACACGCACCTCATTTATTATCCCTCCTGTGTGTAGTACTCTTAAGTAGTGCATGACCAGTTTAGCAGCTTTCTATACGCGGCACACCCTAGATTCTAGACCCAAACTTTGCGCCCTACTGGGAGCACTTGTCAACCGCCAACAAATGTCAGATACTGCTAAGTACACGCCCTACCTCGGCCTTGAGACGCACAGATAAAAGCACGAGCAGTACAATAAAAGACGCGTGTGTGGTGCTGCTGTTTGCGCTGCATAGCAGCTACGCGGGCAAGAAGAGCACCATACCAAAGAGGAACATAGGTATAGAAAATTCCAGAACAGCATATTCCTCAATCTGAAGATAAATATAAAGATAAATCTGTGATGTACATGGACACACAGCCTTTGTTCCAGCCCCAACTGCTTAAAGTTGCCTGGTGTCGGGAGCACTCAAAGCCCTAAGCCCTAATTCTCAGTCCTTATACCCTAATGGGAAGCCCTCAAGCCCTAATCCGCAATGCTAAACTCTCAACATTTTCACTGCGGCTTGTTTCTGTGCGGTAGCGCACATATTTTGGGAAGAAGCACTGCCCTGGGTCTCTCCGGGAGAGTTGCCCTTTGCCATCAATCACTGCTTTCACAGCTATTGGAGCCCCACAGGCCTCCATGGCTAGCTGGTTACCAGATGGATAGCCACCGGGGAACGGACACATTTCACAATTGACAGGCAGCATGGAAAAACAGCGGCTGAGCTTGCTTGGCTACTTCTTCCCGGCGAGGCTCTACTCATGCACTGCACTGCACACACAACGACAAACACCCTCTACGAGACCACAGAGCGAGCATAAACAGGAGATTAGGCGCCTTACCCTGCGTTGCCGCTCATATGTCCCGCCTAACGCCGAGGGGCCTCACCCAAACCTGCCTGTCCTCAGGAGTGGTAGGCATGCCGCCACCCACTGGTTTTTAACGTATCAGCACTGCAGCAAAAGTGTCTCTCTGCTTGACTCTCACTGTATCAGAGCCCTTCTGAGAGGGAGGGACGCCGTTGGAGGATGGCTCCATCCCTCCCAGGTGAACACGCACCAAAATCCCTTTATAGCAAGGGGGACCCCTTGGGGGAGCCTCCGCAATTTCTGCTCTTCGGTAGAAGAGGATGCATCTGGCCATGTGACGCTCAGCAAGGAACGCCTGGGTAAGCGCGCAAGGGCTTCTCTAGAGTGTGTGATCCACCGCGTATTGTAAGGCTCCTTCTATACGGCTCAGGATTTCAATATGGTCTGTCTGCCACCAAGGATTCCCATACGCTCTGTGTGCCATCTTCCATAAGCTCGAGCCTTTCCCAGTGCATTGAGGACTTGTTGGCAGCCTGCTGATAGCTTGGCCGCTACTCCTGGGTAGATATAGTGCATTGCTGACCAGGAAACGCGCACTTAAGACAACCGTTGGCTCGCTGCAGGAGCTCGTAGTGAATGCTTCACACCGGCCTAGCAGGGTTCTTCTGCATCAAAAAGCCAGCTTTTAAACAGCATCTGAATGGATGCGGACGGACTAGTTCATGCCTAACCTTTTGTCTTCAGTAGCTAGCCGTGCATGCGCCCTTCTTCGTAATCTGTGCAGACCAGTTGCTTTTGGCTGAAATAACGGAATTCGCCTTACGGCCCTCGCGTCCACTCACTCTGGAGCAGATAGCTTTCCTTAACAGGCCCCGGCGACACAATCAGCAGGTGCAGCCAGAGGCACAAAAGCAGCAGCACGGGCAGGATGGCAGCAGCAGCGGAAGCATCTCACCCGAGAGGCGCGACACTCCTCTTGAACCGGGTAGTCCCCAGACCGCCTCCTCAGGAGGAACCTCTCAGGAGCATGGCTATCGTCGGTCTTATAGCCTAGGAACTGCTCTCGGCCCTGCGCTTGGAGCTTGTAGTGAGAATTATGCGGGGAGTGGAGATTTGAGGGGCCATCACCTCAACACAAGGCCCTCCGACCTTGAGGGGGGTGCCCCTCTACAGGACATATCGTTTAGTGAGTTCTTGTATCATGAACTGCCAGTGCGCTTCGCGTCGCGAGTGAAGCAGTTGGAGTCCCTTCCGTTGTTCCACACGGAGCCTTTGGTCATGCAGGCGAGCCGGCAACAGCGACTGCCTTACCCATTGTTGTATACCCTTGCAAGACAGCTAGCCAGCTAGCTAGCTCTCTGGAGTATCCGGGCACGCACAAGGGTCTTGGGTCGTGATCTGTTTTTTTCTCAAGGCAGGTCTAGCTTATTACTTGGAGTCAGCTTTAGCCAGGAAGTGCGACTAGGGCAGGTGGTGTGCCACGGGGAGCGGGCTAGGCGTCAAGCTGGCAAACCATGGTGGACGGGGTGCACTGTATGTATCTCTGTGTGCAGGTACGTCACACGTACGTGGAGAGTTTCAAGCAGCTCCGGACGACTTCAGCCAAGGATCTCGACGCTTTTAGAAAGGTCAGACAACACCTTTCTCCCTTGGGTGGCTTGTTTGTGGGCATCCGCTTCATGGCTTACTCTCTGCAGTTTACATTATGTGGCTTTGCGGTGTACTAGGTGGTGCTTAACTTGAAGCAGCGGCACGCACCGATAGTCCCGATGCTGGTGACCGGCATGAGGAATCTTCGGAAAGTCGCTCCCCAGTTTTTCGTAAGTTGCAATAACAGAGGTTTCGTGGATAATGCCCTTTGGAGGCTTAAGGGGTACCGATAAAGGCTTGAAGATGTGTTTCTTTTGATCTATGATGCATTGGGAACGCGTCTTTGTCTAGAGGCGGCGAACGAAGGGATATCGCAAGGAAAGCACAAGGAACGGGAGGCAGAGATAGAGAGACGCGAGCAGTACCCGGATGCAGACCTAGATGCACACCAACTGGCTTTTTGTGCTTCTCTCAGACTGAGGAGTTTGTCGATGAATTTCTCGATGGATTTTTTCTCTCTCGAATCGGTATGCTCCAGATTCTAGCCCCAATTTCTTTTCCCTTTTTTGCCTGTTTGTGGCAGCGGCTTCCTTACGCTTTTGATGCGTGTACGCACAACAATGTGCTCGCCCTTGTATCCTCGTGCTGTTTTTGGAGTGTTTGCGGCAGTTCTCGATTGGCCGTTATAGTTCTTCATGTGCTGCTTCCCCTTTTTGTGTTTCATTCCTTCAGGCACTGAGATGCTGACCAGCAGTTACCTCACCCCCAAGGGTGTCGTGGACATGGGTACGCGTGTGTATCTCACATTTTTGGTCCTGAGGGGTGTGTGGAGAGCTAGCTCCAAGGGCGCAGAGGACTGGCTTGGATGAAGGTGTTTGTTCAGATTCGTGTTTCGCTGCAGCTTGCGATCCGTTTCAAGTGACGAAAAGAGCGGTAGAGGGTACGCTGCATGCAATTTTCGCACTCTTTTGCTGCTGGTTGGTTTTGCATGGCTGCACCTTTGTTGCTGCTGTGTACCCCTTTTGCCTCCCTCCTGCTGCCGTGTGCGCCTCCAGTGTCCAGCATACACACAGGTCTTGTTTCCAGGAGGGTTGGAGTGCAGGAATGTGGTGCTTGAGCTACAGCGCTGCCTGCTGCTGCGAAGGCTGTTGCCGATGCCATGCGGCTGCAGATACAGAGAAACTCTGCCATTCACACTACGGCCGGTGCCCAAAGATCAAGGTGATGCACTTCGTACCCCCCGTTTCTTAGTGTTTCCTTGTATGTATGCCTTTCTTCTGTCCGGCTGCAAACGGCTGAGGAATAACCCATTCTTTGTTTTTTGTTCACCCGTGTGCTTTTGATGTGCCGTTTGGACGACGTCCTGCGCTTCCCGTTTCTTGGTTCGTGCAACATTTTGCTGCAGGTTTGGAACTTTAACAAGACACATTTCGCTTCCGTTCCTCAGTATTTGTATTACATCCTCTCTGAGCTCCTAAAGGTGCAGTGCTGCGTTTATCGTTCCCTCCCCGCCCCCTGTCTCTTTCTGGCCTCTCCCGGTCGCCTCTGTTTCTCCGTGCCTGCTCAAGTTTTGATCAGGTCCCCTTGCCGGATGCGTTATCCTCCTTTTTCCCGCTTAGCGCACGGACGGACGGCCCTCCTGTAGTGTGCTGACGCCCTGTGCATCTCCCCTTTCTTCACACCACGCCTCGGGGCCGCTGCTGGCCGTGTTCCTCTTCCCGATTTTTTCTCTCCCTCTTACTCGCTTCCCTTTCCCTGTGTCCGTGTGCGCTGTCTGTATCCCTTTTTGCAGAACGCAATGAGGGCTACAATTGATCGGTATCCCGCACCCTCTGGGGGGACTGTAGATAATTCCAAGGCTCTTAGTTGCTCTGGGGCCCCTGGGGAGCTATCCACTGAGTTGCGCCGTATGCAAAGCTGGACCGAGCATACGGAGCCTCCGAGCCGCTGCGTTACTCCCCTCAACAAGCATTCCGAAAACCTGGTGGAAACAGCGAGAAAAAGTGCAGTGCCCAAGCCTTACCTGCACGCTGAGACTATTAGCCAGGGAGAACCGCAGTACGAAACGGCAGACGAAATCGCCGACCCAAACCTCCCACCTGTGCAGCTCCTCGTAGCAGGAGATGATCATTCCGTCTCCATTCGCGTAAGCCTTGAGGTCGTTAGAAGCTGCGTCTTGCCCTAAGAAGACGCTTCAAGGGCTCTCACACTAGTGTAGCTGTGTGGGTGTGTAAGGGCGCTTACAGGTAAGGCTCTTTCCTATGCTTTCGTTGTGCCTCTTGTCTACGTTTCCCGGATTCAAGGATTATGGCGTGTGCCAGGTCCAACTGTGCCGTTCCCTGACCCCTTGCTTAGCGGTGTGCCTGCTTGACTCGTTTGCCTTAGCTGTCCGACATGGGTGGAGGCATCACTAATGAAGCCCAACCCCGAATTTGGAGTTATATGTACACTACGGCGAAGCCGGTTAAGTACGACCCCTTGAGTGGCGCGGTGGCTAGCTTGCCTATGCCTCCATATCAGCCGCAGCAGGAGCGTGGCCCTCAGGCTGAAGGCCCTCCGAGCCAGTCCGTAACTATTGGATCTTTAGACTTCACTACGAAGGAAAAGAAGCAATTGATGATATCTCCCCTAGCGGGTTTTGGCTGTGGGCTTCCTCTTTGCCGGCTTTACGCATCGTACCTCAGGGGGAGCCTAACGGTTGTTTCAATGCCGTCACATGGTACTGATGCTTATGTCCATTTAAAAAGGATAGGAGATCAAAAGGTGAGGGAGGACTTGACTCGCAGAGCACTGAGCGCTGTGCAAGCGTCACCTAAGGCGGGTTAATGTTCATGCGGAAGTGCTGTTCGCCGATCCTTTTCGCACGGATCCCACCCAAGCCAAATGTTCACGCTTCTAAGTAATATATTTTTGCAAGCTCTATCGTTGTGCCCAAAATATGCTTTCTACGTAGCTCCGCACATCTCAGAATCGGTGCCTCTTCTCCCGCCGCATGTGCGTCTCTATCTCTATCACCCCATTTGTTCTGCGGTCTTGCATGTTCGCCCCTTGGTAGGAGCTGATGCCACCCTCAAATGCCTGGATTCGCCCTCGAACTGACGGCCTTTCGGACCAACAGGGGATCCTTCTTGACGCCCCGCCGATGCACAAGGATCATTTTGGAGGCTCCCAGGGGGGCCACTGGTGATATGTTGAAACGGGTTACAAAAGATAACCCCTTGGGAAAGGCAGTGCAATCGACGCACATGGAGAGAAGGATATTTTTGTTAGATTGCCTCGATCCTCCCCTTCCCTCGTGCATCCGTACATTTATATATTGCTGCAAGTCAAGAGCAGCTTTTTTGATGTGTCTGTCTCGTACAGCATAGGTTCATGCATATTTGTTGAATCTTTGAAAAGTTCAAAAAGTTCTCTGTAGGGGGACTTCCTGCCTTTCAACGCAAGGCACAGCAAAGCGTCAGTGTGGGCTACTACTGAATGTTTTTGCTAGACAAGATCAAACCGGAGGGTGCGGTATGCGGTGCACTGCATAACCGTGAGGGCGTTTGCCTTTTATATCAAAGGACCTCGTTAAATGCCCTCGCCCCCTGCTCACTAGTACCCGGTAGCTTCGGGTCTTGAGTCAGCAGGTGTTCCAAAATCGTGCAACAGAAAGAACAACCTGTATCAACTTTTACATGAATTGAACACTCAAGAGACCGAATCAACCTGCGGTCCTCCGTGGGACGAGGGCGCTGCTTGGCTACATACACCCTTATTGGCAAGGTCGGAGTAGAGACACTGGCCAGTACCACGCGAAGAGTACAAAGCTAAAGGGCAAGCATGAAGTCGGAGAATTTCACAATTACAACTAGAGAGATCTACGGAGTACTCCTACTTCACAGAGAAGCTCCAAACACACACGGCTCCTCACGTTATGGCTGCACCATATACCCTTTTTCACATGCATGCCGCGCACACATGGACTCATGCTCCGTCGGTTTAAGGCCGACGGGCCCGGGTAAGGCAGTCCAATCTACTTGTCATAAAACTTCATCGCGCCTACACCTGGCCTGGTGCACAAACAATACATCTACAGGATGTCTAAAATTGCCATCACCGCCACAATGTATACCGTGCCACCGTGCTCATGCCAGTAGCACGCTCTTTCCCTCCTCCGCCTACGCATCCGCTTCCGCGCGGCTATTTCCTTCTTTTTAAACTAGCATCCCACCAGAGGACATCTGTGAGCGGGCCCCGGTACCAGGGCTCTTGACACACTGGCATTGCCTATATCCCATTGTATGGCTACAGCTCTCCGTGTCTGGATGTGTCGTACAACTTCTCAATCGCATCAGCCGCATCATTAAGGAAATTTGGGTAGTGAAGCAGCTTCCTCTGGATGCGCGAAGCAAATGCGGGAACCAAGCGACGCCATGCAACCTCCAGCGCGACGTCAAAATCTGCATCAGGGCCAAAAGAGATGCCGACACACACAAACACTGGGTTCAAACCTAGATGCCCCTCCCAAGCAGTCTAGCTATACACCTCCTCCAGCTGCAGTTTGCATTCTAGTATTTTGCCACTCTGTCTGCCTCCCTGGCCACCCTCAGCCGTTCTCCTGTACTACAGTATCTCTGCGCTGCACCCTGATTGACCCTGTCTCCCCGCTTTTTGTGTGAATACGGATATGATCTCTGCCCACATGGCCCCTCACTGCAGTCTACTCTCGAAGCCGCCGAACACCTTTCGCTTTTGATGTGCCAAGTCCCACTGTTTCCCAGCCACAACCTACCTGGACTTGCAACAAACGGACGACCGTGCCAATGCTTGAGAAATGCACTGCTGCAATAGCTGCTCCACCCAGCCTCAGGAAGGAGGTCAGCAAGGATGGTAAAACTGCAGGGGAGGGTGTGCAAGTGGGCCCACATGACTGTGATTGCCTTTGTGAGCCTAAGAAACTTGTGCAACCCCAATGCACGGGATGCAAACCCCAACATTCTATGCAACCGACTTGGAGACTTGAACGTGTAGTCCAACCAACTCAGCCCAGTGAACAGGAGCTTTTTTGTCTCCCGGTCAAACACATGGGCACGTGCAAAGGAATGCAATGGGATCTGCAGCGCACAGTGACAAGAACAGTCAGCTGGATACTAAGAAGTAGAATATGGCTTAAGTATAGCTACAAATTATGAGACTCTTTCTTTGGTGCTTTCCCACTGCAGGTTGAATAAGGCACTAGGCATTCCCTAGGAGTGGCAACAATAATGGACCACGTCATATAAATTATGAGAGCCTTTCCAGCAATACACCTGGGATATATTATGTATAGCCAAACTTTTGCTTGTAAACCCACGAAAATGCACTTCGAACAAACAATACAGTTTAACCCCTGCAACATCAGTTGAGGGCAAATGAATCATAAATAAAAGTACAAAGAAACAGAATCATCAAGGCATACGTGCCCACAGAGAAAGAAGGCTAAGGAGAGTACTTGAAGCCAAGAGAAATATAAGCAGACGCAGAGTGAAGTCGAGAGAGGAGAGGGCGGTTACGCACCATCAGAGTGTGCTCGTAATCCCTCTCCATGTATTGTTCTCCTTTCGCATGCCGTAAATCCGGAACGGGGTCAACATCTAAGGCTATATGCTGTATGATGGCGCCGTGGCGATTAAACTCCTCTATGGCAGCTTTATCCCCCATCTGCAGACAGCAAATTTGAAAAGAGCCTGTATTTTCAAAGGCATTGGCAACCACGCTAGCACTACCTTCATGGCCATTAAAAACAAAGCAGACAACCAACGGTGAAACAAAGGATGCAAACTAAATGCATCACTTGAGCAACACCAGCAGCCTCCTCAAGAATTTCAAACCTTACACACACCGCCAGACCGTGCGTGTAGGCCTGGACTGCCTGTAAGCCCAAGACACTGAGACTGTACCAGACAAAAATTATTCATTTGCAGCGTATGCTGCTTCAGGGCGTGCCCCTACAAACATATCTGATGGTTTTCTTGCAGCCTTTTATATGCCTACTCACCATCGGCGCAGCAAACGGAATGCAGTATACCACGACTTGTCCGGTCTTGATCTCAGCTCTCAGGTGTTTTGAAACGAACCACGCGGCATATACAGCGGAGGCGGCGCCCTGGGAGTGTCCGGTAAAGACAACTACATATGGTTTTGGGGGATTCTCCGGATGCTGTGACGCATTTCTCCGCTCTAGCAGCAGCCGGACCTCGTGCACAAACCGCGTCATCGGGCGCCTTATCACTTGATGGAACAAAAAGTTCATGCCCGAATGCACCAGGGCAGTGGGGGAAAAGAAGGGGTCTTTTATCGCTGATACCATGGTATTAAATGTCCATTGCTAAGGAACAAATGAAGAAACAGAAAACCAAGCTCAGAGCACAAAACCTTAGAACACTCGCATATATAGGTGAAATGTCCGTGGGTATCGCTTGAGCCCTAGCTCATCTAGTCTTCTACACCACTGTAGTTAGTTAAGCCCATAAACCCTCCCACACACCTGCTACCCCCTCTCCCCCCTCCCCGCCAGCGTTCAACCCTTGATCCCCAAGTCCCCCGAAGAGTTCTATGGAAATTCGCAGTTACACCCAGAGTGCCTCTGAAGCCTAGAGCATACTTTGGAAGATCCAGTTCCCTTGAAGGCCCAGACGACGTCTGCTCTATGTATGGGGATCTCCGAAGTTTGTCCCTCCTGAGGCTGACGATGGTCCCTATCCGCCGGGCCGATGCCCACGTCATCATCTAGGTGCAAGATGCGGGAAGGAAGAGGGCTTGGGAAGAAGCTCTGGTCCACATTCTTGGGAGATCCTGATGACGCAGGCTCTTCCAAAGTGCCGCCTGATGGCTTTGTTTCTTCTACACTTCCTGCTGTGGCTGTTTCTGTTGCCACTGCTAGCGATCTGTGCTCTTCTGCCGTGCTCTCTGGAACGAAATCCCAGCGGTACAACAAAGGCATAGGGAGGGGCACTTGAATGGAGGCGTCGTTATCACAGGCATCGGAAGTGATAGGGTAGAGGCGACGGTCTTCCACAAGAAGTTGATTGTGCTTCAATGTCGTGTTGGGCCTCGTTCGTTCGCTTCCCTCCTGAAGCTTCCATAGTTCTCTTGTGCTCATGTCGAATACAAAGGCCCTACCAGGCATGTCGAGGGCATTTCTAGCAGGCTTGCTCTGGGCGGAGCCCCGTGAGGACTTTCCGGCCTGTTTACTGGAGGACGCGGTCTTGGTCAATTCGACTGTCATCTTTCCTTTAGCTGTACGAAGCGGTACTATGGAAAGGCCCCCAGCGGGTAAGCACACGCACACAATCAAAGTCACACTCTACAATCTTTTTCAAAATTGCAAAGCAACAGAAGGCCTCCGCTGTGGGGAGCAACTCTGCGAGTCTCTGGCTTCGAGCCTTTCGTGCTTCTTTGCTACCCCATAGTTTCTGCTTCTGTAGCTTCTGGCCTGCAGTCTATCCCTCTGTCTACCCCTGGTTGTACCTCCTTACCGTTGTGAGTGAGCAGGGCGGTGCCCACGTAGGTCGGAACCCAGTGTTTGAAAAGCAACTTAGGAAGAGAAAGCCTCGCGTAGTCTTCAAATTGATCAGAAATTCGATATGCGTGAAAGGCGAATTGCCACAGCACAAGTACGCTACGGAAGTACACCCGGTTGATCCGGCGTTTCTTCGGTTCTCCAGCGTAATGCCTCCCGTCCACAAAAATCTTCTGGGGTGCAGTCATCTCCAAGGGGAGATCCACCGAGGCCCTGTGGCGATTAAAGAAATCCACCAAAGGGCTTTCCAACTGGGCCTCGAAAGGAACGGTCTGCATGCCAAGATTTCCCACCTGTCGGTACGGCAAATGGGCACGGCAGTTGAGGACTGAGAGCACATGACGAAACGCACGAAGAAGCAGCCATGTCTCCTTCCCCCGCCACAACAACCCAGCAGGAAACCGAGGCATAAAGAGAATCAGGGAGTGAGCAGATGAAGAAACCTCTACCGGATAACGGGAATTATTGAACTATACGAAAAGAGCACTCATTCCTAGGAGGTAGAAGCATTTTACAAACACAAGCAGACAAGAGGTTGCCAACAAAGCACCCCGAATGGCCCGATCAAGACGACGCTATGAACGCAGCGAGGCAGAACGCTATGAGTCACCCTAGCTGAGAATCAAAGTACCACAAAAGTGCAAAGACGAAAACCCCGCCGCACACCCATATTCGAGTTGACCCGTTGACGAGCATAAAAATAGAGGCGCACATTGTTAACCCCATAGATGGACACCAAGGCAGAGGGGAACACGACAGGATGTAGTCCCAAGCCGACTTCATCAGCCACACTAGGTGCCACGGCGAGCAGACACAGTGGAAATATGAGTTGACCGGATGACAGGAAGCACCGATACAGGTGGACACACTGCCGCAGCTGAGCCTGAGCGTGCAATGTGCACGCGCAAACACGTTGGAAACTATAAAGTGGTGGAAACGCCTACGGGCGGAGCTCAGGGCGAACATGACCGGCTCTGTCCCCCTCTTTTTCTGCAGGGTAGTAAGCGCCACGACCGGAACTGCAAGCTCTGCCGCGTCCATCACCTCGTGCCAGATTGAGCCCTTCACCTCTGCGTCAACGCAAACAACTGCGCTCACGCTGCACGAGCATCCCAAAAGCCCCATCAAACCACTCCTTTCGGACACACAATATATGATGTATGCCCAACCGAGCCTCCGGAATAATCACATGTGCCTAGATGAGGAATAAGCATGACCAAAGAGGGCTTCCCCAGTCCCTGGGACCTCTAGAAGGGGGAGACCGAAGACCTCTAGCAACGTTGGAAGTGACTTACGAAGGAGGAAACCTGCCACATTGCGTCTATCTGCAAAGGGCCCCACAGGGGAAGTAAGCAATCCGTGCCACCACCTAGAGGTAAACTCATTGTTCACCGGCCCACTATTTACGAGCACAGGGACAGAAGCTTCCGAGTCCTCGGGGGCTTCCACATAGTCCTCGCCCAAAAGCTCCGAAGGTTTCCCTCCCTCTGTGTTTTCCAGTTTCCTATTGCTTCCTTCGCTCGGCCCAGCTGCTTCTAGGGCACTGAGGAGAGAGATACTGAGAGGCACTTCCTCTGTATATCCAGAATCGGAAGATGGGGGGTCTACGGTTGATGGGGCGTGCTGTAGAAAGGCAGGCGTTGAGAGCACACGCTTAGCTTGAGGTACACCTGAAGAGTTAGCTGTGCTTGCGTGCGCCGTTGCCAACTTTGCAACTTTCTCTGCAAAGGCAGAGAAGTGCTTGAATGAACAGGCGGCTGCCCACGGGCTGAGGGGTTTGCTACGGAGGAACAGAGGGGGGTAGAAGCCCTCACAATGCAAATGCTCCTCAAAAGCTTCAGGATGAAAGAGGGCAGATACACCGAAACCTGACATATCGAATATCTCCATCACATCGAGCATGTTCATGCCTGATGGATCCTTTGTATCAGATGCAGGAGGCACTGTTGGGGAGGCCGAAGAAGCCCATGTCTGCTGGGACGGAAGTATAAAAGGCCTATCTTTATGCCACCAGCTCGATGCTTGACGCTGGGCCATTGGAACAACGTACCGCTGTTTCTCCTTGCTTCCTTCATGCATTCGGGCTGATTTATCCTCTAAGTTGGACGCCACGAGAGGCGATTGCGCAAACTCCGGAAGCTGAATGGGGCACAACTCCTTGCTGAGTTGATTGTTGAGTTCTTTTACCTCCTCTGGCCCTAGATGAAGACCGGGCAAATGCGGTCTGTGAGTGTGGTCTACAAGGATTGGATCCTCGGCAGACAAGGCCACGGAAAACAGCTTCTTATGCGGCGCTATAATCGTTAAGGGTTCCCAAACCTGCTCCCACACGTTGAGGGATGCTTTGTCCTCAGCCACATGATGCGTGGCACCCCTAGTTCCAGACTCACCTCCACTCTGCTGAGCTGGGAGGGTAGCTGGCGACACCCCCACGGGTGTGTCCTGCTGATGAACAGCCTCCCCGATTGCATCTGCTAGTGCCTTTGTAGGCGGCCCAGAAGGAGGAGAAGCGGCTTTATCCTCTTGCGGTGCTAAATGCTGCACCAAAGCCTGCCCAGATGCGCTTTTATGCTTGACGCGAAGGCGCCCCCAAGGGAACTTGATGGAAGGCTTCTTGAAAGGCACAGTGGGGGTTCCAGCGGGGACATTGATGGTTGACTTCGAAGAAGAGCCTTCTTCAGCATAGCTGTAGTGCAATGGCTGAAGAAGTACCAGGATCATAATCAGCAGGAGACAGCCATGGATGCCGGCTACCACCGATTGCCGTATCTCGCTGGAACCCATCTTACTTTTAGAAATGGTTACTTGCCTGCGTTGAAGAGTCATACTGCAGGAAAGACTTATCCCAAAGCCCTATCCGGAGGGCTCAAAGGGCCAGCACTAGCCAGTGAGAGAAGAAGCCTTCACTTCCTGGCGGTCAGCGGAAGAATACCAGCAGTCAAAAAAAAGGAAAACAAGGAAGACAGACCGGAAAACGGGACAGCCAGGCCCTTGTCATGAACCTATTACTCATATAAAAAACGTGTTTTGGGTTCTATTGTGTGAAAACGCCTCTGCTGAGGAGGCTGCTTTCAGGACGCCTGGTGCGATCCTATAGCTGTGAATCCACGTGCTTCCGCTAGGGCTTGAAGTAATGCGAAACAAAAAAACAAAACAAAAAGCTCAGGGATGGCTCTTCCCGGGTCGTCTTAATAGTGCAGTAGGGAATTGCAAGAAAGGGCTCAAAAGGAAGGGGAAGCAGCAAAATAGATCCCCGAAGGAGGAGGTCTCATCTGGTAGTTGGCTCCTGTCCACATTTCAAAGCCTACTGTTTTTCAAGATGCTTCATATTGTGCAATCGCGCGTTTTCCGGGTTTGCTAACCGTATCAGGGACGGTCAATGAGGCTCAAGCTGGTAAATTGCCCGCTCAACGGCGCACACATTGCAAAATTCTGGGCTGCTTGCATTCTGCAACCGCCTGTTTGCCAAAGTCAGTTCATACCGGAAGAGTGGCATAGTTACACTGTTTTGTCTCAGATTCCTAAATCACGCTTCGTGCATAAACAATTAGCTTAGAATTAATCTCGGCAACACGAAGATGTGGGGGGCAGCACCCTGCAACAAGCTGCGACTTCGTCAAGGTTTTCTGGAGCAACTTTGGTACCATTCGATAGTGTTAAGAACAGTTCAAGTACGATTCGCACAATTCTTTATTGCTTGTGCGTGCCACATATGTAGATATGTGCTACGGGTATCTGGGCTTTCTGCGCTTTGAAGGATGGTCCTTCTCCGCTCTGTCCAGGCTAACCCGAGACACGAACCCCAATTCACTTGATGTAGCCAAGATCTTTGGCATGTCTCAGCGAGTGGTATCACTATCTTCTACCGCGGCTTGATTCTTTTCACGGGCTTCCAGAGTGCACTTAACAAGATTCTCAAATTAGTCCAAATGTAGCACTTCATCTGAAGTTGTACTGCGGAGAAAATTAGCTCATAGTTCCATTCAAAGCTAGATAGAATGTTACTGAGTACTGTTCTACGATAGCTGCTTCCTTTCCCTGCCCTCCTCCTCAGCGTTTCTTGCTATATGCAATGTGAGCTGTTTAAATGAAAGTTAGTCAATGAGTGGTAACTTGGATTGGATTTTCTTATAGCGTACTCCTGCATACTAGCTAAGCCCGACACATAAAGGCGAGATTTTTGGACGCGTATGCGCTGAATGTTAGGTGCATCTGGCTCTGATTGCTCGAAGCTCCACGGGGCGCATTTGAACTCACCGTATCCGTCCCTATCCCCCCACATTGTGACACCCAGGGATGCTTGCAGGGGAAGGAGGGAGCTGCCTTAGCAAAAAAAACTCAAGTACTTTCTATTCCCTTTATGAAATCTAGAGCTAAGTGTCTCCCTATGGAGAACCAATCTGGAGGCATGCAGTTAATAGCACCGCATGACTCAATGTGGCCATTACCCCCTATCCACAAGCTCTAAAAGCAGTGGTATTTGAGGTTTCTGTAGAACGTATGTCTGGCTTCGATCAAATTATTCAGTATTTTAATAATCTGATTTTCGCTAGCAACAGTCTAGAGGATAGACCCTTTGGCAATTGAAGCGGTCGATGTCAAAGCGTTCGCTGGAGTGGCAGATACCAGTTCGCAAGCTCATGTCAGCGTCGTAGCTCTACAGTCTATAGAAAGGCATGAGTTGTGTTCATGAATGCGTCGATGAGACTACGCAGACCTGAAAAGTGCGGCAAGTCAGGAAGGCCGGATGTGCAAAGATTTCATCATCTGGTTGGGATGTACCTCGCAGTGCAGCCCCCAGATGAAGAGGATGGAGTGCTTCTTGCGGCCTGATTACTGGTGTGCGAAGCACTCCAACAGTGGCTCTACTTTTTCAGAGAAGGCCGCCTGTCTGCAAAAATCACTACAGTTCGAGCCCTTGCATAAGCTTTTGGTCATTGGCTTCTGCCAAGATCACCTCAAGAGCAGGGTTTCGATGAATTGAGGTTGCGAAGGCAGGGGACCCTACCAAGCGGTCTGATTATCGAGGAATATGTGGAACTCTGATTAGCACAAGCCAAAACATAGTAGAAGAAATCTTGCTTCATCAATGATTCATCTCAGGTGTAGCCGAGGTGCCACATCAGGTGTTCGCAGACTGAAAGCGATTCACCGTTCAAACAGCCGATTGATGTGGCTTCCACAAATGGTGAACTGCTTGGAGTTTCAGAAGCAGCTGAGCACATCTCCTGCGCCTTTGCCTGTGAAGGAAGAGCCAAATCGAGATTTATAAAGTGTTGATGTTGGGGTTGTGTCAACCGCCCCTAGCGGGGGAGCTGGGATATGGTCTGGTGCGTACGCCGCCCTTCTACTCAATAACATGCAGTCCCCCAACTTGACACGGAGCAGGCATGAAAACTTTCCGTTCATGAATTTGCTAGGATCGCCTTTTCTTTGAGTGAACTACTTCAGAAACTACAAGCTGTAATCTGGATAGATGATACCGACGCCGCAGTGAGGACGCCTATCAGCTGCCTCACAACTCCTCCTGGACTCATGCTGCCCAACTATGAAAGCACTTAGTCCTATCGGCAGATGCTCGTGAAGTAGTGTGTGCATTTCTCTCCAAGCAAGCTACCGGCTCTCCAAACCATCAAAGTATTACTTCATTCTCAGCCCTTCTGCGAAAGCATGCAGGGCTATCCAGTGCGACAAAAGGGAACTCCATGTGGTGTGGTACGAGGAGAAAATGCGGAGCACTACTTACTTGGGCGTTACTTTACAGGCCGGGCTAACCATCCGAGTTTACAACCTTTTGCAAATATTTCTCACTTTTGATCGTCTTAGCATTGTTCGCTGGTGTGACTGCCTCCCGTAGAACGACTAAACGCCAGAATATTTGGGGCATCACTAGCGCGGTCGCCGACGTGCTCTCGCAACGCTCCAGCGGTTCCTATTATGTAACGCTTCACGGTTCCTATCGAGATTGCGTGCGTCGAATGCTTCTGACATCCATGCATCAGTTAGTTATGCCAAAATATAGGAGGGAGATATAGTGAAGCATTACCACGCGGAAAAATCGCCTACTGTAGTTCAAATCAGAGAAGCGATCCCTAATTTGTGCATTCTGACTTCGCCTCGCTGCAGAGCACATCATCGTCGCATTCTGGGTCATGCTGGACTTCACATTACACTACAAAAGCTCTTGCAGTCCATCTGGTGGCCTGGGATGCGTCCCAAGGCAGAGCAGTACACACCATCATGCCCAGATAAGTAGCATCTGAAGCCACATGTTTCTTTACAACCAAGCTTTTGCAACGCCATATGGACCTGTTGAAAAAATTTAGAGTGTCCTGACTATGAATTTGTTTTTGTGGACTGGCAGAGGTCAATGGCAAGGAAAGCATGTGCGTCGCTGTGGACAGACTTAGCAAAGATGCCCATATGACTACTTGTGTCCAGCCTTATCACAGTTGAAGGAGGCATCCAGTTACCTAATTTTATGTCCAGACGTTGCAAGGATTCTCCAAAAATGTAGTTACAGCCAGGGATTCGAAGGTGCTCAGCATATTCTGGGATGCCTTTATGACGTGCCTACACATGGAACATGAAATGACCAGTCCGAACCACCCTCAGATGGACAGACCGACGCACCAACTGCAGTCTTCTGTAGGATTTGCAACTTTATCTTTAAAGCTCCAGACGGTTCGCCTTTTTTCTAAGTAGGCTAGTGATATAAAAGTACTCTCGTCTATCCGTTGCTTTCCTGCATCCTACACTGAGAAGCCTCTTTCCGATCCGAACCTGGACCTAAGGGTCCAGGGTCAGCAGCCACACTTAGAAGCAAAATGATTCTGAGCAAAGGTGGCTAATGCATGCATAAATTTGTGCAAAGCTCCAGAAGGCCTACCACTGAATTACGATGCATGGCTGTCGGCTGTGTATTTTGAGCCTGACAATGTGATTTTGGAAGTCGGTCAGGTTTTACGAGGTGCACCAGAAGGCAGCCAGAGGAAGAAGTTTGTTTTTAGGCGGCCAGACCCATTTGCTGCCTCCTCACGAATCAATGCACTTTCTTGATCTATCAATTCTCCTGCAACCTGAAGTTTCCAGAGCTTTTAGTATTGTCCTGCTAAATGATGGTTCCATGCTCCTCCAAATACTAGCGGCGTGCTAACAACCTTTGCCGAGCAGGGAAGCGGCCCGTGTGGACACCGCCGCGTATCCACGGGGAGCTGTAGAGGTGCTCGAGGCTAGAAATTTCGAGCTTCAAGTACACGCAACAAGGCAGTTTTTACGCAAATGGGGTGGACAACACCAACCTCAATGATTATGCGACGCATGGATGCAGGCTTCCTTGCCTAAAGAAGAATTCACGATTCAGTTTGGCTTGCAACACTAGTTTCCAGGAACAGCACTATTTGCGTTCCTTCCTAACGATCGTTTCCTAGCAAATTTCCTTTCTGAAATAGCTAATTATATATTGGCATTGCTGGTACGGTCACTGGTGATTACTCTGAAGGCAATCTAGACAAGTAAATTAGTGCGGAGGCGCTTTCACGTAAGTTGCCCCTGTATTCATGCTTATTCGTCAATCAAGGCTTGGAATTTAACCACATTGCACGATATGGCTGTACGGGCATGTGGAGTCTGTTCGATTAGGCTTGGAGGCATTCGGAATTAGTACTTGGATTGCTCTTGCAGATCTAATCCGTATTATCCGTTCTTTCAGAAGGACCTCATATTTTAGCGAACAGCCGACAGCGAGCCATCGCGCCACCGCGGTTCTGGTGGTGTGGTCCCTGCTTTCTCGCAGGGCAATGTGCCTGTCTTTTCTCTTTTTGTGTCCACTTCAGCGAGTTTTCGCCCAATTCGCCTTTTCCATTCGTATTGCTTTCCGCGTGTGCCTGCCTAAGGAGTAGCGTAAGGGTGGGAATTCTCGCGCTATTCTGCACGCAGTCCTTATCTATGCACAGGTACGGCAGACGAAGGCCTGTAGTTCAAAATGTGGAAGGCAAAATGCAACGAGCTAAGTTACGCTTGGTCAAATGCTACTCAAAGAATAAGGCACGAAAAAGAAATATTATTCAATCTTTTGCTAATTCTAAATTATTGCAAAGTACTATTTATCTGATACAAGAAGACGTGATGTGCGCGTGGGCTACACGCTGTGTGCAATTAGCTGTGATATATCAAGATTTCTCAAGAGGTTGCAGCTACGCGCACCCTGTCTATTCCTCTCTTCTAATGTCGTAATCCTGGAGCTGAGCGTCTTTATTTAGACACCTTGAATGAATCGTTTCAAGCTTAATTCACTGCCTCCGCGCCCTCGCACAGAAGAGTCACAACGTTTGGAGGGAAGACAGCATTGCTAGGATTTTTCTTCTTGCATGCCCTATGCACGCCAGAGCGGAAGCAGAGTTGTCTTTCCTTGAACATAGAGCTAGCTAATCGATCTCTGCAATAACTAGAACATTCGGACAGGCCAACTGGGCAGTCATCACGTAGCTAGGCCTCAATTCAAAAGACAAAGATGGTCGAGCTTTCATACCTGTTGCTTGACATGTTGTAAGGTTATTTGCTACTAAAAGCTACGCCAGGGCCTCTAGTAAGAACTTCTGCCCCCTAAATGAGCTAAAGACGGAGGGAGACCGACTCAGGGACGAATGCAAGTGGTGATAAGAGACAAATATTTGTTGTATGAGACCTTGCATGAAGCATTGGCACAACGAAAACAATCGTCCAGTGCTGGAAGCAGTTCCTTGATGCTTTACCACAAATCAAAAAAGTGACAGGGGCGAGGTGAGACTGCATCAGGCAAACGGCCACTCTTACTTCGGTCTGACACCCCGCTAGAATCCCGCACTACCGTTACCGCATTAGCGGAAGTTGGTGCGGCTCATAGAAACTCACCGCGTCTTGCTGTGCCCCCTTTCAACGAACTCCCTCCAGTCGTTCAGCTCCCCATCCAACTTCTTCCTATTTGTCAACAAGGAGATTTCAAGAGCACCTCGTGGACGGCCATAGGCACAGTGGGGAGCACAGTAAGCCCTGCGGATAGCTTTCAAAGCCTCGTTTTGCTTCACGACTTATGCATACCCCAAGTAAGATGTCAGGAATTGAAGCACCGCCACACATATCACGGTAATCTTGATAAAGCGGACTGGGGCAGTGGATGCCTGTGATGCGCGGTAGGCGAACTTTGGCTGACGAATTCGCTGTAGGGAGGCTTGGTGTCCTCAGACTAGACTTCACGCTTTGATACTCCCGCTCAAAACTAGTTTGTCAGTTGCTACTGCACTGTGCAGCTTCCCCAATTCTGCCGGCGGCGAGCCCTAGCGTTTTCTCTACGGGCATGCTGGCTCTTGTACGAACACTCATTCCACCCTTCAGCCTATTGTATCCTTGTGAGTGACTCAGTCCCACCTTCCCGCCAAATGTCAAGGGATCCGCCCGGGTTCTACACCCCATCCCCTACAGTCTTCTCATCTGCATACACACTGAGCCGAATTCCACCAAGAAACTGTCAAAGAAACATGACAGTCCCACACCCCATGACAGATGTGCAGACGCACTATTTCTCATACTTCCAATCGTAAAATTGGACAATAAAAAGCTGCGCAAGGGTCGGCAGAGGCCGATCGGGCCCTCCATCTCACCAACGTCCAAGAGACAGTCTGTGTTGACCTTTCTTGCCCTCGCCGGTCAGAAAGGCTTCTTTAAGCCCCCTCTTGGAAGGCCAGAGAGCTCCCCCCTACAGGCCCCCATGGGCCTTCTCCAAAGGCTCCGTAAGATGGCTCTGAGCCATCCCTATGGGGCGCAAACTCAGTAACCGGATGCACATTTAAAATTTTGAAAGTTAGATTGGAAACCGCCAGACTCTTATGGGGCCTTTACAGAGGCTCCTTTTGTGAGCATCCCCGTTTGGGCTATCGTCCTTGTTTGACAGCCTCTGCCGCACTGGCAATTTTATCTCGCAGTTTGTTTGTGATTGGGGGGTTTGCCCTGGAATGCATTTCAAGGTGCTTTAAAACTTGAATTGAGCGATACCACGAGATGCCCGTATTTTGCTGGAGGGACATCATGAGACTCTTTCTGCCCTCTAGCAAAATCCCTTTTGACTCCTGAAACGAACCACACAAACCTAAATTAAAGGCCTGGGGCTCTCAAATGCACCGCTAGAGGCAAAAAAATAACTAAGCCTAATCCGAAAAGTCCAGTTTTTAAAACCATCAAAGACCGACTCAAAGCTCAAAATCGCCAACAAGTTAAACCAATACCAAAACGCAGAGGCGGCCAAGTCTGGAACAAACAATTGACAAGATCTACACCGCTAGCAAGAAAACCCCGTAGTTTCGGTGTGTTGAAGCACCAAATTCTAAAGCGCAAAGGCTTACCTTCATTTTTCTCGCATTCCGAGCTGCGGCTCGGGCTTGCTGTTTGGCCTTTTTGTAGGCCTCGGTCTGCACCGCAATACAACTGCGCAGACCTCAAACCCTGCTCACTCTGCCTAAAGCTGTATGTTTAAAGTGCACACATAGTAGCAGAGCTGCCTATAAGTCTGTTCCATTTAGACAGCACAAATACAATCTACGAAAGCGAAGTCTCAGTGCATGCTTGAAGCCCCCAAAAGGGCGTTCCCCAAGGAGGCCCACTAGAGAGCTCTTGCACTCGAAATTATATCACACCTGTTTGACGCCATAGGGGACCCTCTGCCTGTAGGATATAGCCTGCAGCACTTGCGAGAGCCTGAGGGCCCCCCACATCCTGCCCCCTATGCCACTGCTGCAGTGCTTCCCAAGAGGGCTGGAAACACTGCTGCTGGTGCCGCACCTTCCTCAATAGAATGTGGGCAGGGTGGTGATACAGCACGGTTATTCCGTGAAGTGTACAGGCTGTTGTCTCGGGGTTATCCTGGGCTCAACGGGCAGCAAGGGCCCCCAACGCATACATGCCTACGTGAGTGATTAGCCAATTCCTGAATGCCAAAAAGTCCAGTGAAGGCTGCGTTGCATGTATGGAAATCCAATATATTCATTGGTTTCCGCTGTTACTCTTTCCTACAATGTAGGAAAGAGCCAGTGGCAAAGAAGCAGCAACGGCAACATGCTAGTGGGCCCGTGAGCTGCTGGCCTTACGCCGGGCACAGTGGCGGACGCAGGGGCGAGTTCTGCAGGGTGCTCTTTCTCTCTTTGTGTTTTGTGGTGTAAAAGTTTACTTTATGCTCTAGGACTACTGTCCTTTTCCCAATCTCGAAATGCAGTAGAGATTTTGGGATGTATGTGATGTCGGGTATCGGCGGTCAGTTTTTGAGTTGACGGCAAACACTGTATTCCCTCAGGTTGGTGACGGTTGAAATAGTTCCCACGCATTTGTTCGCCAATCCTGGCCTTAGTAGGCTGTGGCTCGTGCGGTCCTGAGTTCCTACGACCCCACGCTCCACTTCCGTTCACCTGGCTCGCCCTCACATGTCCTGCCCTTGTACGGCTCTCCTGTCATAAATGAAACTTTGGCCTTGCACTTGGCAGACAAATCAGCCTCAGTGACACTGTCACCATCACCAACAATCGCACCAGCGAGTCCCACAACTCGATCAAACAATGGAAGCTTTCCCTAGGTTGTTCCGCACCCTCTCCCCTCCTTCTCTCCTCCCTTTCTCCGTGTTGTGTCTCCTATGTCTCATCTCGGCGCTACAAAACAGGGCCGGGAGCAACGGTGGCCTCCCGCACCTGTCCTCGGCCTCAGCCCACATTCACGTGGCCCCCGAGTACTTTCAAAGGTGCGACGCTCTCCCACCGTCGACCCCCTTTATGACAGGGGGGGCTTGGCTCCTTAGGGAGATCTCGGCCTCAGGATCCCCACAGATTTGCTCAGGGTCCCTAGGTGTCCTCTTCGGGTGCAAACTCCAAGTAGAGCCAGACATTCCAGCTACTTTCCCCAGACAACTCGAGGCCTTGGAGGAGGGGATATCCCATACCACTGGCAATGCGGGAATGCCGCATGCAGGAGACGAAGCGACAGGTAATATGCCGCGACCTGAAGCAGAAATACAAACGGAGGAAGGGGCTCATTTTGGCTCGCATAAAGTGAAGGATGCAGAGCCCCTCGTACCCGCCTCGAAGAATCCCGACCACGCCGGTCACTCAGTGCACTCGTTCTATAGCCATGACGAAGAAAAGACAAAAAAGCAGCAGCACACGAAGCACCAACGCGAGCAGAAGCAGCGGAAGACGCAGCAGCGGCGCCATCATGACGGGAACGATGGAATTTTTTCGTTTAACTCCTTCGTGAGTTCGGTGGTATCGTCTGTCTCTTTAGTTGCAGCAACGGAGTTGGGGGACAGGACCTTCTTTCTGGCAGCTCTGTTGGCGGTGAAATACCGACGTATTTTAGTCTTCATCTCAACTTGTGCTGCACTATTCGTCTCCTCAGTAGCTTCAGCAGCTGCCGGGTACTTACTACAAAACGCTGCAGCCTATAGCTGGATACCGGGGCCAGTCAGGGCCCTGCTCCGGGGAGGGCTTGTCATCCAGATAATTTCAGCCCTTGCGTTGCTCCTTTTCGGAATTTGGCACCTGTATAAAGCGAAGGCGTCCTTCCCAGCTGCCGGTAGAGGTCCCCACCGTAGGGCGTCGCGACGCTTCTCTGTGCAGCTCTCAGCCCACTCGGAGTGTATGGGGGACCTGCGAGAGAACCTTCCTGATGGGGCTTCCCCTGTTGAGGCCAAGAAGAATCAGGGGACGTCGGTAGATGAGGAAGAACAGGGTGTTCTCAGGGAAGGCTCCGCAGATGAGTCCGTATCAACTCGCCCCTCTCCAACGGAGTGGCCGCTTCAGGACGAGGAGCTTCAGTGCAACCTCGAGGAGGCGCAGGAGGATCTTGAAAGGTTGCAGGTAAAATTAGAGTTATTTCATCCGAGTCTAGAGGCTATTGCAGGATTGGGAGGGGCCCTTGAAACGTTTTGTGGGGCTTCTGCTTTGACTAATCTGGGAGGTGCCGCACAGGGGTAGAGCCCTGCTGACTCTGCCAGTGGGATGCGGTGCAATGTGCTGGTTATGGATTTGCTGCAGTATAGCCGTTTGGGTTTGGCTCCGGAATCGTGGCAAGTATTGCGGGAAGTGTTTCTGTTAATTCTTCTGGCCGAGTGGGGTGACAAGTCCATGTTCACCACCGTTTCTTTAGCCGCGGCTCAGAACCCGTGGGGTGTTTTTTTGGGTAAGAAAGCAAAGTTGCAGCACCTGCAACAGCCTCTGAAATGTACCTTTCCGCTTGCTTTACCTCAGCGCCGGGCATCTTCTCTTTACATGTAAAGACTATTAGGAGTGTTCCCCATTGTCGCCACTGCTGTGTGGGCTGCTGCTTCAGGGAGTTGCATCGGTCATGCCCTAGTTACGGCGGCAGGTGTAATGGGAGGCCTTTTGCTTCAGCGGTGGCTCAACGAATTTTCTCTCAATCTTGCAGCCGGTATCATAATGATCGCCGTAGGGCTAGGTGCGGGCCTCGAAGCCATCTTCTAATAGCGAGGCTCCCCCATAGTGTGGGCCCGGGCCACCCCCTGGACAGACCAGCCTTCATTGTTCCTTGGGTGGCCCTAAGAGGGATTGTGCGAGAAACATCATGACGAGATAGTGCTCAGAAATAGGACAATCAGGAGTGCATATGCCTGTCCGCTGAGTTCCGATATCAAGAAATGACGAGACTCCACAAGTGGCCCCAACAATTTTGAAGAAGCGATCACTCGTAGTGGTAGCAGCTGCTCCTTCTTCTGCTACTAAGAGTCCTCACAGCGGCTCTTGATGCTTCAGCTGAGTACTGCTGCAGCGCTTACAGGGCACCTCGGTTCACTGTCACTGTCACTGCCAAGTTTCATAGCCATTTGCGCACAAAGGGGTCTTAGAGTAGCCGCTCGTTCACGCGCGATAGTGGCTCAACTGCGGGTCTGCCTGTCTGCACGTCATTGAGAGCTGGATTTTTTCTGCTGCTTCATTGCCGGTGCTGCTGCCTACGAGGCAGCAGTAGAGTTGCAGAGTAATCCAGTAGCACTGCATGGCAAGAGGGTGGTCCAGGTCCACTGTGGCCCATGGAATGCTTTTCTAAATTCGGGTAAGAAAGCAGACGGTGTGGCAATTTAATGCAATGCGTACTCGTAGGTTTGGAGCACCACAGACAGGCAATCAGATAGTGAAAATCGAGGTGGGCAGACAAACAGAAAGTCGGGGGAGCAGAGGCCGGAGTTGGTAGACAGAGAGGGACAACCAGAGGGAGATGCACGCAATTGCACTGGAGTGCCAAACTAGGCACAGAAAGGCTTCGAAGGGTAGTTATATGGCAACTCCTGATATAGGGAAGCCTTTATTTCGTGGGCTCTCAATATATGGCCTCAATCAGTTGTTCCAGCTCACGGTCACCTCCCGAAACTTTCTGCCGTTTTAATTTGTTCTACTGGGATAGTGCGTCGCGAACCAGCCACGGGATGGTCCCGAGATGGCCCCAGTAAGAAGGCTCCGGCGCA
Source organism: Cyclospora cayetanensis (assembly GCF_002999335.1). NCBI lineage: Eukaryota > Apicomplexa > Conoidasida > Eucoccidiorida > Eimeriidae > Cyclospora > Cyclospora cayetanensis. The sequence continues at coordinate 38,249 of NW_020312203.1, read as the reverse complement.
AAGACGCGTTAGTGTCGGATACATGTGTTCCTTTCTTACCACACAAAGCCATTGAGACCTCGAACAGCGTCTGCATTTTGGCCACCACGTAACCTTACGCTGCCAAATGCGAGCCCTCGTTGCCGGGCACAAAATGCTCGCTTCCGCAGTTTCCTGAAGGCCACCCACAGTTAGTAGAGATCAGCGTTGCCAGATCTTACTCCGTGCCTTAGAGGGGTTAAACATTTTAGAGGAGTACGGGGGCAAGGTGCCACGAGGATGAACCAACGAGCGAATTCAGTTTTGCTCTCACACATGAGGGTCACTGATGTCAATAGAGAAACACGAAAACAGGATCCCAAGCTCACCAAGAATTTGGCAATAGCTCGGAGCTGCGTCCTGTGTAGGGATGCCCAGAGCTGGATGTTCCCTGTGTACTCCGTGGATGCGCCAGGAGGCCGCACAGAGGAACTAAGGGTCAGCGAAAATCAACCAGGGCTTGTGCTTCCACCCATCTACATATCATGCTCAGCTATTGATTTAAAATGGTACTTGAAGCTGCCCGTGGGACCACTGTGGTTGCTACAGCCTGCTGCCTCTAGCGCTCCTTATGTGATGGGCTTGTAGAGGTCTTAAACTGCAGCTTGGTACTTTGTTATTTCACCCCTGCATGTCATCACGCTTGCTTTTAAGGGTCGTCGGGTTTCCCTTCCTAGGCTACTCAGGAAAAGTTTTTGTATGCTCCCTCGCAAACATGCACGTATCACCAGAGTTCTCCGGTGGTGACGAGGACATCACCCCATTTTTTGAGAATGGCCCATTACTGCAAGGTGAAAACCAAAGCTTTATGCAAGATAAGAAGCAATTTGGCGAAGATACGCCTCTGGCATATTCCTTGGCATGAATAACACAGCAAGGGCTCATAGGATGAAGAGGCTAGCTGGAGAGCGAATATAGTCTCTTGGACACGAATGGAGCCAACTTTACACTTCCATCTTATATGTCCACTTTTTGTGAACCTACCAGGCCCCATCATAACAACAAGATCCTTAAAGCAATAACATGGGCTGCAATTTTTTGAGCATGAAGAATGAACCAAGGCATAATTCCCCAAATCAAGCTCTTCACGCCATGCCTCAAGCGGATTTCTCTACACTGGCTAATAAATGAATCAATAGAGCAGCACAGAATCTAACTTTACTACCTCTTCCATCATCGGACCGCTACGTGGACCCCCTTGAGTTTCCCATAATACCTCTTACGTGCATTCTGTTGGACATCGGAGATTAGAAAGGAAAACATACCATTCGAATTCCACACCGGAGCCGCGGTGTTCCACGTTTGCACCTTTTTACTGGCAAGAGCACTCTGCATGCATGTAAGTGCTTTATTGTGTTTAGTGAGCAAAAGTATTGCTCATAGGTCGCTGAGCATGAGCGGTCTGTAGCAACCCTTCTACGGTCTCCGAGGGAGAGTTGTACAAACTGACCAGGAGCACGAGTGCGCCCCGAAAGCGCTCTTTCCTTACTGTGTTCCCCCCGTCAGAGTTCTGGTATTAGGTGAAAAGATCAGCATGGGTCCACTTAGCTGCATTTTCTAACACATTCCGAGCATTCATAGCTAATTGCACATTGCATCCAGCAGACACGCACACAACGTCGCGTTTTATTGTATCGAGCCAACGTCGGTCCGCAATAGAAAGGAGAAACTCAGCTGATTCAATAGTCAACTTTTCGTTATTAGTTAAATGGACATAATTAAGGCTGTGGGAAGTGCCTAAGTGTGGCTTCACGCATTGCGCAGCCGGTACAGTGCGGTCTGTCCAATCGTCTGAATTGATGTAAGCACACATTTTCGTGAATACCTAAACAATCCCAAGTTTTTATCTATGAGTTGAAGGCATATAGGTTTCTTCGTATGGCCTTCAGCAGGTACCAATTCCATTGAACGCCGAACTTTCAGTGGGCTAAGGCTGCTGTTGCGGTATGAAGAGCATCTTCAGCTCCACATACGAATTGCCTTCATGTCTCTTAAGGACTTTCAACTATAGCACCGGGAAGAGAAATCTTTATACATAAATTGACAGTCCTGCGAGATGATGGTACCACCAGCAAGGAACTGTAGTACAAGCTCTTGCTCCCCTCCAACTTCCTCGAGGTCAAGTCCCCCAAGCACTTTCTCTTCTAGTCTCAAGGCAGATCAGAAAGACCGAAACAACCCTATCCCTTCCTTCAGTTTGCATTCTCTCCGATGTTGCTGCATGCAGTGTGGTATACACAGACAGCCGACTATCCATGTCAAAAATACGGCCACTACGGCTAAGCTTTGCAATTCAGGCCTTGAATATGGATGCTACGGCACTATAGATATACCAATACACTTGCTGGGAAACCTTTCACCAGCAGCAGTGAACATTACTAAGCTCTGTCGACAAAGGTGGCACAACGCTTTGATGGTCCGATGGGGTTCTTACTACTCATGCAGAAATGTGACATGCGGAATCCCTGCTGCCCGCTCCAGATGCCTAATTATCTTTGCCTCTAAGCCTTTGGAAGACGACTTTACTGAGGCGATGGTACTAGGGAAGAGAAGCATTCAGTAAAACAGGGGAAGGACCCTAGACAGCGGGTGCACTTTGGCGCCGACGCTTCAATCGAGCTAGTCGAATCTAACAGGATAAATTGGGGGCATTAGACGCATGTTCGGATGAAGCGAAAAGGCCACTGCTTTCGACCTTATTCCTCATCGGTTCTCATGCTTATGATGCTGCTAATAGGGGAAGAAAGCCGAAGCGGCACCTAGGATGCCGTGGGTTGTCTACGACCTACATCAACTCGAATCGTCTCCTTAAGCGCACTGTATCGACAGAATTGCCCCCCTGTACCAGTAAACTTAACCTTGTTACTAAATTTCAAAAGGAAGTGAGTGGCTGGGAGTGCGGTATTTGCATTGGATTTGGTGGATTACACAATTTAGTTGAATGTGCAAACATGGCTTTTGTCTTAGGAGCATAAGTGCCACCGTGACCATATTCGGCCACAAAATGCACTGTAGAGCAATTTCCTCTAGCACTACCGCCTTTTATGGGGACGGTGAATGAACGGAAGAATAAGTCGAACAAGGTTTTGGCTCTCGACCTGATTGGAGAAGGTTTTATATAAATCGCTCCAGCCGCATGCAATCTAGCGTTATATAATTGTCCTGAGTTGATAGTGGTCACGATATTTTTAAAAAACTTTATTATTAGGCACGGGAAACAACAAGCCAGCTCTATGAGGGGACCCTTGACATGTGGTGCTTTCTCTGTGAAGGGGGGGACTTCTCTGTCGTGTTAGTGGGCCGGCGCTCACTTAGTTGCGGCGGCAGAGCATCACTGTCTTTCGTTCTAAGTTTTGCTCTAAATACGAATCGCGCTGATTAGTCAGGCCGCTTAGTACAGCTTTGAGAGATCCAGTGCAGCACCTCGATGGGTCGCCTGGCTGCTTGCGGCCGCCATTTCAGATGCTTCCGCTGCCCCCCAGTTCCACGTCCGTCTCAGACGAGGACCAAACAGTAGATGCCCAAGAATGCGCCTCAACAGTTACACGTGTCTCGGCTGAGACTCAAACTCCAGAGGGCTCGCAGTCTCCCGACTTTTCCCAGACTGTGCCTAAGGTGGCACCCAAGTCATTGCTATTGCCGGCGTGTCATGGAGTAGATCGCCGTACCTGCCACTGTATACAAAGATCTAGCATCGTCTCAAGATGCTCGGCTTACTCTCCAGCGGAAGTAATGACTACCGGCGTAGCTACCAAGGTGCACATAATGCACAGGGCGGATCCGTATCGTCGTGAAGGCCACTGCTGTGGTCTTCGCGAAGAAAATGTTTGCATCTCTCATACCCGTGGCTGCTGCTATTGCCAAAAAGATGGCATAGAGGCTCCGCAAGCCAATAAGAGAGCTCCGACGCGGCTTCATGACTGGTGTTGCAGCTGCTCTGCTGGGCGAATCGATCGTGCTTGTCACCTTCCGAAGTGGGAGAAGGTCCTCTGGAAGAAACAACGGCATCCGGACTGCTATGTAGACGAGACTTTCTTGAATACTTTAATGAGAAATGCAAACCTCACACGATACATATATTCTGAATTGTGCAAGTCGACTGTGGTGCTGACGCAGCACCTGAGCTGCATTTTGATTTTCTTGTTAATATACCGAATGATTGTTAAGAGATCCATAGAAGCGTCAACCCTTGTCATTTTCGACGTCATCGCGCTTCCTTTGGGATACGCGCTTCGTTGGTGTCTGCACCCCGCGCCTCGAGGTTAGCATTAGTCACCGTACCTCCACACGAGATTTATTTGTTAGTCCTATTGTTTAGCTGTTTCCAGTTGATTAAACTTGCTCTAGCGCATAAAATTTTGAGGGTTATCTCGGCTTCGTTTTTTTAGTGTGTTTTGTCTTCTGCTTTGCTTTTACTTGAAGTGGTTGTTGAAATGGTGTGCGAATTTTGTTTCTGCAGCTCCACGGCAAGTCCTGCAGAGCGCTGTTATTGTCTTCGGAGTATTACGGGTAAGGAATAAGGCCCCAAATTAATCAGTAGACATTCCACCAGCATTATGTGTGTTTGAGGGATACGACGTTAACTAGTTCGATGTTTCACGGGTGTTCGCTTCACTTCAAGGAGAAACTGATGAAATAATCAATTAGCTTATTGACTCGCGAAAATTGGTTTAATTGAACTGCAACTAGATGATTCGGTTTAAAATATGTGCTGTAGTGTTTGCCGGATTTATCATGTTCCAATGTCAGCGCACCAAGAAGTGTGTACGCTGTGAGGCTTGTTTTTGTAGATCCTCGCCCCAGTGCTCCAAACTTTGACGCAGTCCTTCAGTGACGATACAGTAATTAGCTTGACTTCCAGTGAGGTTATGCCTTGAGCTCAGGGATTTTTTGACTTGAAGTGAAGTGGGGGGGCATGTAATGTGGGCAGTGAAACCTACCACTACCACACGCGCTTTGGGTGCCGCAGACGAGTCAGTGTGCTTCCTCTCGACCATCGTTCTTATTGCTTGCGTATCTATGTGTTGCAGTTTGTTTGCTTATTCACATTGCGCTCAATGATTACTCTTACGTCTATCGGTACGCCCTAGGCCCTGCTCCTCTATAATTGTTATGGCCTATATTCCATTTAGTTTGTATTATATATTCTCTCATGGATTGTTGTGCTAGTGTTCGGAGTATCTCGCTCTGTATCTTCACCAACGTTAATGTGTTATTTTTCCTTGTGTGTTTGCCTGCTGCTGCAGTAATCATGGGACCATTGACGAGCCCTTGGGTCGGCTAATGAGCTTAAACGTAGCCCTCTTTGCAAGTGTCCTATTGGCATCCCGTCTGAGCACCTCCACTGAAGTCTTTGCATTCCTCTTTTTTGGTATCGAGTCAGTGCAGATACCCCACCTGCCTTCCCCTTCCCCTTCCCCACTGCAATAGGTCTTCACATGTACAACTATAAATATGCAGAACCAAATACTTGCCTCCCAGCGCCTAAGTGTAGATAAAAAATTGAGTACGTAATTACACGTATGTAATTACGCATGCAGTAGGGAAATAAAGGTGGAGCATGTGCATGGTAGAGACCATCACCCGTGAATTATTTTCCTGAAGCGACATGGCTTGTTTTCCCACTGATTTTCGGTAAATTTTGCTGTATCTGTGCGATTATGTAGAATTTTCGCCCTTTCTCCCATGGCCCGGCGTTATTTGTTGGTAAGCAAGTTCGTACTTATCGGCACTTTTTCTTTGCCTGGATGCGTTGTATCTCTGCCTTCCTTTGCCTGTACCTTTCCCTTCTTTCCCCACTGAGTGTACTTCTTTGTATTACCATAATGCGAGTTGCTTTCTTCGTCTCTTTCTGTGATCATTCTTGTTTGGCGGACTGTCTACCGCTTGTTCCTGTCGTACCTTTGGCTGCGGGTGCTTACCCAAGCTTTGCGTCAATCAAGTAGTACAGCTCTGCTTGTTCTCGATTTGTGATGAGTATTTCTGTCTTAATCAAGCTCACAAAGCGTGAGATTAAATGCCTTTCTCTGTTTGACTGCAGCTGTGGAACCCGTGGGCTTGTACATACGTTGTCACTCCCGTCCTTCTTCTCCTCACTTCTGCTCTGATGTACATCGAAGGATCAGCGAGTAGCGTCGTTCTCTACTTGTTCCTGTGAGTACACACTGTGGACTAAGCCTGGTGCGGACTCCTCGGAACTTGTGGGCTCTATAGCATACCACGAGTATACAGTTTGGAGGCAGACTGTAGATTCAGGCTTCTAATATTAGTGTGTAGCTACCTGTTGAGGATACTGGGGGTGCGTCATTTTGGGAGCCCAGGCTATTGTTGCTGTTTGCAGCATGTTCTTCATAACATTCATAGGGCCATATTGGTTAATCAGGTCCCAGAAGTACAAGAAGTAAGGGTAGCGCAAACAGTTCTATCTACACCCCACCGTCACCAATATGTTCGGTTCACAACTCCATTGCCCAGTCATTTTGGACAAATTCGTCTTTCCTGAGACAAACACTGTAATGACATAGCAGACTGAAGATTTGTTTTCAAAATCGACTGAAAGGAGGAGTAAATGACGACTGTGCTAATGTCGTTATCGTTACCATAGCTGCTATTTCTGTTCTGTTTTGCTGCAGCGAGATCAGCGGGCCGTGGGATATTCCTTCTGTCAAGAACTACACTTGATAGGAAACTCATTTCATCTGTGGGATTCATCGGCAGCCTTTTCCTGCGAGCTGCTCGTCTGCTTGTCTGAGGAGGGGCCGTGGGAGCGGCTGCTACTTGTCTGCTTTGCCTCGATGGTGTCATGTAGGGCCTTTAGTGCTTGTTCTTCTCAGTTTTTTCCATGCATGTCATCGTAGGCACTTTCTGTGGGACTGGCCTAGGCCTTGGCTTGCATCGCGCTTAGTCTATTTCTTAGTTGGAGTGACAGCGTAGCGCATTGGATATCGGCACCCTTCTCCGACTGAATGATAGCCTCATTGCCTCGGGCAGGCCGTGCAAATGCAGTTGGGGTGTTGCAATTTCTTGCTTTGATACTAAAACTGTTAACGTTTAGGCATTTTTTAGCGTAACAATGTTTTTGTCCAGCGCTTGGATTCATAATGGCTACATTCGTGGACGCCCGTATGCACGCACACACGTGCTGATGCTCCTAGGCATCTTAGTCTAAAGCGTAAAGTGTAAATAAATGGCTTTGCACGCCAAATACAGGCTATATTTGTTTTCTCCTGTATCGTTTTCCGTTGTCCCCACCCCCTGCTGCTTTTTGTATGGGCGTTCAAGCTACACTTAAACAGCTTCTTCTGCACTGGTGGATGCCGGGTTAAAATTTGCCGCCACTACTGGCTGCATCATTTAGCTATCTTTACACTCGATTGTTTGCCAAGTAGGGGTAACCTCATACGATGAAAATGGGCGATGTCTGCCTGTCCCCGAAACTAGTATTTGCAAATGCATACGAATGCTCGGGGCAGGAGGAGGGTGCAGCAACGTGCAACCTTGCTTCCTTTGTCACCCCTTGGGCTGAAAGCCCATGAGGCAAGGGTATAGAGAAAGTAGAGCAATTCGGACTGAAAACTTGAAAGATTTATTGATATTCATGTGGTTTGGGTGACGGTTACATTTTGGAGGCCACGAGGTGAGCATTGCTTCTTTCACTGAGTTTGTTTGTGCTTACTAAATAAGCGAACGTGTGCTAGTGCTGTCGCTGACTTGTTCTTCCATTTTGCATTCCAGCTATCAGGTGGATTATTGAAAAGGAAGTGCATTAAGCATCTTAGGTTATCCCGTGACCACTTCACTCTATACAAAACTAAAGAAAGTTACTGAGTGTTCCTTAGAAGGAGCTTCCTCCTTTTCTTGCCGTAGGGGTCATGCATGGGGATAGGGACAGCAAACGTGCGCGTTGCTACAGCGGCTGAGCAGAACGAGCATTCGCGGCTAGCCACGCACTGCACATAGCGCACACCTTGTTGAGCTGCCACTACTGTGTAAGGGTAAGATGTATGTTCAAACAGTTCAACTAGTGCATTCCTGTAGAATTTCAACTAGTCCATTTAGTTTAGGAATTCGAATGTAGTTACTAGGGTAATAGAAACTGCCTTAGTATACCCTAGAGAGCTACACATGTCGTACCATCTCGGGCTGTATGGCAGGCACTGTGGCTTCCAAGCGTTAAAAAGGAAAAATGCAGAGGGTATTTAAGGCTAGTCAACAGAGGGTTGGATCCACCTTCAAACTCTGAGAAACGGTGTCATCGATGCTATGTTGGGCATACGGCCAGACTCTACGTGCTACTCTTTTAATTGGAACGTTTTAAAAGGCAAAAACAAGCAAGAGATATACAAAGTGACTGCATGCTTATCGGATTGCATTGGACTGGATGACACACCTTAGTGAACTCTGCAGAAACACTTCCTACTTTTTGGAATGAACAGGTCCTTACATCCGCAGCCAGAAGGTAATAATATATAGTGAGCTAAGCTACACCGCTCTCTATTATACCATTTATATTTAGGTGAGAAATGGTAATTAGTTCACTAACTTTTTGTTTTACAGTATCTCTTGGTATTGCAGTGTAGTCATAGCTCAACTTAGGAAGACGCAATGTTGTGTGGATATGCGCTAGGTGCTAAGCGCATCTAGCTGTCAATGTGTGGAGTACGTAGAGGGTGCAGCTACGCGGAAACTGGCCGTCCGTCTCATATCAGATCGGAATTCTGAGTGGCGCGCGGTTTAAGGAAAAATGTATAGGGAACATTCAGTGATGTGTTATTAGGCTTGTATACAGTCTGGGGCTATGTGTTTCGGTATCTAGACTTTCAATGCAGCGCTACAGTTTTTAGTGCCACATGACTCATTCGTTCCATTACTCGCTTCTCCATGAGCTGTGGATGCAATGGGGTTGCATGTCCCGCCAACAGTTGTCTGATTTTGTCCGAATTATTTGGTGATTCAATAATCTGGTTATCTATGACAAGGGTCTCAGGGGATCGACGCCTTTGGCAATTGAAGTGGTCGATGTCAAAGCGTTCGCTGGAGTGGCGGATTCCGGTTCGCAAGCTCATGTCAGCGTCGTAGCTCCACAGTCGATAGAAAGGCATGAGTTGTGTTCATGAATGTGTCGACGAGGCTACGTTGATGAGGCTACGCAGACCTGAAAAGTGTGACAAGTCAGGAAAGCCGGATGTGCAAAGATTTCATCATCCGGTTGGGATGTACCTCGCAGTGCAGCCCCCAGATGAAGAGGATGGAGTGCTTCTTGCGGCCTGATTACTGGTGAGCGAAGCACTCCAACAGTGGCTCTACTTTTTCAGAGAAGGCCGCCTGTCTGCAAAAATCACTACAGTTCGAGCCCTTGCATAAGCTTTTGGTCATTGGCTTCTGCTAAGATCACCTCAAGAGCAGGGTTTCGATGAATTGAGGTTGCGAAGGCAGGGGACCCTACCAAGCGGTCTGATTATCGAGGAATATGTGGAACTCTGATTAGCACAAGCCAAAACATAGTAGAAGAAATCTTGCTTCATCAATGATTCATCTCAGGTGTAGCCGAGGTGCCACATCAGGTGTTCGCAGACTGAAAGCGATTCACCGTTCAAACAGCCGATTGATGTGGCTTCCACAAATGGTGAACTGCTTGGAGTTTCAGAAGCAGCTGAGCACATCTCCTGCGCCTTTGCCTGTGAAGGAAGAGCCAAATCGAGATTTATAAAGTGTTGATGTTGGGGTTGTGTCAACCGCCCCTAGCGGGGGAGCTGGGATATGGTCTGGTGCGTACGCCGCCCTTCTACTCAATAACATGCAGTCCCCCAACTTGACACGGAGCAGGCATGAAAACTTTCCGTTCATGAATTTGCTAGGATCGCCTTTTCTTTGAGTGAACTACTTCAGAAACTACAAGCTGTAATCTGGATAGATGATACCGACGCCGCAGTGAGGACGCCTATCAGCTGCCTCACAACTCCTCCTGGACTCATGCTGCCCAACTATGAAAGCACTTAGTCCTATCGGCAGATGCTCGTGAAGTAGTGTGTGCATTTCTCTCCAAGCAAGCTACCGGCTCTCCAAACCATCAAAGTATTACTTCATTCTCAGCCCTTCTGCGAAAGCATGCAGGGCTATCCAGTGCGACAAAAGGGAACTCCATGTGGTGTGGTACGAGGAGAAAATGCGGAGCACTACTTACTTGGGCGTTACTTTACAGGCCGGGCTAACCATCCGAGTTTACAACCTTTTGCAAATATTTCTCACTTTTGATCGTCTTAGCATTGTTCGCTGGTGTGACTGCCTCCCGTAGAACGACTAAACGCCAGAATATTTGGGGCATCACTAGCGCGGTCGCCGACGTGCTCTCGCAACGCTCCAGCGGTTCCTATTATGTAACGCTTCACGGTTCCTATCGAGATTGCGTGCGTCGAATGCTTCTGACATCCATGCATCAGTTAGTTATGCCAAAATATAGGAGGGAGATATAGTGAAGCATTACCACGCGGAAAAATCGCCTACTGTAGTTCAAATCAGAGAAGCGATCCCTAATTTGTGCATTCTGACTTCGCCTCGCTGCAGAGCACATCATCGTCGCATTCTGGGTCATGCTGGACTTCACATTACACTACAAAAGCTCTTGCAGTCCATCTGGTGGCCTGGGATGCGTCCCAAGGCAGAGCAGTACACACCATCATGCCCAGATAAGTAGCATCTGAAGCCACATGTTTCTTTACAACCAAGCTTTTGCAACGCCATATGGACCTGTTGAAAAAATTTAGAGTGTCCTGACTATGAATTTGTTTTTGTGGACTGGCAGAGGTCAATGGCAAGGAAAGCATGTGCGTCGCTGTGGACAGACTTAGCAAAGATGCCCATATGACTACTTGTGTCCAGCCTTATCACAGTTGAAGGAGGCATCCAGTTACCTAATTTTATGTCCAGACGTTGCAAGGATTCTCCAAAAATGTAGTTACAGCCAGGGATTCGAAGGTGCTCAGCATATTCTGGGATGCCTTTATGACGTGCCTACACATGGAACATGAAATGACCAGTCCGAACCACCCTCAGATGGACAGACCGACGCACCAACTGCAGTCTTCTGTAGGATTTGCAACTTTATCTTTAAAGCTCCAGACGGTTCGCCTTTTTTCTAAGTAGGCTAGTGATATAAAAGTACTCTCGTCTATCCGTTGCTTTCCTGCATCCTACACTGAGAAGCCTCTTTCCGATCCGAACCTGGACCTAAGGGTCCAGGGTCAGCAGCCACACTTAGAAGCAAAATGATTCTGAGCAAAGGTGGCTAATGCATGCATAAATTTGTGCAAAGCTCCAGAAGGCCTACCACTGAATTACGATGCATGGCTGTCGGCTGTGTATTTTGAGCCTGACAATGTGATTTTGGAAGTCGGTCAGGTTTTACGAGGTGCACCAGAAGGCAGCCAGAGGAAGAAGTTTGTTTTTAGGCGGCCAGACCCATTTGCTGCCTCCTCACGAATCAATGCACTTTCTTGATCTATCAATTCTCCTGCAACCTGAAGTTTCCAGAGCTTTTAGTATTGTCCTGCTAAATGATGGTTCCATGCTCCTCCAAATACTAGCGGCGTGCTAACAACCTTTGCCGAGCAGGGAAGCGGCCCGTGTGGACACCGCCGCGTATCCACGGGGAGCTGTAGAGGTGCTCGAGGCTAGAAATTTCGAGCTTCAAGTACACGCAACAAGGCAGTTTTTACGCAAATGGGGTGGACAACACCAACCTCAATGATTATGCGACGCATGGATGCAGGCTTCCTTGCCTAAAGAAGAATTCACGATTCAGTTTGGCTTGCAACACTAGTTTCCAGGAACAGCACTATTTGCGTTCCTTCCTAACGATCGTTTACTAGCAAATTTCCTTTCTGAAATAGCTAATTATATATTGGCATTGCTGGTACGGTCACTGGTGATTACTCTGAAGGCAATCTCGACAAGTAAATTAGCGCGGAGGCGCTTTCACGTAAGTTGCCCCTGTATTCATGCTTATTCGTCAATCAAGGCTTGGAATTTAACCAGATTGCACGATATGGCTGTACGGGCATGTGGAGTCTGTTCGATTAGGCTTGGAGGCATTCGGAATTAGTACTTGGATTGCTCTTGCAGATCTAACCCGTATTCTCCGTTCTTTCAGAAGGACCTCATATTTTAGCGAACGGACGACAGGGAGCCATCGCGCCACCGCGGTTCTGTTAATTTAATCCATACTTCGGTGTTGACCAGTTTACGCATTTCTTTTACCAGCATATTTCTTTACGCTTGTGGATGCTTAATTCGCCTTCTCTATTTTCTTTTCTTTCGCATTCCTGCGTGCCTCAGAAGTGGCAGTAGGTCAACTGTCGTGCATGCAAGTGGGCTCGACGCACTGGTACGAGAGACTAGGGCGAACTTTAAGGGGGCAGGGGAAAGCTGTTGTTGGCTGATCTACAGATCAGTATTTACAGCTAAAATAACTACAATTAACGGATTAATAAAGAATTGAGCAATTGGCTTGTCCGTTTGTATACCTTGTTTATTGTAGAGTATTGATTTCTTCATACAAACAGAATCAGTCTGTGCTTGTGCGCTAAATAGCACGTGTAACTGGCTGTGAATTATTGGAGTGCTCGTAGGGCACGGCAACGTGCAGCCTAGCTGCGCGTCTACCCTTATTTTGGGAACTCTACCTGGTGGGGTAAGGGGACCGCTGAATATCGTTTGTAAAACAGAGGAAAGCTTGCTCTTTATTTTGAATTTAGTCCGGAGGTAAGTGCCACCTACGGGGACCTTAGATGGAGCTTTCTAAGTGGTACTACGGCGCTACTCCCATGTCCTTTCAACCTCACAGGACACTGCACCCCTTCGAATAGTAACGGTTAGACATAAAGGGCATCTTCTCTCAGTGGGGGTAGATAGTGTAGCGTATTTCCTCTTGACTGGCACTTGCTGCTCACTGCGCCAACACACTCGCCAGAGCCCCAATAACCGCTTTGCTGTTGCTGCACTCGAAGGAGTATGACAGCCACTAACACGAAGAAAGAGGCATACAGCTATTGTAGCACAGCGGATTATTGATAAGAAGAAGCACGCAAAAAGGAAATAGATTTTTGGGTGCGAGCGCTGTGCAGCACCGATCGTCGAGCGCGACTGGAGAGCTGGAAGCAGTCCATGTAGAGCAATGCAAGGACCTCTTATACCTGCAAAACACGCAGAAAAGCACTTTAAATGCTTCCATAATCAGATGCACGCTCTTCAATTACGTTATTGTATCCACTAAACACCAACAGCTGTGGCAGTGTCTGTTGTGTCTATGGCACCGCCGACTCGGCAGTACCACCTCCCCCCGCAGTAAGATGCCCCCCACTAGCTTTGTCTTTATCCTTCTCGGAAAATTTTCCACTACTTCTGGAGTTAGTCCCCCCAATGTTCATCATATTGGCCGGATATAGGCCTTATTTAGCGCTGTTTTCACGTCTATTCAGCGCACATCAATACCTGCCAGGGGGGCCCCTGTCATGTCCTGCTTAACCGCTGTTGCGCCTGCAGGAATTCTTTCCTTATTCTAAATTTGCGAGCCATCTCAAAAGCGTATAATCAAGCGCCTCTCAGAAATCGGGGACCCTATTAACGGCGTTAATACCACCAATCCTACGCGCACAGCGGTGGACACACAAGGCAGAGCACTGCGTCCTCCCTGTCTTTTCTTCAATTTGCTAGGTCTGTTAATATCAGCAGCATCCACACCCTGTGGCTACTGATGGGATACGAAGGTCTAACGGCATCTATATACTCCCTCAAAACTCCTTCTGATCCAGCAAATATCTCGGTTTTTCTCGCAAATTCTGTCTACTTGCCAATAAGAAGTCACCTCTGTGTCTTTCCCTTTCCTCTATGCAATCTCTTTAGGGCCGCTCCTTGGACCCTACTGCCAGCAGCGCCCTGAGGATGGCACGCCCTCCCCCTCCTTGCTCTTTTCCCCGGTAAATAGCGAAAAGCTATACATTGAAAGTAACGCCTCTGTGACCATCGGCCGAACTATCCACGGGGGAAACCCTTTTGGGTTCTCTCCAGCTGCCTAACTATGGAGCAAATCAACCAGGATGCTCACTGCAAGACCTCAGTAAAAGGTCCTCGTGGGCCCCTGTTTCCCCCAGACGCAGCGCCATGTGTTGTAGGTGGCCCTTCTGCAGAGCATCAGCCGGTCCCTTTGCCTTGCACAAGTGCCTCCGAGGCCTCCACAGGGGCCCCTTGGGGCCTTGCAGCCTGTTTGTCAGCTGTCAGTCACATGAAAGGTTCAGAGTGCAGCAGCACTCACTGCACTGCACGGCCTCCTGTGGGAACTCCCTCTTCGTTTCCGACGATTGAGGGGGCGGCAAGAAGAAGGGGGATTAGCCCCACTTATGGACAGCCTTTGTCAGACACCACTGATTGCGTCTTACAAAAAAGCAGGGATGAATGGCCGTCTGCTTCACGTGACCCAGAGGCTCCCTTGGCGGTGCCAGAGGACTTGAAAGGAATGCATATCTTCTCCCTTTGTTCTGGTAAAGTATTTGGCCGGGAGGAGAGGAAGGGGCGTTTCAACTGCGCGACGCCGCAAAACTCGAAAGAAGAGGTCTCGGGTGCAATGACTACAGATAGCTCTCTCTCCGAACTTGCTGGTCACCCTACTCAAATCGAAGGGTCTCTGAAAAACCTTGCTGGGGTTTCTTCTCAAGCGAAAGGTGGCCTTTGTGGTTTCTCCGACTCCACAAATAAATTACAGGAGTCTCAGCCTTCCACAGCGTTGGACGCTGCTGCAGGCGAAGCGCCTTGTGAAAATCCTCGGGTGTCTTCCAGTGTACTGAGGCCCCCTGGCGAGGGTGCAGGCGGGTCAGAAGGCCCACTCAGTGTGGGGCCCCGTCGTCCATGTTTGGTGCTGCTGGACCTGGACAACACGCTGATCCCTACGGGGTGGATAATGGGATGCTGGAGGAAGATGCAGCTGTATTTTGGATTGCAGCAGGCTGTTGCGTGCATAAGGAAAGGTCTTGAGCAGGCGGAACTGGTGACGGCGTTAAGGGCCTTGTTTGACGACTTGCGGCGATTGAGAGAGAAGAGGCACACGCAGATTGTGATCGTGACGAACGCGGGTCTTAGAACAGTGCAGGAATTCTACCTCAAGATGTGCCTGCCAGAGCTGAAGGAACTTTGTGAGAGGGAAAAGGTGTATATACACTCAACGGAGCATTTCGCCAGGAAGGTTGGGCCTATTCCTCCGATGACAGAAGAAGAGGCCTTCTGTGAATTTTATACAGCCCTAAAGGCAAGCTGCTAGCTTTTTCCTGAATACATTAGGATTGATGCCTGTGCACAAAGCGATTACTCTTGGGACCAGACCCTCTTTATGTCGATACGCATCGGCTTTAGGGTGTGCTCCTGCTCGCTAACACACGTTTCGTGTCTCCTCTGGTGTTGGTTTTTCCATCTCCGGGCAAACATAGATTTAAAATGCTTCCAAGTTATCGGAGGCGTTGGAGAGTTCCCCATGGGCTGAGGCTAGCTGTACTCCTAAACGTGCTGCAACCCTCTCGGCTGTCATTCACGCCTCTAGTCGCTCCCTAAGTGGGCATCTCTCTATTTTCCCGCTGCTGCTAGCCTCGGGTTTCGCCAATATCTGTTTCTATGTGTCGCTTGGCTTCGTTTTACCCCCGTAAATGTCCGTTTGCGTCATGCTCTCTTGCCAAGTTTCTCTGTCTCTATGTGCAGTACCACGAGTTCGACTTCGTCATTCAGCGCTATCTAAACGCTCTCCTCTGCCAGGCGCCGATTCCTTTACAGGGAGCCGTTCAGGATGAGGAAGCTCGTTCTCCCTGTAGGGCCCCTTCTTGTTGTGTGGGGGCCTCTTGTCAGCTGGAAGGAGGTCCCTCGCATCTTGCACGACGGCCAGTTGCTCCCTGCTGCAAAAGGGCCCGGCTGTCTGCTCAGCTCGAATCCACCGCAGCAGCTGCATCGGCGTCGGAAGACCGCTGCGTTGGTAGTGGGGAGCCTCACGCCAATTGCTGCGCCTGGTGTAGGTCTGAAAGCAGCACTCAGGCCTCCCTACCTCGCGAGAGTGTTTTGGAGCGAAACCCACGAGAGGGCTTCAGTTGCCGCTCTCCTTGCAAAGCGGAGCCTTTGAGGGGGCAGACGAGGCCTCTGCAGGCGCAGGAGCCAAACGAGGCGTGCTGCTGCTGCAACACAGCCACAGGAGAAACAGTGGATGTCCCCTGCAATGCAGCCTTAAGTCTGCGCGACCAGCTGCAGGCCGCTGCTGCTGTGTACGCACAGGGAGATGGAAACAGAACAGAAAGCAGTCCTGCACCCTCGCCAAGCGAGAGCCCAAGGGGCTTTGATCCATTTCCTGTGGACTGGAGGTGCGACCTGGTTAGCGCTGGGGACCAGGTTTGCGAGATACACGCCGCGTGTCGGGTGGCTAGGCATTTTGCAGGACATGTCAAGTTTGCCAAGCTTCTCTTTCTTAGGGACCCAGAAGATCCTAGGTTCCTTGCTCAAACGCCAATAAGGTTTACTGCAGTAAGGCATTACAATGGGGAGATGCAGACGCATGTCGTAGACAGAGACACACAAAGCAGAAAGTGGCAGAGAAACTTCGTTTGGAGAGTATTAGAGGGACGCAGATCACCGAGTTTGGCTAGAGAGCAGCACGCAGTGCTATTTGTGGTGTATGATGCTTTGCAGCAACTGAAAGAGCTTCACGCGTCTTTGTTACATATAGTTTCGTGTGACGAGGAGACTCTAGACGAGCAGGGCCATCCCCACTGGATAAGGCGAGGCTCCTTTTCCCAAGTGACGATCATAGCCCCCGAACGGCTAGAAGCACCACCACGTCACTGCTCCGCTGCGCGTGTCAGGCACGCCTTCGAGTACCTGCGAAAGAGGCGCATCAAGAGCAACAGGGCTGCCACAGCCAACGCAGCACTCCGGCTTAGGCAAGACCTGCCTCTTCGGCAGGCAGGGGGAAGGGGTGGTAGCGGCAAACAGGATCAGGGAGGGGTCCCTATACACACAAATAGGAGATACAACCTCTCATGCCCCTTAGAGTGGGAGAGAAATGCAGTCGCAAATCCCCCTAGTTCCCGGGCTATGTGTACGCTTCACGATGCACGGGGACCTCCCCATTTCCCTCAAACGCAGAGCGACGCATCACAGGGCGGGATTGAACAATTTGCTGTGGCTTCTGAGAGCAGAAGCCTCTAGACACCCCGCGCCCGTAGAGGCATTTGGGGTCCCCTCTTCTTTTGCCGCCTCTGGCTCCTCAATGGCTGTTGTGCAAAACTGCTAAGCCCCGCATGATGAACTGCACGAAGTAACTTCAATATGTGGAGCACTGAGGTTACTAGCCACAGCGCTTTATATCCCGGCCAGCGAGGTGGAATGCGGTTAGTGCGTTAAATAGACCTGAAACGCGCGGTGGCTTAGACCAAAGGGGGAGCTGGGGCCCAGGATAGCCATTCCTCCCTGCATAAGGTAGAAAGGAGAATAACTCCAGTACGCTCTAACTGTAATCTCTTTGAGTCTTGCTGATAAGGCAGAACGGGAAAAGGCATGAAGCAACAAAATATGCCGAGGAGCGGAGCTTATGGTCACACATGAGTGGAGGGATGATCATCGTGCTTCTATAAGCATACTTTTCGAGGCTCCGACACAATGCCCTGACATCAATTTTTCCTCACTGAAATGCATGTCTATACGATTCGTGCAAGACAGCGCCATAGATAGTGATTTCCAGGCAAGATACCGGTCCTCCACCTCGAAGAGTGGACCAGCACCTGGGGTAGCAATTCATGTGCTAAGGCTTGTGCCACAGGGTCCCCTGGAAGGGCTAAGGATGACCCCTCCCCATTGCCTCTTTCAACAGGTGCGTACATCTGCTCTTTAGTTTGCAGAAGAAAGGGCCTTCAGTATTTTTGAGAAGGCTTAGAAGTGTCCAGTTGCTTGCTTATTTGGTCCGGACCCTGGTAAGACCCTTTTTGGAGGAGTAGGATTTTGCATTCTATGCCTCGCATTTGTGCCCGCAGAGGCAGCTCTGCATGTGCCAATGCATAGTACAGACTAAACGAATGGAGGATCTTCACCTCACTTTCTGCTTCCAGCATGCACATGGCCGCCCCCTGACCTAAAAACACTGCTCCGAGGCGTTTCCAAGTTTTGAGTCAAAAGCCTTGTACATACCCACGACCAATTCACTCTCCGCTTTTCTACAAAAAGTTCGATGCTAATGCAAGATCAAAACGCAAACGGCGACTGAGAATAGGCATGGCATGTTCCCTAGTTGTTGAGTCGCTGCAAAAGTTGAGAGGGCGCATTTTGAAAGTCGCATTGCGTCAAATGCACCAAATGCTCTTCGATCCATCTTACGCAAGTGAGCTGCCGTCACCGCTGAATGGCGAGCTATCTGAGGGGGGCAGGGGGAGTTCGGAGACCCGCACTACAGCACAGGTGCCATCCCCTTCTTGACGCTTGGCTGCTACAACCACCGCAGCTTTCTAAGCATAGAGTAGTCAGCATCCGACGGCCAAAAGGGGGGCCTGCTGCACTGCGTTTGAGGAATAAAGACTTCCTGTCCCTAAAAACTCTAAAGCACACGTGGCGTCTAGGTCCCGGGCCTTCGCGGGACCCCTTTGTGTACGAAGACGCTCAACGCACTGTTGATTCCCTCTCGTCTCCTACTTTAATTACTGCCGACCCTCTGCATCATAGGCCTGAGCTACAACGGAAGGTTGTTGCTGTAGCTGCTGGCTTGGCGCCTGAGAGTAGTTGGGGGCGGAGTACATGCCGGCCCCTCCGGTATGTTCTCCAGTGGGGTAGTAGGGGGACATGCGAGCGAATTTTTCGACCTGCTGCTCCACGTCGTTGGTCAGCTCTGTCTCATGTAGAGCAGGAGACACGTTGTTAACCTCTGGCTCGAAGAAGATAGCCCAGGTGGTGGCAGCCAATAGTGCAAACCAGATGGTAAGCGAAGACGCACCACCGATAGGCACAAAGAGGACGCAGAATTCTGTAGCAGCACGCATAGACATACAGACTAGCAAATGTAATGCGGAAGGCCAAAGATGTACTACCCTGGATCGTATTGCTTTCTACACCGTGTGCACGTGGACCCGCGATTCCATGGAGATACATACCAACAGCACTGGCGAATCCGAAGAGGGCAGAGTTGATGTACGCGTGTAGATCTCCCGCTCCTTCATCGTGATAAACCTCTAGGAGGTAAGTCGCTGCTGCATATAGCGCGAGGCAGACGGCGTGAAGGCAGCGAATATAAGAGAAAAAGAGGCACTCAGGCCCGCCTTCAGTGAAGTGCATATACCACTTGGGCTTGTAGAATTTGGCAATGTACAAAAAGAAGATGAATTGCATCACGCTGCTCAGCAAGTCAAGGAAAGTCGCAAGACGAAGAATCTTGCTTCCAGCGCGGTAACCGCGAGCCCAGCTGCAGCCAACACAGGCAAAAATATACAGCAACATAGGGCCCAATGAATAGAAGGGGTGAGAATCTAGACCTACCCTCCAGGCGCTCCTCCTAGGAAAGCTGTTCCATAC
This sequence comes from Cyclospora cayetanensis, assembly GCF_002999335.1. Classification (NCBI taxonomy): domain Eukaryota; phylum Apicomplexa; class Conoidasida; order Eucoccidiorida; family Eimeriidae; genus Cyclospora; species Cyclospora cayetanensis. The sequence continues at coordinate 18,656 of NW_020312203.1, read as the reverse complement.
TTCTCTCCCACAACCTATTTATCCTTGTGTGCTGCTTGTGCTGTTTATGGAATAGTTCCCTTACCACGCATCATCTGCCGCAATTGCCTGGAAGCAGACGAGGTACGTTGCTCCGAGCATGTAGAGCCCAGAGAAGAAGGCCAATGCAGTGTGGAATCCCTCAGAGCTGCGGGCGGCCTAAAAATTCAAATCATACAGTCTCATAAAAAGCCAGAAACTACATCTTAGACATAAATAAGCTGAATTTAATCGAGCTTCCGTGGTCTGTGCACAATCGCGCGCTTGTTCGCAACAACAAAGTCTGTTCGAGATGTTTCTGTCGACACCGACGCATCGAACATATCGAGTGTACGCTAAAGGGCTAGGATATGTTGTATCGGATATTTATCATCCAGGAATCGCAGAGTATCTCGATGGCAAGCGCGGTGTGCACACCTCGCTCATGCCCTGGAGCTCATAGCCAAAGAGACCGGAGCCGCCGGAGGCCCAGTAAGAGATGAAGAGGCCAGTTAGGGAAAGAAACTGCAGGAGAAAGCCACCGCGTAGCAAAAAGCTGTTTCCGCTGATCGAGCCACAAAAAATGGCGCCGGGCAGATCGACACAAGGTCCGCGCATAGCCGGTCTGGGGTCATCAAAACCCTCTTGCCGTGTAGAGAACCACATCTTCAAATTGTTATGAAATTGACTGCTCTATGGACAAAATAATGCAGCAACCAATTGGCTGAGCCTGCTCTGCGGAAGAGCTTCTCAGGACTGCCCGCAGTGTATCCAATGAGGTCCGCTGCCGACGTCCTGTGCACTGGAGGGAGCGGCAACGCCAACAACAACGCAATCTGTCTCCGTGTCTCTCAGCAAAACTGCTGTACAGCTTCAATCTTTTAAGACTCAGAAGAAGCTGGCGCCCAGTCACTTTGTGAGAGAAGAGTCGCAGCTTCAGCTCCGCAAGCCGCGCTCAGCTCAGGGCCTCGGGCTGTCGCTGGCGCCCTTGGCTAGCAAGGCAGCATTCGCTGCCGAAGGGTAACAATCTGGAAGGTTATTCTAGTCTCTTTGCTTGGCTTCTCCACTCCCCTTTAAATGAGAGAGAATTTGAGTACTAGAAGGCTAAAACTTGCGTGCAATTTTATTCATGCATGATCTGTTGCAGGGGCAAAACGGCACACTGGCGGTATAGTACACGGATTATGCGTTTTGGCAGAATGTGGCGAACTAGAGAGCCACTAAAGAATTGAAAATATTGCTCTCAATATGAGCGTTATGTTAGAACAAATACATCAGAGTGTATGCTTGGTACAATTGACTCCTGTTTTGACGGAGATAGAAGGAGCGCCACACGCCACAGGGCACGCGGTCCAGTGAGACACAATGTTTATGCAATAAATGAATGGAGATTATTACTCAACTGCTTTATTGCAAGTACACTTGGTTTTCGGGGGTGAACGGAGTGTGCCTTCCCTGCCCCAAATAAGCTATTCCGGGATGGGCTCCTTCGGTGCAGCAACCCCAACGGTTTCGTATCGGTCACCCGGGGCTGTTGTGTGCGCTTTTATTCAGTCTAGCCGTACTTACTGCGGTTTAATGGTACCTTTTGTGGGTTTTACGACCCATTCGCACCTTTAATTTTCCTGAGGGCTTCCCATGCGCCACCCCTCTTGAAAGTGCTGCAGCGGGAGGAGCAGCCGCAGCTTCGGAGAGAAAGAGGGCGAGAGGGAAGGTGCCTGTTGGTAGACAGCGTTAATACCCAAACTAAAGCAGCAACTTTGTCACTAAAGCATGGCATCTGGTATTTTGATGCTGACAAGCTGCAACAAGCAATCGCATTGATTGCCTAACGGACCAGGGTTGCTCATTGTGGTGGCGCTTCTCAGTCCGGGGCTGCAGTGTCTGTTGTTTCTTGACCTTCACGCGGCACACTAATGAAGCTTTTGGTGGTGTGCATAGTTCCTGTTTGAAGAATCTACTGGGAAACTGCCCGTTCACTCATAGGGCAGGGCCCGAAGGGCAGAGGGCCCCCAGGGGAAACCGGTGGTCAGCTATTGCGACATCAAGGGAGTTGCATCGATTGACGCTCTAAACCACCTGCACTCTGCGGGTGCAGTCCATGTAGAACGCTACCGGAGGGGCGAGATGCTCTGGTTTTCGCCCCGGGGCACCCCCAGTCACCCGCTTCCGTTTTGTCAAGATGGCGCAGACACAAATATCATCCTCCCGCAAGCAGTGCGACTTTGCCAAACTGTAAGCTCGTACACTTGTCCAATTGTGCTTCTCCTATTCCTCTCAACTTGGTTGCACTAGTGAGTTAAGCGCCACATATCCTTTTGCCTTCGGCCGCAGCACGTCCTTTGTGTTCGAGTAGAAGGGCCTTCCAAACGTTGTGTAGGGAGTCAACGATGTATAAAACTACCACTTCTGTGTGTGTTTTTACTTCGGCCTTCTTTATGTGATTCAGGCTGATGGCTGGATATGACTTGGAGCTGAACAACAAAAATACTCAAGACTTCAACGTCGTCTTTCATGGGCCTAAGGAGAGTAAGCGGAACAGCCTTGTCCTGAATATACTTTTAACCTTCTCATTTGGAGTTTTAATGCCTCGTTTAGACGCGTACTCTATTTTGTCTTATCCTATGTATTTTCCACGCTTTCTCAACATTTTTTTCGTCCCACCGCCCTACAAACTTGTTGTTGGCAAGAAATCCTGTCCACGCCTCTATGCGCATACTTCTTTACTTTATGAAGCACAAAGACACTCCAACAATAATAGTTAAGCTAAGGACTAAGCGTTTTACCTCCCTCCTAGATACAAGTCTCAGACGCGCTCAAGTATTGAGTTAAAGGGGTAGTTTTGGACCACCCACGACTGCTGTCCTTTTGACCTAACCTTCGTTTTGCATCAGTCAGGTTCATCAGGTTTACTTCACCCATACTTAGGCGTTTTCTTTTATTTGAATCTTTGCCTTGTGAGGTCTCAAGCATCTGGCCATCAGTAAAAATGCACGCTATCTTGACTTCTCCTCCACTTGTTTCTTGCAGTGCTCTAAGTTTTTCCTCATCTTTCATTCTTTTGCATGCGTAGTTTTGTATGCGTTCAACCGTTTTGTGTTGTTTGGTCTTCCAGCGATCTATGAAGGCGGCGTTTGGCGAGTGCACGTTACGCTGCCAGATGACTATCCCTTCTCTTCGCCTTCCATAGGCTTTTTAAACAAGATCTTACATCCAAATGTTGACGAGGCTTCAGGGTCTGTGTGCCTCGACGTCATTAACCAAACTTGGACTCCACTATACAGTGAGCGAGCCGGAGGGGGAGGGAGGGAGGGAGACGGTGGGAGCGAAAGAGGGCGAGACATCGAGGGCAAGACAGGTGTGGCTGAAACTAATGGGGATTAGCTTCAAGAAGGTATACGATCGAGCAAGCTGTAGAGATGGCTGTGGTGCAGTCGCAAATTGCAGCTTACACTTCAATTAATGGTGCTATTCCTGTTCCGTATCGTGTTTATGCATTTTCTGCCATGCTCTCAATTACAGCCAAACTTTACTTACTTTACTATGTCAAATTATAGCCGTTCAAATGAAAATGCATATTGCATTGGAAGTTGCAACTAGTCAACATGAAAAACGCGAAACTGTAGCTCAGCCTTTTCCTCAAGATGACTCGCTGAGTGCAGGTTTAGTTCACCCCTTCATTGGTCAACACATTGTCACCACATGCCCTTTGTGCTCTTCGTCTTTATTTCTTCATTCATCTTTCTTCGGTGTTTCTTCTTCAGGCCTTGTAAATGTATTTGACGTATTTTTGCCCCAGCTCCTCACTTATCCAAACCCACAAGATCCGCTTAACAGCGAAGCCGCATCCTTGCTTAACAGAGACAAGGCTCAGTATGAGCAAAAAGTCAAGGGTACGCCTGCACCTTTCCCGTCACTTTAGGCATAATTCACATCTTTCAGTGACCTGTATTGTCCTGACTAGACAGTGGCTTGATTATAGTGTTGTGGCCGGAAACATCTGCAAAAGGGTACGTGTTTCCATTTTCCAGACATTAGCTTCTGGTATGCTACTGTAGCTAGACTGTTTTCGTGGTGCGTCTCTGAGCTTGTGCTGCAACTATATTTGCGTACAGAGCATGTGATGAAATATGCGAGTCGTGACTCATGGGAGAGGGAGCAAGCGAGAAAGAAAGAAGATGAGGCACCTCCGCAGCACCAGGAGAGCAGCGAATCGCAAGCCAGCGAACTGGGCAGAGTAGATGAGGATGCAGACGGTGCTGGTATTGAAGACTTGTAGTTAGAACTAGACTGTGGAAGAAGAGAAGAATGAAAGGCGCGAAGAGAGACATTGCAAGGCATACTGTTGTGCTAAAAGTGACTTTCTGGTACAGGAAGATTGCCATGAAACAACCTGCTTGTGTCATGCTCTGAATCTCTCATTCGTCTGCTGAAACTCTCATCCCTTCTCCCTCCGTTTGTTGCTTCTGTGTAAACTGTGCCATCCTCGTCTTTCTGCCTTTTGTTTTTCTTTGATATTCCATCGAAAGCATTCCGACAGCGTTCAGTCTAGTACATGAAGCATTTGCGAGATATTGTGCTGTCTGTGGAGAAAAAAGATGAGCAGACAAACGGCTTCTGCTGTTGTGTTTTGGCTTGGCTTAAGACAAGTTCTTTACCTCATTAGCTTCCGAGCCACAGGAAGGGTGCAGAGCCTGCTCTTGGGTGCTGTGGTTCGGCTTATTTTGCCCCTATCATACACATGTCGTATGACAAATAGTGTACGGCATACGCTACGTTATATGATATGAGGTAATTTGATGTTTTCTGAAAGCTGCCGCACTAGGCATGAGCTTCAGAGTGTTAAAGTGCGTCAAAGGGAGACGCCTGATGGAGTAGCTGTCCAACAACGCCTGGTTCGCACCAACGAGAGGCACAACAGCAAAAGCAACAAAATAGACATATCGCCTGTGTTGCTGACTGGACTTCCCAGATGGTCAGTGAGCCGCGGAACAGGATCTTAATGGAGACATGGGCATCGAGGGAAAACCCAGTATTGGTCAAGATTGTTTTGTCTGCGACATGCATTGCACCTGCTGTGTTTGCTGCACTGGATGCAGCTGATGACGTGATATATCTAAAGCAGCAGGTATCAATTTGTGTTCAAGGCAGCAGCTAATTTTTGTGGCGGCATCATTCTCTGTCCGCTGCCCGGGACCCGTTGCAATTGCTTATGTGCCTTTGCATTGCTTGTAGTGTACAACAATGCAGTGCGTCTTCTGACTCGCAGTAGTTCGTTGCATAGTTCTCCTAATGCTCAGGGCCTGCCATATCAACGCATGACCTATGAAGTACTAGGTAACATATCAAATGATGTATTTCGATAAGCGGTGTCGTTTGTACAACTTGGCATAAAAGAAAGCATACGGCCTGTGGAGCACGTGCTATAAAAGCCATAACAGCATATAACATGGTTGTATGTTGTATATACGATTTATACTCCACAGTGGGCTTTCTGTGGGTCTGTTGAACGACCCATTTTGCATTTTATTGGGCTCTGTGGCTGTTCCCTGAACTGTGGACTGTAGGCGATCTAAAGGCGTTGAAACGAGGGCGAGCTGCGCCTATAGTGGAGAGCAGTCAACATAGAGTAGTCAGTGCGGACCATATGCATCCGTCTAGCGAATTTATGCACTCGTAGCTGCTTGAAACGGAAAGCTGAAATGCAAGTCATTGGCGGTCGTAGCCTCCGTACGTTTTCAAAACTCTGTGTATTGCCTGGATGCTGCTTTTTACTTTTAGTAACAAGGGTGAACGAACAGCCATGCAACGGTGCTCAAGCATTCAGACGGCCAGGGCATTGTATCTTTAGCCCCAATTCCTGAATGGGTGAAAATTGTATCTAGACACAGAGAGGTCAAACACTCTTTCTGGCTTGCAACAGCTGTTCCCCCTCACTTGCCATCCCGGCACAGAAGATGGGACGACAAGGTTCTTTAAAGAAGGAGTACTTTGTAGCTTATTGCCAATGTAAAATTAAACTGTCCCCTGATGCAGTGGAAAACCTGTGGAAGAAGCATCGGAGGCAGGATAGGGAGGGGAAGTAAGGGGTAGACCAAGTACGCTTAGTTGCTCAATCCCTCTCGGACTTGTCTCCCTGCTCCATTCATGCGTGCTGTGTGCGGTATCGAGAGATAGCTGTGTCCCCACGCACACAAAATGTTATAGATTGTTGGCTCTACCACTTACAGGCGACCAGCACTCTTTGACTTACTTCAGCTGTTGACCGTCGTTGACCTTTCCTAGGAGGCCCCCTTCCAGACCGTACTGTCATCGTGGTACTCGTTTTGTACTTTATAGAAACGACCTTAGGGCCGATGAGTTGTGATGCATTGCAATGGTGCCAAAAATAGTAGTCATGTCTCCATTTAATCTCAGTGATCTCCCTGTCCAACAACCAGTCATCTAACACTTTCGATCCTCCCCCATACTTTACTAAACCCCTTCCTCCTGCATATCGAGCTGGTGCCGTATAGTGGAAAAAGACATCCTACGTGTTTTGCTCATTGGTAGACGCGTAAGTACAGATCATTTGAAATCTAAATAGACGGTATATGAGTAATAACAAATAAACTTCCTCCCTTCCATACCAGTGCTGTTCAGACTTGAAGACTCAAGGGAAGCAGGGACAACCAGGCTGCGCGTAGGTGCACCCTCTAAGCATTCCGATCACTCAGAAAAGCAAGCGCTCATAGCTTTTAATGTGCGCGCACATACCCTTGCGTTTTCTTGTGTCGAGCTAACAGCACTTCGCAATCAAAATGATATGATATACGAAGAAGCAAACCAATCAGCCAATTCTTTACTGTGTCCTACTTAAATATAATTAGTGTGGTAGAAAGTGTTGAAGTGTAGCAAATAGAGCCCATTATATGTCCTTCCCTATTTTAAAACATATGCCCTCGTCTTCTGTACCTGTGTATCGAGGACGATTGCATGAAGTACTGTGAGAATTTTCACACTACCGCCACTCCCCGAACAGGCAGGAAGGCAAAAATAGTGCAAATTAGAAAAGCGCATGTGTGTAGAGGCCGCTAAAAAGAAGCCGACGGGCATGATAATGCACTCACAAGCCAACAACGAAAGAGGGGGTAAGCCAACATTACCGCGGTGGAGCGATGACTCACTGTCGTTCGTTGGAATGCGAAAAAGTGTTAGCGTCCTACTACAATAAAATAGAGTGCAGGTATAGTATATAAAGGATATTAAATTACACATTTTCAACAGTGGAGCTATGGCGCCATGCAAGTGCGGCTGGGACATGCAAGGGAGTCTACCACAAAACTCGAAAAGATGGATTGGGGAAAAGGCAGAAAGAAACATACCTGAAAGTTCCTGTGCATAGATCTGAATGTAGAGAAGACACCGAAGTGTTAACCGAGCAATTTCGAAGTGATACCCGTGGCGCTCGCCCTTCCACAGGGCATATGCTGCCTGAAATAGCTCTCTACATCCAAGGATCGCAAGGAGTTCCTTCCATAGAATTCTATCGTCACGAGCCGAACCGAGCCGTAAGCCCTCTTAACGAAAATAATGCCCGCATTTATGCCTCCTTCGATCACTGAATTTGCCTCTCTACATCCCATTTAAGTAGAAACTGCCATCTAGTACCCCCTCGGTGCTCAATTAGCCTGGACTTTACCACTTCTACGGTTCCCTGTTGATCCTCCGGCTCTATACGGGTTACTTGACAGCGTAACAAACTCTGCAAATATTCCGGAAAGTCTAGAGCTTAGAAACTTCTCTAAGCTGCCACTGTTGATAGCCCCGTGGCCCTTCCAGCCATTAAGACAATTGATATAGTAAGAACAAGCGTTGATTTGTGAGAGGATGGCAGATGGTCCTAGCCACTTGGCCGCACACATATTTGTCTGGACACCTCTTGGTCCACCTTTTAAAGCCTGTCTTGATCAGAACCGAATCGCTGTGGTCAAAACGTACAGGCGACCACCGCTCATCCTAATTCCGCGCTGCTCTCTCTTGAGCTCTACGCAGACATAGCGTGCACTGTCCCGCTGCTGTCTGAATCCCTTCGCTGCTCATGGCGGATTTTGATTCCGTACCACCACCAGGTCCTGAACCGGGCCGTAGACGGGATCCTCAGTGTAGACCGGGAATTATGAAGAGCCTGGGTAGACGAGTGTACTGCTGCATTATAGAAGGGCTCAGAACAAGGGAATCAAGCCAAGCATTTGAACTTTGTAAGCATAGAGCCGCAAGTACCGCAGAAGAGTGAGCTTGCTGCGGTCGGTCTGTCCAGCTGCCTCAAAGTGGTTTGCAGTGGCCCTTGTATACTCAATGCGTAGGCAGGTCATAAAGACACGCCAGAACAAAATTACGAGCTTAGTATACCTGCATAATCGTGACACTCTTGGGGATTTTATGTAGCTTTTAGACATGGATTTAGAATAATTGGAAGAGCCTTTGAGTCGTAATAGAGCTGGGACGGGGTGTGAAATAGGGATGTTCGCCAAGATTCTCGACAACGACCTACATGCTATCCTGACCATTGACCTCTGCCAGTCCAACAAAATCATAGTCAGGACAGTTTGAATTTTTCAACATCCAGATGGCTTTGCAAAAGGCTGGGTTGTAAAGAGTTGCGTGCCTTTAAATTCTTGATCATCTGGGCATGACAGTGCGTGCTCTGCCTAGGGACGCATCCCAGGCCTCCAGAAGAACTGCAAGAGCTTTTGCGCTGTAGTGTGAATACCAGTATGGCCCGAACCAACACGATGGTGTGACTTGCAAAACTACACTGCTAATCAACGCCGGGATGTACAAATGACGAAGTCACCGCCTTGTTTGGAGCCACAAAATGCCATAATCAGCGTGAAGGGGCTTCACCCACTTTTTCCTTCTAGATTTTGACTATAACAGTTGTTGCATGAGTGTCAGAAGCATACGATACGCAATCTCGATGTTCACCTTGAATCAGCACAGAAAATCAATTGTAGTGCACAATAGAGAGCCGCTGGGGCGTCGCGAGAGCAGGTCGGCGACTCACTATAAAGTCATACTACCGGAGGCACCAATACCAGCGAACAGCCCTAGGATAATCCAAGTTTCAGAAGCCCTTTGAAAGATACAGAGACTCTGATGATCGGTCTGGACAGTAGAATCACGCCTTATCAAGTAGTGTCCGCACTTTTCCACCCTCCACCACACCGCATGGAATTCCTTTTCCTGCACTGCATGCCGCTACTCGGTGTTTGTGGAACGATCAGAGTAACAAGCAACAGTGCGGCGTCTTAGAGAGCCCGTAACCTCTAGAGGAAATAACAGGTACTGCTGTGTTACTATCAGTGGCCTTTGTCAGGATGTGCTTTTAAGCGGGCATTACAAAAGCCGGAGCAGCTTCAACAAAGCCAACATGCGTCCCTCCTGTGGCATCCTGCGTATTTATTTCGGTCGAAAGGGCAGCAATTTAAGAACGCCAAGAGTGAAGTTTCGATAGTAAGATGCAAGCTGAGAGCTTCATGTCCTTGGAAAGGTCTTCAAGTAAGCACCACGGCATTATTGCTTCAATTTTCTCGGAGACAGTTAAATTCCTGCAAGTGAAACACGAAAAAGTTGACACTAAATTGTTCTCAAGCCAACGATTGTTGTGTACCTTCACATACCACTGCTTGTTCTGCAACAGCTGAACGGCACTCCCTTGGTGCTTCAGTCGCTTCTAAAATTTTTGGCTGAATCGTAAGGCTTCTCCCATGTAAATCGGCCATCCAGCCGTAAGTGGTAGGCTCGCTACAATTTCAGTTGACCTGTGGCTAAACTCGGCTGGGGCTTTGACAAGTGCAAGCGGCGTTCGAGTAGGCTCGCGTTGGCGAGAGTGGACCGTGATTTTGTGCCTGTCACCAGGGTGAACAGGGATTTGTAAAAAAGCCTCTATGATGTCAAGTGTCGAGCAGACTGTTGATCCGCCGCAATCTGTCAAGCAATTTGCTTTGCTAACATGACGCATGGAAAACCTCCGTTTTACAGTAATTTTGTTCAGAGGTTGTAAGCTAGCGCGCTTGCATTAGGTCCGTCCCTTTACGGTACCAACACCAGGTTTTGCCATGAGGCGCTGGTCCATTCTCGCATTACGCCTTTTCAACAGGTCATCCGCCTGCCTCTTAATTTTCTTTTCATAAGCGCGCCTCAGCATCGCGCACTAAGCGAAGAATATTACGCAACCTTTCGAAAGAGCGTTACACTACGCATCCCCTCCATGCAGACTTTGCTTCGGTTGATTGTTGCCTACCCCGACGCCTAACTCGCTAAATCTTGGTGATCGCTGAAGTAGAGCCTTCACTGCTGTTGCATCACGACTCAAACTTTCCTTCTCTTTTTGCGCATAGGAGTCTACCAACGCACAAGGCGAAAGAGGAACTATACGAATTGGATGTAGGGTTTTAACTTGCACAGGTTGGGTTGCTAAGGGCCCTGCCAAGAAAGCCACAAGAAACTGGCTCTGGGATTCACTGCTCAAGTACCAAGCCACAAACAGCAAAAGAAAAGGCCATCACAGCGTCTCCCATCAGCGCATAGCACTTATCCAAGAAAAATCATTCTTCCGACCAACGGAAAGAGATCGAGAGCAGCACTGGACGCGAAAGAGGCAGTGCTACAGTGAGCTTACAGCCCCATACATGGGAAGAGGAACGCAGTGGAGCGCAGTAAGACGGCTCGGCGTCTCCTCTTGTACTGTAGGCTTGAAATTTGGTACAGTCTGGATGTCGTGTGTCACAACCCTTCCGATTTGTGCGAGGGAATCAGGTTGCGGCTCAGAATGGACTTCAGCGCAGATCGAGCAGAGGCCGCTTTGAGAATAACAACTTCCTCGTGATCCAGGTCGAATCTGCAGAAAGTAGCACGAGAGGCGGCAACGGGTAGGATCGCGTATGCACAGGCTTTGCCGATAGAGATGATCAAGCAGCACGGCTGACCACAGCTCAACAAGCCGCAGCCGAAGTAACCGCAGCGCAAACGAGAGCGATAACGGAGACACGGAAGACGGAGTGTCGCCACGGCAGGCAACCAGTAAGGGACGGAAGCACTAAATGTGAGGAAAATCGGCTTGCCTCCAGTACTCGTCATTGGACGCTTCCACGAGCTCATTGAGATGGCGTAGCGTGCGGACCGCTTGGCCATTAAACGCCATGACCTGCAAGTTGTGGAGATGCTCGAAGCCCACTGCACACGCAGAGACAAAACCACAATGCAGGCACCGAATGCATGCAAAACATGCCATTGGTAAAACCACAAGCTGTACTGTGTTGTTCATAGCCGCATATCTACCCAGATCGTCGACGCCCGCGCTCTGGGCTTCGAGCCAAAGACAGAGAATTGCGCTTCTGTCAGCACTGCATTCAAAAGGCAGCGGCCCCCCTGCTAAATACTGCCACTGCTTCTAAGGCTGGTGAGCCGACGTGCTGCTCCAACGTGCAATGCCGGCACACACAATGATCCTTTCCCGAATTTCGCAGCAGTGATACAAAACCCGGCTACGGAATTCAAAAATAGGAGCCTGCATAAGCTGAAGGCTCGTAAAAAACCCAGCAAGCAGGCAATCGGCTCTCACCCGTTATTTCGTGAGCAAGGACGTGCGTGAGGATCACACATTGCTGTCCTGGGAACTGTTGCATCCCGTGCTGCCATCTGTCAAGCAGCCGCACCTGCGTAGCAGCAGCAGCGCGAGCAAAAAGCAAACAGGCTAGTGGATCTACTCTACAGGGCCATACGAAGACGTCGAAGAAGCACAAAAAGCAGTGAAGCAGCAGCGACGGCAAGCGGCCAACCAGCAGCACAACTCGCAGGGCAAGCAACGCCTCACTGGCGCTCTGCTTTCGAAGTCTTCCCCATATTCGCTTTTCAGGAAGGGCTCGCTGAGAGGTACGAAGACCAGCCCCCCTACAATCAGATACTCAGGCCGAGGCAGGTCGTTCGTGGCCGGCACCAAGAGCTGCAATAAACCAAGGCAAACCATGAGCATGTGACGGTTAAAAAATGCGAAGGAGACAAGATCGATCGCATCAAGAGCGGGGAAAGACGAGGTCAGACAGCTATGACGGAAGAGAGCCAACTGCGTGTATGTCGTTTTGTGGGGATCTCTATAATGTTGTCAGTTGTCCCTTGACGCATGCAAGGTCTTCTAAATCAGGGCCCAGCGGCTGACGTACGTTGACCTTTCCGACTTGGTACGACACTTCAAACTGCCGGCCCCTTCTGAGGATCGTGAGGGAGCACCTGTCTCCCACAAACAGCTGAGCAAAGAGCCAGGAGAAGAGGATGCGTTCGCCGTTCCTGAACGGCACGCTGCCGTCAGAAGCCACGCGGTTGCCATTTACCGCCAGGACGATATCGCCTCGCTGCAGGACGTCGCGCGCAAAAGAGGCCCCGTCCACCTATACATACGACACGGCAGCACCGCAAAGGCGCAAGTGCAGGTGAAGTGCTCTCGCAAACAGCAGCGTGCAGGTACACGCACTGAAGCAGCCCCCCTGCGCCTCCCGCCTCCTCCCCAGCGAACTCGATTGGATGCGCGTGCTGCAACCGGCACGCTCCCGGCCAAGCAAAGCAGAGTGGCAGTCAGATTACTCGCCAAGACCTTGTGTTCAAGAAAACCACAGGCCTGTCAACTGCGTCCTTGGCATACGGACCTTCTTGACGAGTACACCGTGTTGCTTGGTCTTGAGGCTCAAAGCGCTCCTCATAAAGCGGTTCTCCAGCTTTTGCCAGGTAAACCCACAATCCCCGAAGCCCGTATACTTCTTGTGCCGCTGAAAGTCCTCCAAGAAGTGGACAACCACCTGAGAACAAGCGCCCACACCTACACGCCGCAAGGCATCATCCTCTACTGCCCACCATCGTGACAACGAGTCTCCGTACTCAGCAAGAACTCCATGTTTGTGCAAGAGATTTTACCGATCCCGAGGGAAGGCACTTCCAACTGCGTTCACTGAAATGCCGCACTCTCTACCACCCCCCCACGCAGTCCAGCGAGCTGAGTGCTTGTGGTTCCTCACTTCCGAAGGAATAATATATCCGATGTTCTCAGTGTCTCCGTCCTTCAGGCTTTGGAAGGCTATACCAACACACTGCTTCTCCTTATTCAACGCCGGGCCCCCACTGTTTCCCGGGTTTATTGCAGCATCAATTTGGATCGCCAACAGCCAGCAAGACCCCATCGAATATTGCTGGAGGTCTGTGCGAGAAACCACCCCCTAAAACCCACAGCAACCCACAGCACCGGAAACTCGTCCAGATACATACACCACATCCCCACTAATACCTTCTTTCAGGTCGTCTCGATGCAAACACGCTTGGAGGCGCCAAGGCTGTGGACCGTCACTATCTCACTGGGCAAAGGGCTGCCCACGATTTATAAAGACACCTAGTGGCGTTTTCCGGAGAAAGAATACGAAATTCCACACAACATTAGGCTATTAAAAACTGAATGCCCTTTCAAAAGCACAGAAAGGAAACAAAGACTGCCTCGAGATGTTCTGAACTTTGTCGCGACATGCTGCGTTAGATCCCACAGCGAAGGTAGCGCGTTGTGAAAGTTGAATCCTTTACAACGGCCTCTATGTGCTGGTCTTGCCTGTGTGACAGAAGAGTTGTCACCTCCCAGGGGATACCCTGCTACAGTTACTGGGTCCTCTAATGACGGGGAGGGGCCCCAGGAGAGCGGTGGGCCGATACCTGCAGACGAAGCCGAGGAGAACAGTAGTTCATGCATGCACGCATGCATGCATGCACTCGAGCAATCTCACACAAAGCCGCCGCAGTACCTCTGCGAGAGCCTCATGAGACTAAAAGAAATACCCTGCACCCGCAATCCTCCCCAGTCGCAATGCGGAGAGGTGTTTCAAAGCGAGCATTCGCACGCCGATTGGGGGTCTACAGCCACTACGAACAATCGCAAGCAAGACTACATACACCCAACAAATCACCACACAGGCAAGGAAATACTCGCAGAGTATTACATACCCTGCCAGAAGTCCGGATCGTCAACTTGAAGCATTGCCAAGTCGCAGTCGAGGCCGATGCAGATAACACGCGCCTCGTGCTTCTGATGATCTCCCCGCCGTCGGACCTGAACAACAAGCGAAAGCCCCCACATACACGCATAATCTGAAGAAATACCTCGGAATGGCTCAGGTCAAGACAGCACGCGATAATACCTAACAAGAAGAGCGAAAACAGGGTGCAGTGTAGGCCACAGCGACACGCAATGAAGGAACTAAGAAGAATACTGCCGAAGGTGCCGCCCGTTACTGAGGACTGCAACTCCCCCCCCCCCCCCCCCCCCCCCCCGACAAAACCACACAACCACAACCAACACCACAGACACAAGAACACACACACACAAAAACAAAACAAAACACACAAAACCAAACAAACACACACACACACACACACACACACCAACACACAAACACACACACACACACACACACACACACACACACACACACACACACACACACACACACACACACACACACACACACAGACACACACACACACACAGACACACACACACACACATATACACACACAGACACACACACAGACATACACACACACAGACGTCAGAATTGTACTTCGTTGTCGTTGGAGAGACTTCGAAAGAAGCCATGTGGTAGGTATCCCTACTGACCGAGCATGTCTGGAAACAAAGGATACAGCAGTCGAGTCAAGGCTCCCGTCCCTGGACCAACTTCTACAACGCGACTACCAGGAAGGCTCTGAGAATTTTGTAGTTTCTGTTGTTGTTGTTGTTGCTGCTGTGGCTGGTGCTTCCGCTCGCGTTGCTCTGCCGCAGCATGTGCATTCTGGAAGGCCTTAACAATGCGGCTGCAGATATTTGTGTCTGCCAAAAAGTTTTGTCCCAAACTTTGTTTCGGCCTGTGGCGAACGTATATACACCGCAGGGAGCCTCCGAATTCCGCGAGTGAATCTTGAAAGCAGCTGGCTTGCTTAATGCCATATTCCCACCTACCTGAGGAGACCCTTCTTGTGAAAGGGAGCACCATAGGAGAGTGTATAGAAATATGCGTATGTATGTAGGTAGGTATGTATGTATATACGTATGTATATATTTATATATATGTATATGTATACGTGTGTGTACAGGTGGATGTGTTTGTTGAATGTGCGTCTATCTGTTCCAGCTGATGCATTGGACTGTTTTAAACAATAAGCAGGTGGGTGTGGAGATAAAGGGCGTTCCAGAAAGGGTGGCATCGCTATGTGTTTATTGTGCTTGCTCATCAAAGAAAGCACCGGAATTCTCCTTTGGGCAGTCGAGCATTGGGAGGCCTTTCGCTGAGACGAAGTGCATCCCCCTCCGTCTGTGGCGATTCATCCGACAGGGGAAAAATCTCTAAGTTTTGCAAGGGCCTTAGCGGGAGTCGGGAGGAGGCGAGGAGGCCCCTGTTTCTTAAGGGGCCCTCAATCGGGGGCCCCCCTCCTTCTCCTGACGCACACCGAGAAAGACAGTTTCCTGAGAGTCTATCACCCATCGGGCTCCTTCGAGGAGAACACGCAATCGGATTACGCAGAGGCCTCTGCGAGTGGCGACTGCCTGCCCGCAAAGGGAGCAGAGGGTCTAACAAAAGAAACAAAGGTTCCCTACACGCCGCTAGCCGCAGTTGCTGCCGATGCGTCTGCAGCTGCGTGGAAGAAAAGTCTGTGGCGACATTGTTACAGGAGCGGGCAGCTGCTGCGAACGCCAACGCAGCGATGGCGCCTGTAACAACAAGGGCCGCGCAACAAGCCAAAGAAGTAGCCCCCTTTTTGAAATCTCGCATCTTGGATGTCGAGGGTTTTTCCCTGCGCTACACACAGCGCCACTGCACCACCCACTGGCCCCATCAGAAACTTCTAACTCTAAAAAGGCGAATCTCCTTCTCCGGCGCAGGGGCCCCTCCTCGATAGGGGGATTCCCCCCTTCTCATGTCTCTGGAAGGACTTGTAGAGTACTCATCGCTCCGAGGGGCCTCCCAGCACCCCCGCTGTGCGAGAAGAGAGCCACTTTAAGTAACTGAAAATCGACTATTTCTTCGAATGAGGCTGGAGACATCCTTGGTTGTATTTATGGGGAGGCCCCATACTCGGGGCTCTAAGCCTTCCAGTGGGGCCCCCGTTTTGTGGCTTCGCCAGGGGGAAGGCAGCAAACAATGCTCGCCTGTTTCTTTCTCTTTTCTCTTGAAACGCATGGAAACCACGCCTCACCGAACTGGGAAGCCTCAAGCAGATGAGGAGGGTTGCTTTTAGCTGCTGGGCAGCGCTCACTGCAGCAGTCTTCAAAGGGTTCTCGGGGGGGGCCCCCATTTCGCTCTCTCTGCAGTCTGCCTTCTTGTGCTCCAAAAGCTCCCAATTTGCGGCTCCTGTCTCTTTCCGTGCAAGAAATCTTCACTGCGCAATAGGCAAGAACTCGTTTCCCGCGGGTTGAACACCCATGGGGGCCCCCCTGCCGAGGGGGCCCCCTCCTCTTGACCGGGTCGTCGCAGTGGGGCGTTTCCCGTGCAAGCGCTGCAAATGCAGCGGCAACACCTTTCTCCAAAGCTCTCCTGCACATTTATTGATCTTTATTTTGCAATTAGACTATTCGTTGCATGCGTATCGCCGCATTCAATCTTGCCCCCTTGCTTTCTTGCTGCGCACAGATAAGCGTCTCGCCTTTGGAAAATCCCTGACACGCGCTCAAGCGAGTTGCCGCTGCAGCGGCTCCAGCAATTCTATCACTCCTCATTCTCCTTGTCTTGGCTTGTTCTTCGACAACCCTGTCTGCTCGAGGCCTCTCAGCGGTGTTTATTGGCATTTAAGACGCAACTTCCTTCGGTTGGGGAACAACCCTGCGGCATCGGCTGCCCCTTCAAGCACACATCTGTCTTCTCTCTCCCGCCTCCTTGCATCGTCGTTCCCCGCATCCACTTCGGCAATGGCAACTGTATCAGGTGCCTCGACTGCTGCAGCAGCGGCAACCACAACTACTGCTCCCGCGAGCGTGCAGCAGCAGCAGCCCGAGTCTCTGGTGCTTCGTCCGACAAAGGCCCCCAAGGAAAAGAGGCGGCTTGACTACAAACCAACCGACTTTCTGATCGACCGCGTGCACCTATCGTTCCAACTGGACCCTCTGCAAACGCTTGTACGTCATGGGAGGGGAGGCGGGGGGGCCAGAGGGGTACCTGCACATGCAGCTTCATCAGCGCAGTAGAAACACCCTAAAGGGGTAATAGCTTCAGTCCTAGACCGGCGGGGAAGGCTCTGCATGCACTGCAGGCGTTGCTTCACAATGCACACACGCTAATCTCGTGCTAGAGCCTATGGGGGGAGCAACCCGGGAGTCAAGGCCTTAAGAAACATGCGGAGGGAGGGGAAGGGCGCTAATACGGGCTTTGCATGCATGCATGCAAAATTGCTTGCAAAAAAAGCCATTTATAGACTTGCATCGAATCGCGACCCTAAGACACGCCAACGGTGCATAAACACGCCTGTTACGAGTTCCCCTTCTGCCCTCCTGTGGGTACCCTTGCCTCACATGTTTCCTCCGTATAAAGTGCAACTGCCTCTGTGCCTTCTAAGTGCGACTGCCCGCACAGGTTACCTCGCGTCTCTCGATGCGGAGGCGTGTCGGAACGCCTCCTGTGGACTTGCGCTTGGACGGCGAGGGTCTGGAGCTGAAGCGGCTGTGGGTAGACGACGCGGAGTTGGAGGGGGGCCCCCAGGGGGCCCCCCCCTCCACAGAGGGCGGCGTCAAGGAGGGCAGCCCAAGGTTCAGCTTGGATGAGGAGGGAGCCCTCTACATCCCCTCTTCGGTGCTGCCTGCAGAGGCGAACAAGCCTTTCGAAGTCAAGAGCGAAGTCGCGATCAACCCCAAAGCCAACCTGAAGCTCTCCGGGCTGTACATGTCGAACGATCTCTTATGCACTCAGTGCGAAGCCGAGGGATTCAGACGCATCACCTTCTTTCTCGACAGACCTGACGTGATGGCACTCTTTACCGTAAGAAAAATTCCTCAAAGGCCTCCTCTCTAGACTGCGCGCGCGCTGCTTTGCTTCCTTCTGCTCCTTCTGGGAAGCCAGCCGCGTTTTTCGAGGCCATGTCTTCTCCTCGAAAGAGCCTTTCTTCTTGCGATGCGGTTCTGCTCGGGAGTTTAGGTGAGGCTTGAGGCGGACAAGACACGCTTTCCCACCCTCCTGAGCAACGGCAACAAGATCGAGGAAAGTGTCGTTGAGGGAGCTCCCGATAGGCACTATGCGGTATTCGAAGATCCCCACAACAAGCCTTGCTACCTCTTTGCGCTGGTAGCGGGGCCTCTCGCCTCCGTCAAAGACACTTTCACCACCAAGGTGAGCAGAAGAAAGCCCTTACTTAGACTGCTCAACAACAGCTTCACAGGTACACCTGCGCTTCTACGCTTCGGGTGTATCTGTCTACACTTACACACACACACACACGCACACACACACACACACACACACAAACCCACACACACACAAACACACACACTCACACACCTTATCTCAACCCCTCATCCTTTTTTTTTATATTCAATTTCCTTGTACTCAACTTCCTACTTTTGCTTTTTTCTTCTTTGCTTAACTCTTCTTTTCTTTTCTTTT